>NW_026694084.1:15247500-15647500 GCF_021218885.2 Marmota monax | reverse complement strand
GTGTAATCCCAGCATCTTAGGAACCTGAGGCAGGAGGATAACAAGTTCAAGGGTCAGTCTCAGCAACTTAGCTAGACCCTGTCTCAAAATGAAAATTAAGAAGAGTTGTAGATATAGCTATGTGGTTAAGTACCTGTGAGTTCAATCCCCAGTATCTCAAATAAAACAAAACAAAACAAAATGACAAGTAACTTAAACCCACATATCAGCTTTCTTAACTTCTTCAAACCTCAGCATTACCATCTGCATCCAAGTATCAATGTGAAGCAGCTAACACAGTACCAAGCATATAACAGAATTAAGTAAGTATTATCTACAGCTTTTTCAACCTATGGTCTATGTTTAACATTTATGTGTTAAGTCTTACAAAAAAGCCCTAACCATAAGATCTTTAAAGGAAAGGCAAAGACTACTTTAATTATTTATATCTTATCCCAATCCTTACAGGATTTAGAACCAGCTAACATACTATAAAAATGCAGTGAAAACTTGCTGAAAATTTCGTATGCAAATGTAATGAACAAGAAACAAAGAATAAATATATATAGCAACAACTAAAAGGGTAGTAAAAATATTGTAATGAATACCATTATACACAATATAAATTTCATGAAGTACTGTGTACAAGGAACACCTAACTTTAACTTATTTTTTCAGTTATTTGACCAGGCACCCTGCTGAACACACACTAATGTTTTACCAGTCTTCTGCAGAATACAGTTTGTAAAGCACCACTCTAGAGTGTTGAAAAGAAAATTAATCTTTCAAAATTACTTAAAAAAAAAAAACAACAGTCCTTTTAAGCCAAGTATAGCAGCACAGGCCTGTAATGCTAGCTACTGTGGAGGCTGATACAGGAGAATCATAAGTACAAGGCCAGTGTGAACAACTTATTGAGACCCTGCCTCAAAAGAGATAGATAGATAGATAGATAGATAAATGGGTTGGTTATGTAGGTTAGTGGTAGAGTGCCTCTAGATTCATGCTGCAATATATAAAAAATTAAAAAGTACTTTTTATAAAAATAAAGGTGCACACAACTTCCATTCATCAAAGAGATAGAATAAGGATCTGGAATTTCAGACTCCTAGATTATTCTATGACACATGCTGAAAAAGAAGACTCTATAGTGGTACTAATTAAATAATTTATTAGTATTATTTTGAATTATGTGTTTTTGTGGAAAAAAGAATATCTTAATTATACAAGAACTAAGTAAAACAAATTTAATATTAAAATTAAATTGAGGGATGGGGTTGTGGCTCAGTGGTAGAGCACTTGTCTGGCACATGTGAGGCACTGGGTTCAATCCTCAGTACCACGTAAAAATAAATTAATTAATTAAATTGACTTTGTAATGGTCAGTTTTAAAAATGAAGTGTTTTGGACATTAAAACCAATCTTTATAACAAATGCTTTAAATTAACATCATTTTCCAGTCAATATTAAGTAAGATTTGCCCTACTGGACTGCACCAGCTGGACTAAATATATGAAATAACTATTTTTCAAGCTACAGGACATCAGGCAATGAAAGACAGTGAGCCCTGAGAGGTAGGAAGCAAACCAGGTGAACCCTACTTGTATTGTGCTAGCTTACTATCTTTAGAAATTTTTAAGGCTGCCTGTGCAGGGAGCAGAAAAGCAGATTGAACCTAGTTGAGTTACAGAGTTCAGGGAAGGAACTGAGTCCAGAAAGCCCAAACACACTAGAGTATATAAGACAGAATACCGGAAAAGCAAAGAAATTACAGAATAAGAACTCTGGCATGCTGCCAAGGGTTTCCCTTGAATACTCAGCTTTGTACTGACTATTGCATACAGGTAAGGAAACTAACCAAAGGAGAAGGAACAGAAAGATTTAGTACAAACAGTAATACTAACAAGTAGACTAAATGTTAAAGTCTTAAATAAACTTCTAGTTTGCATTTCTTTCTTGTACTTTGTTTTCCTGTAACATATAATGATATTCTGAATATCTTGTTTGGCTCAATCTTTGCAAAAGTCAATATATATATTTATAATAAAAACTGTTCTACATTTTATAAATGATTAAAATTTCAGTTGGAAAACATGAAACTTCAAAAAGTACTCATTAGGATACAGAATTAGAAAAGAAAAGCCTCATTTAAGGTATTAAAAGTCTTGCCATTTAATGTATATGTAAAATTTTAAATACAATATATATATAACTAATTGTAACAAAAACACTGATTCAAAAAATTAAGATGAAGCTGGGCATGGTGGCCCACACCTGTAATCTCAGCAACTCAGGAGGCTGAGAAGCAGGAGGATCATGAGTTCAAAGCCAGTCTCAGGAACAGGGAAGCACTAAGCAACTCAGTAAGACTCTGTCTCTAAATAAAGTAGGGCTGGGGATGTGGCTCAGTGGTCAAGTGCCCCTGAGTTCAATCCCCGGTACCTCTCCACCAAAAAAAATTTAAGATGAAAATAGAAACTCACATCTCAGTTTTTGTGTATTCACACACAGAACAGTCCTGGACACTAAAGGAAGTAATGCGTAGTAATCAGCTGCAAAAATAAAGGCATTACAATTTTATGGCTGGAATGAACTTGAGGAGTAGGTAGTAACAGTTAAATCTCTTCATTTTACATGGATCAAAACCAAAAACCTAGGCTTACACAGCAAATCCTAAGATTCCTGAATTTGTACACTACTCTTCTCTGCCATAGTTGTTCTATGGACACTTATTATTCAGCCATCCAATTCCTTATCCAGTGTCCTATCCAGAGTCAAGCGATACACATTTCCCTGAAGCCACACAAAATCCTGGATTTTAAATGACCAAGCAACCAGAATAAGGTTCAAAAAAGGCTTCTCTTACCTTCTGGAACTCACCCAGAACATACAAAAAGGGCTCATAAAAAAGACCAATTTCTATCATAACTTCCCTAGTATATATAATATTCTATGAAGAATCATGCTTAGGATACTTGAAAAAAATAAAAACAAAAATTTGAAAAAAATAAAAACATTTTTGTTTTTCATATACTCTCTGAAAAAGGCAAGTACAATCTAAATGACTAAGTTTAAGTATTGCAATTTGTGTATGGGGGAGAGGTAGCTGCCATGTTCCATTTCCAATTCATTGCCATTGCTTCTTTTTTCATGATTAAGAACATTAATCATGAATCTAGAATAATTAACTAACTATCCAGAGTTTAATTCTTTTATTCTTTTTAATTTATTTTTATGTGGTGTTGAGGATCGAACCCAGGGACTCGCATATGCTAGGCAAGCACTCTACTGCTGAGCCACAACCCCAGCCCCCAGAGTTTATTTCTTACTAGCTGTATAATCTTGAACAAGGCACTTGAATTTGTTATGATCCTGTTTGCCCATAAAATAAAGTTAATAATATTAGAGAGGACTGTGGTGATAATTAATGAGATGACATATGTAAAGTGCTTAGCTTAGTGAGGGCCCACAGTAAATATTCAAGAAATGTTGCATTCCATCATCACTATCATTACCATCATTATTTTCTTTAATTCTATCAGTCTTCCTTTCAATTATACTCATTTATCACACCTTCTGCTTTGCAGAAAGCTGCAGCTTTACTCTAAGTTGGCTGTAAAGTAGAAAAAAGCCCAGATTAATTATATAAACTATTATTTTATCTGAGCATGTTTTACTTGCACCAAGTTAAAAAAATGAATTAATAAACATTAAATAAGCTATATAATTATTTAACCAATGCTAACAACTCCATTTTTGCCCTCACAAAGATCAGCAGATTTTTAGCCTATACCATTTCAAATAGTTTATCAGTTTCCTTAATCAACATTCTAAATTAATAAGCTGAAGGCATTAAGAAATACAATAACTGCTCTGAAAACCCAATGTTTGATAGTGGAAATCACTCTAGTAAAAGAATACCATGGCACAAACAATTTACAACCATTCAAAAATAAATTAACTGACCAACAACACAGATTCTACTTTTTTTCCTCACTAGGCATAAATAAAATTCAATGTCTGGCCCCATGGAATTCATATCTTCTAGGTGAACTATGTATAATAACTATAATATTTTTTTAAATTTCAGTATGAATATAAAGGATATTGTGATTTTTGCTGAAATATTAAAAGGGGAGATGGCCACAGGGAGCTACCTCTGAGGATACCCTAGATTTGAACCATTATGCTCCTATAAGAATTTCCCAGTTAAAACCATGTATAATGGTGTTATAGAAAAATAATCAAGAAACTATATAATATTTCAAACCCTTAAAGACAATAAATAATATTCAAGTGTACTACATGTTTTCTCTAATATAACACACAATTGGGCTAGCTAGCAATTTTTCCTGAAAGACACATCTTTAAGAAACTAATTACTTGTGAAAAGACAGCCCTTGATTGAAGGGCTAAGAATTGAAGGATTAAGGTCTCCCAGCAAAATAAAATCCAGTACTCCCTGCAGTCCAGATTTGAGGACCTGGGAAGAAATGGTTAGCTGGCCAGGCAAAGGAAAAGCACAGTTCCAGATTCTCCTGCCTCCAAGAATATGTGGCATTTTAAAGCACCTTCACTCTTGGCACAGAGGCAGTTATGTCTAATACCAAAATAAGATTTCAAATATCTGATACATCACAATAGGCAATTCACACTTCAGGAAAAAAACCTAAATCCTTCTGAAATATAAAACCAACTAAAAGACAATAATTATAACACTTTCTTTTTGAAGGCATTATTCAACAATTATTCATTGAAGGCCTACCATATGCTAGTTACGTTGGAGGCTAGTGACCTAAGTTTTTCCCCTCAAGAAGCATTCAAACAGTGGGCCACTTCCAGCTTAGTCATGGTAGCTAACTACCAAGCCACCACACTTGCTGCTGCTAGAGTTTCTGGACAAGTTAGAATCAAGAATTTACAATGTGATAAAGAATGATAAGGAAATTGCTGGTATGCTTCTAGGATTTGATGACTTTTGTAATATGGTACTGGAAGATGTCGCTGAGTTTGAAATTATGCCAGAGGAACAATTACTAAATTAGATCAAATTTACTAAATCAAAATAACAATGCTGGTTCCTGGAGGAGAAGAACCTGAAGTGTGAACAAATTTCCTTGACTTATGCTAGATTCCATTTTGTTTTATAATGGCAACAAAATGGAGTTTTTAAAAAATCATTTAAGGTCAAGATTCTCTAAAGCTAATTTTCCAGTTAAAGGGAAATGCTTTGAAGATGTATAATCATTTTTCTAAGTTAATCATGGTTATCTTGGAAAAAGAAGAAATGAGCTTGTTTTCTGAAGACTAAGAAATAAAGGTGCTTTTGGCTGTTATTTATTACACTATTGTAGTCAGTGAAACAAAGATTGTAGTTGTTTTGCCATTTGCTTTTCTGTCATTTTTATATCTGTTTCCATCCTCATTTATATTACCATTTGTTTTTCAAACAATTGTTCCAAACAAAATGATGAATTCTGATTTTGAATCAGTACATTTAAAATACATGAGTTGATTTAAGAATTCAATTTGAACTAAAAAAAAAAAAAAGCAGCAGCATTCAAATGATGGAAAAATCTATATTTTAAAAGCAAGCAAAACCTAATAAAACTGACTGGTTTGGGGGTAATCTAAGGAATACAATTTTACAGATCGTCCTGTTTAATATTTCTTTCTGATGGTCTAGTGAATGAAATCTTCACACTTCAGAGCTTATAAAACATATTCACAGCTAATTTTTAATTAATATTTTTACTACAAAACACACTTAATTCATTCCCCTATCCCAATCAATTCCACCTGTTCTAGTCTTAGATCCTCATTATCTCTGGCCTGAAATAAAACAAGCTCCAAATGATTTATCTCTTCTCAAATCCTTCAAATCATCCCACATTGCTGACAAGCTATTCTAAAAATATCTGAAGGTATTTCCTTAATCAAAACTTGACTTCATTTTCCATACTCTGAGAATAAAACCTAAAAATTTGAAGTACAGCATACCAGCTTGTTCTATAGACTCTGTTATTGCACCTCTAACTACTCTGTACAACCAACTCAGAGGTATAAAATACAGTTCTCCTTAGAGACAAATGAATGAGGAATGAAATGGTTAATCACAGATATGAAATTGTATTTGAAAAATGTATACAAGGAAGCACTTTGGAAAGAGAAATACAAACCGTTTCTTAAGCAATATTAAAAGATGTCTGACATTACTCATAATGGAAATAACAACAAGATAACATTTCTAACCAATTAAAATGGCAAGGATTGAAACAAAACAAGCTGATAATATATAAATAGAAAGGTTACAGGCAAATAATCACTCTGGTCCACCATAAAAACTAAGTATAGATTTGTAACTGCTGGAAGAAACCATAGGGTCAACCTCCAAGCACCCATTTTCTTAATAAGACTTGTAAAGCTCAAGAAACGAAATCAATAATCAATAAGTAGATGCCATTAAAGTTTCTGCACAGTAAAGGAAACAAGAATAAAAAAAAAAAATAAAGAGCCTACAGATGGAAAAAAAAATCTTTGTTAGCTACTCTTCTGACAGAGGATTAATATTCAGAATACACAAAGAACTCAAAAAACACCTAAAAACTGAATAACTCAATCAATAAATGGACAAATGAAACAGACACTCCTCAAAAGAAGAAATGCAAATGGCTAACAAATATATGAAAAAAAAGTTCAATATCATTAGCAATCAGGGAAATGCAAATGAAAACCACACTGAGATTTCACCTTGCCCCAGTTATAATGGCAAGCTTCAAAAGTACAAATAATAACAAATGCTGGCAAGGATGTTGGGAGAAAGGATCACATGTACATTGCTGGTGGGATTGCAAATTAGCACAGCTACTATAGAATCACTGTGGAAACTTCTCAAAAGACTAGAAGTGGAATCATCATATGACCCAGTTAATCCACTCCTTAGTAGGTAACCAAAGAAATGAAATCATACTACAGCAATATGTATATTCCAACGTTTTTAGCAGTGCAATTCACAATAACCAAGTTATGGAATCAGTGTAGGTATCTATTGACAGATGAGTAAAGAAAATGTGGTATGTATATATGCACAATGGAGTTCTACTCAGTCATAAAGAAGAATGATATTATGGTATTTGCTGGTAAGTGAATAGAAATGAAGAACATCATGCTAAGTGAAATAAGCCAGACTCAAAAAGTCAAAGGTTGAGGATTTTCTTTTATATGCAGGAGCTAGAGAGAAAAAAAAGTAAGTTTATGAAAGGACAGAGTCATAAAAATACAAGAGAAAACAGCAGGGGAAGAGGATCAAGGAAAAGAGAAAAAGAGGGAAAGGTACCTACTGGAAAATGAAACTGACCAAATTATGCTATATGCATGTATGAAGACAGCACAAAGAATTGGAATTCTTCTTCCTCACAAATATATCAAAAAAATTTTCAACATTCTTATGCATAATCATAAGGCATCAATTTAAAAAAATAAAAAGAAGACTAGTAGAATAGAGAAAGGGGATGAGAGGAGGTAAAGTGGAAGTAATGGGGAATGTAATGGAACAAATTATGTTATGTGCATGTATGAATATGTCACAATGAATCCCACTATTACGTACTAATAAAATGTGTTCATTATAAATTGAAAATTTAATGTATGGATTTTCTGATCTAGATACACTACATCTAGGGACTCATCCTACAAATGATATTCACTTGTCTGAGAGGATGATATTAGAATCAATCTAAGAGTTCACCAAAGGGGACTTAAAACTATTTTTCATCACAGGGACTACATATCCATGCAATGCAATGCTATACAGTTACTCAAGAGGATGAGGTAAAGGATGTGCTGATATGGCTTGATCTTTAAAAGACATGGTTAAGCAGAGTATGACACTATTTGCATTTCCAACCAATCTCCCTGTCAAAAGATACACACATGCACACACGTGTACACACTCACAAGCATGCACATGCAAACACTTGTCTGTGCAAGAAATAAAAAAGAATCTCAATACCAAAAAAAACCTGTCAGTATCTGCTTACCTAAAGGAAGGAGTATTGAGCTCAGAGGTAGAAAAACTAACTTAGGTTTTTGCATTTTTTATTTTGTTGTTATATATAATTTTAACATAAGTATGCATTACTTAACAAAAGAATATTTTACAACTTTAAAGAAATAGGCAGGTGTCCCATTTCATCACCTCAAAATAAAAATTTGAAAACTTCCACTCTAAATCATCTTAAGAAATTTTTCCAACCCCAAGGGGGCTCTGTATTTTAATGTTAAAGCTTACTCAGGTCATTCACTTGGATCTGATGAGGCATACTCATTCTTCAAGGTCTATAAGGCTCAAACCTTATGCAGTAAGTCACCAAAAATCAGAATTTAAGATATTTACATATAAGTCCACAATGTGTTCATTACATCATGCTGATTCCCTAAAAGCATGAGCAAGATGCTATCTAATATATTCTTCTGTTTCCAGCACCAAGCATATTGCAAACACTCAACAAATGTTTCTGAAAGAATAATAAGGTGTGGGAGGGCTCAAGATTGCAGAATAGATAGACTCAGCCTTAGTTTGGTTCTTCAAACACAACTGCTTGTGGAGGTGGATAACTTGGGTGAGTACTGGAAATTGCACAGACAATGAAACTAAGTGAACTCCAGAGAATAAGGAGAATGATGAAGCAAGAGAAGCAAGATACCCCAGTGGTGGGGGAAAGGGAAACTTCCCTCCAAGGAAGTAAAGGTAAAAGAGAAAGTGTCACAGTGTGACTCAGAAAGTTGAACACTGAAGACAAACAGCTTAAATAAACAGGTGATCTGGAGTCTGCAAAACAAGCTGGCTTTAGAGAAGAAATTCACTGTATCTCTCAATAAATTCTCGGATCCTACTGTCAAGACACTAAACTCTCTGGGGATCATAAAACTGAGAATAATCATACTTCAGGGTTCCTGTGGATATCTTCTTGCATTTAGTGGCTGGGCAGTGGCTACACGAGACAGTTGTGGCTTAGATAAGTGTTTCTGACTTAATCCAAGCATCAATGGCTATGACATGAAAGGGAGTGGAAGGCACAGCAAGCAGATCAGCAATGCTGTCCTCTGTGATGCAGAGCAATATCAGTTGCATGTAGCTTCAAGCAGAAGTCAGGTCTAAAGGCTCAGGGATAAAATCTAGTCAATAACTTGGTCCCTGCATAACCTCTCCAGCCCAGAGCTCCAAGTTTCAATTCTTCTTCCTTCTTCCCATCCCTTTGAATCATTCCAGGGATCCAAATATGGCTTTGACATTCACCATGCCCCAGGGTACATAGACTAAAAACCTCCAGAGAGAATATACTCCAGGTGTCATACACACTCTGCCCAAAATTGGTCAGCCAGAAGATTTTGTTGCAGCTCTGACATTTGCCATGTACCCAGTTCTGCATGAACCCTAACAAACACTTTTACTTAAAGAAAAGAGGTATACAGGCTCCCAGCTGTTGCCCTATCCCCAGAGAAGCATAGATAGAGGGAGGTTGAGATCTGGTTCTTGGGCAAATACCCCACAGGAGCAGCAGAAAGAGAAAACACAATAGTTGATTACATCACATCTATGTGAATCCTCTACATCAATCACAGCTGCACCTGGTCAGAGTGCACAGGGCTCATAAGCCTCAAGTGAGTGCAACAGAGGGGGAGCTGTGTGATTCCAGCTGGCCCTCCCTGTGAAGCACTTAGATCTGTACCAGTCTCTGATCAGAGAACAAGAGCCCTTCAATGTACCTAGAACACCAAGAATGAGAATCACTTTCAAATAATAGAGTTATTATGAATAGTGCTTTGGGAGCTAATGCCTCCATAATAGGAGTAACCACACAGAGGCATATCTTACATTCTCTGCCACCTATACCATATGTGCCTAAAGTACTGGAGTATCCCCACCCTAACATGTCTTGCAGAGACAATGGGTCTTTCTAATCCTGTTATGGTACACTCTGTGCCCAAAACCACAAATTGTAACCAAAAAAGTTATAGGGAGATTACTATGGAGTCAAATTGGAAATAGACTCAATATTACACAACAAATCAAATCTCTAAGTCACATTAGCAGAAGAAAGGCACTTACTGTGAAGGCTATCACATGAAAGTGGATGAAATTCATTAGAACAGATGCTCAAATCTCAATACAGAAACACAGAAATATGAAAAAAACAAGGTAATATGTCACTTCTCAAAGTTCTTCACAGTAAAAGATTTCAAAGATATTGAAGTGGGTAAATGCCAAAGTAGTCATAAAAATCATTTTTAAAAGCTCAATGAAATCCAAGAGAAAACAGTTGAATGAATTAAAAAAAATTCAGGATATGAATTCAATAAAGAGATTGAGATTTTATAAAAGAACCAAATAAAAATCAAAAGCTCAATACACAGGAAAAAACTCAGTTAAAAGCCTCAACAACAGAATAATCAAGTAGAAGAAAAAGTATTAAAGCTTAAGAACAACTGTCAAAATATTACAGTAAGACAGCAAGACAAAAAGACAACATACAAGGTCTCTGGGTATTATGACTTGGACATGGAATGTTCCCTTAAGGCTGATGTGTTGAAAGCTTGGTCCCCAGTGCAGTTATGTTTGGAAGTCAGACTTTTGGGAAATATTTGGATTATGAAGGCTCAGACTTCATCAGAGGACAAATAATTTGATAGTATTTATTGGGAGATGGTAGAAATGGTAGAAGGTGGGACCTAGTTGAATCAGTAGTCCTTGGAGACATGCCACTGAGATTATCTCATGTCCTTGCCACTCAGCTTCCTGGCTGTGATGCCACTAGTGACTATATTTTGATACTTGATATCTTGTCCCTAACCCCTTTTTGTGCATGTGCACTTGCTATTCGTCCCTGCAGTTTCCTGGAAGCTCTGCTCTACCATGCCTTTCCTCCATGATGTTCTACCTCAACTTAGGCCCAAAACAACGGAGTCAGCCAATCATGAACTGAAACTTCTGAAACTGAGTCAAAAAAAAAAAAAAAAAAAAATCTTGCTCCTTTAAGTTGTTATGTCTGGTATTTTGGTCACAGGGATGAAAAGCTGACTAACACACTAGGACACCATTAGAAGATCAATCACATAATTTGCATACCAGAAGGTGAAAACTACATTAGAGAGAACAGACAACATATACAGTTATAGAATAGCAGAAAACTTCCCAAATATTGGGGAAAATATACAGGTACAGGAGGCATTTATATCCCTAAATAGACATGGCCAAAAAGAACCTCTACACAACATGGTTATAATGCCAAAAGTACAAAATAAAGAAGAATACAAAAAGATGCAAGAGAGAAGCACCACGTCACGCAGGTAAACAAATCAACATAACAGCATATTTCTCAGTAGAAATACTAAAGGCCAGAAGGGCACAGGACAATATATTTCAAATCCTGGAAGAATAAAACTGCTAACCAAGATTACTACTCCCAGCAAGGTTATACCTCAGAATTGAGGAAGAAATAAAAATTTTTAAAGGTAACACAGATTAAGGGTGGGGGGAAAGTGGAATTCATGACCTCTAGACCAGTACTGCAGTAGATGTTTAAGGGAATTCTATACTCAGAAGAAGAAAGATAAAACAAAATCATGAGAGGATGTAAAAGAATAAATCTCACTAGACTATACAAGAAGATGTGCAAATGAGAAATAGAAAAGTGACATTATCAATACAATAAACCAAAATAAATTAATAATAAGTATCGAAATTAAAAAAAAAAAAAGCCTTCAAATAAAGAAAAGCTAAAGACTGGATGGATATGCTGCTGAATTTTACCAGACTTTAAAAGAACCAATACTAACCAAGATGGCAAGCTAATCAGACAGTTAAGATTAGAAAATGATTCAAAAACTTTCCTATTCTACTTTTTTTTTGAGTACCAAGTATTGAACTCAGGGGCACCCAAAAACTAAGCCACATATCCAGCCCTATTTTGTATTTTATTTAGAGACCCGAGTTGCTTAGTGCCTTGCAGTTGCTGAGGCTGGCTTTGAACTTGTGATCCTCCTGCCTCAGCCTCCCAAGTCACTGGAGTCACAGGCCTATGCCAAGGCGCCTGGCCAATTTTACTTTTTATTAGTATCTTGATAAACCAACAGAAACTATCTCTTACTTTTGTATTTTATAACAGTTAAGCCTGTGGTTATCAGAACACCTTTCTATATTTAAGAATCATAACAAAATAATAAAACCTTTCTATTCAAATATTTACAAAAACAAAAACTCAAAAAAAAAAAAACCCTAGAAGTTTCCATAGAAAAATCTCCCTAAGGTGAGATAACAACAAAAGTAGGAGTCTTTATTACTTCAACTACTATAATATAAAATAGCAAATTAATACAGAATATCAAAAGGAGTAAGAAGAGATGAGGATTTATAACCAATGACTGGAAAAAACATACTCTAAAAACTAATATTTGAATACTAAATAATTTCCCATGTTAGTATAGTTTCTTTAAAATGAATCAAGTAATTGTTCAATTATTAAACATTTTTGTATCTTAAGATCTACAATCATATTACATGATTTTTAAAAATGTCTAACTTTAAAGAAATGCTTGCCAAGTAAGTAAAAACTTTCAAGAACCTATATTATGTATTAATGTAACCATTTTTCCTTCTATAAAAGGAAAAGACTTAATCTGATTTTTGTCCAAAAATTGTGAAAATATCCTTTCAGCAGGCACATGTATACATGGAAATAATGACACAAAACATTAAAATGAGTGATATATATCTAAAGTCTTTCAGTATCTTTTCATTTAGTAAAATCTTTTAGTAGAATCTTAGTAAAATCATTAGTAAAATCATTTAGTAGAATCTTCTATTAAAGTTTTGCCAATATGTTAACCTAAAGTGTTGTCAACTTAAAAAAAAAAAATTCACTAGGGAATTATTTTTTAAACAAATACTATAATATACATACATATATATACTATATATGTATGTATATGTATGTTTATGTTCACAGATTGTTTTCCTTATTCATGTGTAAGGTAGATTAAAAAATAATACCCTACATTCTTTATACTAAATCACTGAATGACTTCTTTCATTGTCCAATAAGACAACTAAAACATATTGACACAAACTAGGAAAGTTAGTATTTTATAAGCTTCAAAATATCACAAAAACATTAAGATCTGCTGGGTTTTTATTCAAGTACAAGCCTGCTCTTTCCTAATTTCAACTAACTTCTTTCCTAAAAAGACATCTTCTAGAAATTGAATTTTACTGGAGACTATTAAATCTATTAAAAGATGGTCCATTATAAACTATTTAAAATAGAAACATAAAACCTGGTTCTTTATGTATGCTTCCATTATTTTGTCAATGAATTAGTTTTATCTTTTAAATTAACTTTAGATCATCCTCAGGACAATTTGCCAACTTACAGTGTTAGTTGGGTCTTCTTGTAAAATTCGATCATATAGCTGTACAGCATCATCATATCTATTTAAAAAGAAAAAGGAAAATCGAGAGTCATTATCTTTAAAATGCAGTGATAATAGTAAATACAGAAAAAGATTTAACTGGCAGGGCTTCAACTGCATTCATAATTGATGTCCAAGTCTTCTCATCTGCATTTAAAAGGGAAAGTTTACTACAGTCTAAGTTTTTAAATAAAAACACACTGTATATAAAATACTTACCAGAAAACTTCAAAAAACACTGATTGAATTTGGTCTGAATACAAAGGTAAAAACTAGCAACACTGTTTGAAGAGATAGAGCAAGCATCAGAACCAAACCTGGGACATGGCAGAAATGTTAATGTTAATAAATAATACACAGTACAAACACCTATGTCCAAATTAATGGTTCTAATGGGAAAAGGGGACAAGAGGCAAAAACAGATGATAATGTAAACAGACAGATGAAGATTCATTTCTATGTCTCTGATTATTAGAAAAGCCTTACAGATTGAGGACACCAAACCATAATATATTCAATACTCTTACTTTCTCATTGTTCACAGCTAACTATCAAATACCTCAAACTCAACAAGTCTTTCTACCCAGAAATATTTCTTCCTCATTCTATGTACTTTTTTTCCTTTTTTTCCATTTGGTAGATAACATTTGAACATACAAGACAGAAAACCAAAAGGCATTTTCAATTTCTTTTTCTCTTTCATTTCTAAAATGTAATCGATAGCCTATTTTATGACCCTCTCAATTTCTTTTCATCTTACTCTCTCTACAATCTCTGCTACAGTTTATAATTCTAGTGCAACAATCTCAAAACTGCTTCCTTTCTGAAACTACTCACTAAACACCCATATTACAATGTTCTTACAGACAAATCCAACAGTTATTCTTTCCTTAAATTCCTATAATGGTTTCCTGTTACTCTCAGTTGAAATTTCTTAGTAGGGTATATGAAGTCCCACACAATCTGGTACCTGCCTGTACCTCTAGTTTCAGTCCCAAACAGCAACTCCATCATTCATTACATTCTAGATATAATGAACTCTCCTGGAGTACCTACAGATGAGCTTCTAAAGTTATCATTGAAGAGGGAGCAATAGACAACGTTTCAATTAAAACAGACTATTTCAGCCAGTCATGGTGGTGCACGCTTGTAATCCCAGTGGCTTGGGAAGCCAAGGGAGGAGGATCATGAGTTCAAAGCCAGCCTCAGCAACCCCGAGCACTGAGCAACTCACTGAGACCTTGTCTCTAAATAAAATACAAAATAGGGTTGGGGATGTGGCTCAGTGGTTGAGTGACCCTGAGTTCAATCCCCAGTATCACAGGAAAAAAAAAAAAAAGGACCATTTTTTTTTCTCTTTTCCATTACTAGGTTAAGAGTACACTTAGAACCTAACACAATCTCCATTTTGCCATTTTTAAATGGAATCACATTGTTCACAAGATTTGGTTACCTTTCCATAGCTTCAAATCTCATGCCTGTTAATCGTTTGACTCTATGACTGCCAGGGAACTGTCTTCTTAACTCCTGAAGACAAAACTGAAAAAATAGTTGGTAAAAAAGACTTGAACAGTAGTAATTACCTTATATATATTAAATAAGTAATTACCTTATATATATATATATACAAGGAATGGTTTACATAGTTTTTACTATGTCCAAAAATTTCTTGTTAGTTCCACTTAACTTTTCTGTTCTTTTGTTTTGTATTTAAAAATGGATGCTAGAGACTAAACTCAGGGCCTTTATGTGGTAGGCAAGCACTCTACCTCTGAGCTACAACCCCAGCCCTCAACTAACTGTTAAGAGAAATAGTCAATACTAATTACAGAAAATATTCAATACAAGCCATGTACCAAGTCTTAATCATATATATATATATATATATATATATATATATATATCAAGTTAAATATAAAACAGGCTCACACCTATAATTCCAGCAACTCAGGAGACTGAGGCAGGAGAATTGCAAGTTCAAGGCCAGCCTCAGATTCTTAGTGAGGCTCTAAGCAACTTAGTGAGACCCTCTTTCAAAAGATAAAATAAAAAGGGCCAGGTATGTTGCTCAGCAGTTAAGTACCCCTGGGTTCAATCCCCAGTCCAAAAAATAATAATAATAATTAAATACCTACCAATGCCAAGTCATCTCGACCATAATCTAGGGCTGCAATCATCACCTGTTCGTATATGATCCAAACTAGATAAATAAAGAGGGGGAACACAGTTTAAAATAAAAATCTGCTAGACATAAATTAATGTATTCTTTAGTTTGTGATACTTTAGAGAATATAACTTATAACTGAAAATTGATTTATTATTTCCAGAATAATAAGCAAAGAAAGCATCCTTTCGGGTATATAAAATATTTTGATATCTTATGAGGTAAAAAAAAAAAAATCCAATATTAAATACTTTTACTATTCTAAAAGATTCTTCATGAAATACATTTTGGCAAGACATCTGGTGGCTTGTAAGCTTTAAAATAAAAATGCCTATTTGATAGCCTCACTTCTACTAGCAATTATTTTTTAAGAAAAATAAATAAATAAAGTATTAAATTTTATGAAACAAAAAGTCACAGGTAAGAGTGATCTGACCAGTAGAAAATACATAAGACAGGCTAAAAAAAGAGAGAAAAACCATAAATGAAATGTGCTGAGTCTGAATGTAATAAATTAACAGAAGAACTTACTATCATCTCCAAGCTTAGAAGCATATTCATTAATTAACTCTTCTCCAACTTCCACAATTTGCTCACTATTTCTTGAGTTTTCTTCTCTCCATTTCCTCATTTTATCTCGCATTTCTGAAAACATAAGCTAGTTATTTTTTCGTATTATATATATACATACACACAAATGATAGACATAAAAACAACTGACAAAATGAAATCTACTATTTGTGTAAAGAAAATAAACTCATATTAATGTAGAAGTCTACCATATCTCCAAGTTGATAAAGTAGTACAT
This sequence comes from Marmota monax, assembly GCF_021218885.2. Taxonomy (NCBI): domain Eukaryota; kingdom Metazoa; phylum Chordata; class Mammalia; order Rodentia; family Sciuridae; genus Marmota; species Marmota monax. The sequence continues at coordinate 15,631,079 of NW_026694084.1, read as the reverse complement.
AAATTGAATAGATCGTTTGGAAGAATGAAAAAGCATCAGAAGTGATCTATCTTTAAAAGTAATGAATGGCATGAATCTGCTACACAGATGCTTTTTCCTTGAAGCAACAGTGTGTCTTAACTTTTGGGGGAGTCATAGACCTTTCAGAGTTTGATAAAAGTCAAGGATTACTCTTCCAGAAAAATATAATTATCTATAGAAATTTTTAAATACTCAAGGTATTTTGAAGTTTACTCATTGATCCAGGAATATAAAAATTTCATTATAATTATTATATTAGACTATCAGCAATGAAGGAATATTCAACATAAATTTCCTTAATGTTACAGTGCCATGTAAGGAAGTAAAAGTAAAGGAAATCTTTTGTTATTTTTAAATGAGGAATAAAATAAATAATGTAAAATAAAGCCAAAAGCACTGACAAAAATAAAAATCAACAGAACAACTTTGCATATTATAATATAACAGGGAATTCTGCAAGTTTCAAAGAACAGCATTGCTATGGTGTGAATGTATCTTCCAAAGTTCATGTGTTGGAAATATAATCCCCAATGCAACCATGTTGAGAGGAAGAACCATAAAGAGGTGATTAAGTCATGAGGGCTCTACCTAATGAATAGACTATGTCATTATCACAGGAATGGGTTATTTATCACAAGAGTTGGTTTCTGATGACAGTATGAGTTTCAGCTCCCTACTCTTCTGCACATTGTTTTGTCCTACTGCTATGGAATAACACAAGCAAGGCCTCTGGTAGATGCAGACCTAGATCCTGGACTTCTACTCTCCAGAACTGTAAGTCAAATAAACTTCCCATTCATTAAAAAAAAGTCTGGGTTATTGTCATAGCAGCTCAAAACAGACTAAGAACTAATAATAATAGAAATACACACACACACACAAACACACACACACAAGCTATCTCATCTAGTCCCTTTTTTTCCCCCACAATATTAAGGACTGAATGTGCCTCCTCTCAATTCTTAATGCCCAATGTGATGATATTAGGAGGTGGCGCTTTTGGGGAGTTTATCAGTGCCTTTAAAAAGAGTAAGAGACAGGGCTGGGGTTGTGGCTCTGTAGCACTTGCAAGGCCCTGGGTTTGATCCTCAGCACTACATAAAAATAATAAAGTAAAGGTATTGTGTCCAACTACAACTAAAAAATAAATTTAAAACAGGTGTTAGGGACTGTGTCTTTTCTCTTTCCTCTACATTAGGTGAGGAGAAGTAGGCTTCCTACCCTTACTAAACACTGGCTCTTTGAGCACCTGCTTCTCAAATTTCCTAGCGTTGAGAACTATGTGGAATCAATATGTTTTATTTAGGATGTCCAGTCTATGGTATATTTGTTACAGTAGTCTGAAATGAGTAAAACACATAGTTTAAAATCAACCATCCGATTCATCACATACATGCTTTCTTATTACTCTCTGAAAATCTTACATATATTCTACACTTTGAAGTTATCACTTTCTTCCTTCTATAGACATACATGCTAGACAGATTTAAATAGTTGAATTGAATATTGTTGAACAGATGAGTTAAATGAACAGTACACTGGAGCTCTATATCATAAAAAGAAAACTTATCACAAAATGAATTTAATTTAAAAAAATGGCCCCAGAATTGGTAAAATCATGACAAATCATGAAAGAGTAATATACAGTTAATTTCTTCTTCTGAAACATATAAATCGGTTTATATTTTATTCTGCACAGAAATGACCTTGAACTAAGTTTTAAAGGTCAAAAAGGAGTTCATAAGGCAAATAAAGTAAATTTTCTTATTAAGAATTCCTGGGGCTGGGACTGTGGCTCAGTGGTAGAATGCTCATCTAGCATGCATGAGGTACTTCAGCAACACAGAAAAATAAAATAAATACTTTGTGTCCACCTATAACTAAAAAATAAATATTAAAAACAAAAAGGGAGGAGGAAGAGGAGGAGGAGGAGGAGGAGGAGGAAGAGGGCGGCCTAGCTGGGCGTGGTGGTGCATGCCTATAATCCCAGCAGCTCAGGAGGCAGTAGGATTGTGAGTTCAAAGCCACCCTCAGCAACAGCAAGGCACTAAGCAACTCAGGGAGACCCTGTCTCTAAATAAAAAAGAAGAAGAAAAAAGAACTCCTGAAGGGCTGGGGCAGTGGCTCAGTGGTGGGGCACTGTGTTTGATCCTCAGCACCACATAAAAACAAACAAAATAAAGGCATAATGTCCATCTACAACTACAAAAAAAAAAAAAAAAAAAAAACCCGCCTCCTGAAGCTGGGCATGGTGCTACACACCTGTAATCCCAGCAGCTCAGGAAGCTGAGAGGCAGAAGGATCGCAATTTCAAAGCCAGCCTCAGCAAAAGTGAGGTGCTAAAGCAACTCAGCAAGACCTTGTCTCAAAATAAAATACAAAATAGGGATGAGGATGTGGCTCAGGGGTTGAGTGTCCCTGAATTCAATCCCAGGGACCCAAACCCCTCACCCCCCCCCCAAATTGTGAAAGTTAAGGGGTTTGAGTCCCTGGGATTGAAAATACAGTGAAATCAGGAAATAAGAAGGTAGGAAGTAATAAATTAGGTTCTTAGTTGAAAATTTCTGAGCAAAAGAAAAACAACACGATTAGAGCTGTATGCTACAAAAATCACTGTGGTGCAGGCAAGCAAGCAAGCAAACCAACCAGAAGATCTACTAGAAGTAGTAAAAAGTTCAAAGAAACTAATCATGGAAAATGTATGATTAGTGAAACTGGTTTGAATAAAAACTCTTATCTTTTAAATGACCTCATCCAACTTAATGAAAATATATTTAAATTTCCACACTTATGGAGATAATACACCTAAAACTCGGGGATGTGTATTTGTGTGTATGTGTGTGTATATAAAGTTCTTAGCAAAGTATCTGTAGAGATTCAGATTGACATGACTGCAGCCACCTTGAGTCAACTGTCATGACTGCCTCTGATTAACCCTGGTCTGTTTTCCCCCCACATAGTTTTCCAGCATGCTATAAATAAATGAAACCAATAGAGTGGTATGTTGAGCTTTACTGACATGGACCCTGTCATCATTAGTTCCAGGTATGTGCCTGATATTCTTGATATTAGCTTAAGATAAAACAGGTACATTCCAGCTTTGATGAAGTTATTTTTTCTCTTATCTTCTTTCAAAGTCCCTGACCTCTGACCCAAATTGTGAGTATGCACATGGTTTTACTGCCATTCAGGATGGTGTTTCTGTCAATTAGCCCTCCAATAAACTTCACTTTGTGCAATCTTGGATCTGACTACCTCAGTTCTTTAGTCTCCCAGTACATCGGAGCCAGCTATTATACACTGGGTTGCTCTGAAAAATCTGGAACACAGTGTGAACTCATTAAGCATTAGCTCTCTCCAAATCAATGAAGTGATATAAACGATATGCAACAATTAAGCAATGGCAGCAGATATACAAAATGGAGAAAAATAAGTACAAATGATGTGAAGTATTTTTTTTTCTTCAAATTAGAAAGACTCTGGAAAGATGATGGCAGCTACAATGGCACTATCAATAGCTACAAGATCTACATGTACCAACATCTACACAGAAGGATGCTACAGGAAGCAATAAGTGGCAAGCTGATAAATTCCAAAACAGGAGAACTCCCAAAGAGCCAATACATATTCACTGCAAAGCACTAAGAGCTATTATGTGAAGAACATCTGAAACAAGAAGGACTCTGCTCTTGCCAATCCCAGCTGAGTGCAAGTAGAAAATGGCAAGAAGGACTGAACTCTCTGGAGCAGGTGGTCCTCTGACAAGCAGTCAGTCCTGACTGGTCAGGCCTCATTTTTAGGACAGGATTCCAAACAAAGGAAAGTGAAATCAAAATTCAGCAGCCCAAGATCAATAGGAAGCACCCCCCCCACCACCAAAAAAGAAAAAACTCAGAAAGCAAGAATACTACACCAAAAAAAAAAAAAAAAAAGAAAAAAAAGAAAAGGAAGCTCTCTGAGAATAAAAACTTTACTGAATGCCACACCTCACTTTAAAATCACAGGAAAACTAATTTCACATAAAAATGAGCAGCAGAAAAGTGTCAAGATCACACTTGTCAGTCTTGGATTTTGCATCCAGCTCCACTAATTTGTTTATAGTCAAGATAAATTATCAGACAACCTAATTTCTAAGACTTTCCCTTTTGATATGCAATAAGTTGATATACCTATTGATATATCCCTATGATTTTCACTCATTCATTCAAAAATGCATTGTTATTTTTATGACTTATGCTAGAAACATAAAAATGAAACCCAATTAAAAAGTTCACAAGCTAACAGAAAAATTGTAAACAATAAAAACACCCAAATGGTTCAATATTTCCATTTTTTGTGTCATTTTCTTTCTTTAGTTTTCTCTTCTACCCATGTAGTGGCAGTAGTAGACAGTGGTTAAGAATATGCTATACTCAAAACGCTTAGGTTCAAATTCCAGCTCTGCCACTTTGTAGCTGTGTGATATGAGCTGAGTTAATAACTTTGCCAGTCAACAGTTCTCATCTAAAAAAATGGAGATAAAAATATAATAATGGCATCATATGATTATTGTAGTGAGCACTGAGTAACATATTTAGTATAGCATGTGCTCAAAAACTTTTAGCTACTATTAATATTTTTCCTTCTACATCCTTCCCTATTTTCATGTACACTACTAATTCTCTTTTGGTTTTTGAACCAAGAGGTTTTAGAGCTTCTCCCTAAGACAATGGCACATTCTATAGCAGCAAATGCTTAGTCTTTTTTATAATTCCACCATCTCTGATTTTGCTCTTCACATTGCATTTAGATCAGGGGATTTAAACAGGGGTCAATAAACTATAGCCCCAGGGCCAAAATCTATAGCCACCTGCTTTGTAGTTTTATCAGAACCTATAGAGCCCTCTTTATTCAGATAATATCCATGGTTGTTTGTGTGTTACAATCACAGAGGGACAGTAAAGACAAACCATGTGGCACACAAAAACCACTAGTATTCACTATCTAGTACTTTCCAGGAAAAAATATGCCAACATCTGAGAGTAATAAGTAGCAGAAAGGGGAAAAGATCTACTGTTAAACAACCACTATTTAAATTCCAACTCTGCCATTGATTTGCACCAGCAAGGTGATCTTGGACCTATCATTTGACATTTCTAACACCTCAGCTATAAAATACAAAGGATCACAAGCCTGTCCTACAAATCTCTGATGAAACTTTTACATAAAGTAAAACCTGGATCTCTTATATTGTTGCTTGGATAATACAATTGTCTAAGGCTTTTTGTTTGTTTATAAGCTGATTTTTTATTATAGTTGGGAGGGCATGCACTCACCAATTCTTCATAGGCACATAGGCACCAATACTATCTTTCACAAATTTCACACATTTTCCTCATCTGCTTGGCCCTGAAGTTTAAGACTTTTAATATTAAGTAATTTATGTAGGGCATTTTACAAAACATAAAATGCCGCAAAATTTTAGTTACTTCGATTTTAAGGAAAAACAACTGATAACTGTTTCAGCCACTGGCTAGAAATAAAGGCTTTTCTAGCACTGTTTACTCAAGGGTGGGTTAAACTTTTTATTTTACCCTAAGTACCCCCACCAAGAGGTAAGCACCTCAAAATTAAGGTGGTTTTATTATATATGTGTAAAGTAAGCTGCTCACTGCTTACCTGAACAATTAACTGGGTAAACCATGTGGGGTCATCTAAAGACCAAAGGTTATGAGAGTGACTAGGATTATTCTGCTTATTCCTTCCATGAGGACTAGGTGTCACTGTGGTAAGACAACCAGTCTCTGAAAGATGGAAAAACACACCTGCTACTTACTCTGATGACTCTTAATTCAAAACTCCTTACTCCAATCCTATATTTTCTATACTTCACTTAATTATATATTCCCAAGTAATACAGATTCATTTACATGAAACATCATACTCCGTAAGATACCTGGGAGATAATAAATTTTAATTTATCCATAGTCCTATGAATTTGTCTAATTGGAGTAGTTACAGGATGTTGAAAAGACCCATTCTGAAAGAACAAGTCACCTGATTTGAAAAAAGGAAGAATTATTTTATTTTCATGTACAGAGAACTCAGCAAAAGAGTTTTTCAAACTCTATATTGCAACCCAGTAGTGGAATATGAAATCATTTTAGGGTACTTCTTGCAGCATTTGTGGGGGAGGGAATAAGACAGAATGAATAGAACAGAATGGAATGTTCATGCTAATACTTTTCAAGTGAAGTTCTAATTTCAACTTATACACATATATATGTGTATGAACATACTTGAAAGAGTTGTTTTCTAAAATTTATTTCTTGTAGATTGTGCAAATAACACTGTTGTAGGAAAGGGGATATGCTTTTTAAAAACATAATTTCAAAGAGCAGGTCTGTATCTCAAATAATGAGCAGGAGTTATATTATGAAGGGGGAAAGATAATGGTGCTATTAATTTTTCTAGGAAAAATGAAAAAAATAAGAAGTAGTGAAAATGCAGGTGTTAGAAGCAGTAGGTAGGAGGGGGAGGAGAAGTTAATTTTAAGTATTATCACAAAACATCCAGAAGATATGCCCTAAGATAACTGTGAATACGAATCTTCATTTAAAAATTAAACTTCAGGATATATTCTATGAACTCTGGGAACTTGCCTGTCTTGTTCAGCACTATATCCTCAAAAACTGTAATAGTGCTTGATAAAAAGCATTCAACTATATGTTTAATTAGTATGTTGTTTAGCATATTACAGGCTGATATTTACACCTGGGTGTTGAAAAGATTGTCTACCGAAGACATTTTACCCATTTTAGAGGTCTTCAAAACTGATGAGATCTCTGAATCATCTTTTCCCAAAAATATGCACACATAATCTTAATTTTGCACGTAAGTTCATGAAGTTTACAGACCATATAACATGCCTGCACAGATCAAGAATCTACAGATCTCAAGTTTAATAACCAACCTAATGACATGACATATTAAAAAGAGGGCTACAGAAGGAATCCCTGAGGAATCAGGAAAAAAAAAAAGAAGAAAGTGGATGTAAGGAACTCAGTAGAGGAAAGATGTGAAAAGAAAAGAACCTGGAAGAATGTTATTAAGAAAGCATGGAGGAAAAAAGCAAGTTAAGAACTTTTCATAGAGTGATCTACACTAGCAAATGTAGTACAGATGTATAAAACACAAACATTTGAGTTGACATTAGATTTTCTTAGAGACCTTAGAGAAGAGGTATGGGGTGGAAACCAAATTGTGGTTACTGAGAGAATGAACAAAAAAAGATGAAGCAGGAACAGTGAGCATGAACAAGTGAAATTCTCTTAAACATAATATTAAAAATTTTTTCAACAAATACTCATTTAGTGTCTATTACATGTCAGGCAACTGTGCTAGGTATCCTATCTACATCCTGCCTAACAATATAGTCTCAAGAAATTTGACAACTCTATTACAACTCTAAATTCTCTTTCCCACATCCAAAGTTCCAATCAATAAATTTCTTTATGTAACAGATGCTTTGAAGTGGCTGAATTAATAAGCCATAAATTCCATATCTCTGTACAGTTTGTTAGAGACTTGGAAAGTACTAGACAGGTAATAAATTATCCTATTACAAGAATTACATTATTCTTTCAACTAACCAATTCATGATGTTATTCAATGGAATTCCTAAGGACACACCTCTGAAACTACTCTCCTCCAAATCTCTCTGAGACCTTTCATTGACCTCATACATCCTAAAAAAATCTGTTATTCTGAGTCTCTGAAATAAAAATCTAGAGAACTCATTTCTTAAAATTCCCTTAAAACAGTTTTAATTCTGAAAAAGTCTAAACCTTCACTGAACAAGTGAACAAACCATATACTATTAGTTGAGTTGCCTAAGTTCACCTAAGATACTAAAGAAATATATCCAACACTAAAAAAATGATTCTTAGTTATATTTTGGGACAATCTGTTAATGTTTATCATTAATCCCATTAATAATTCATTCAGTCAATAAACAATCAGAGTTCCTCCCAAATGTCCAACTCTAATGACATGACAGTGAACAAAACTAGAGTGGTTACTTTCATTCTAGGAGAGATAAAATTTTAAAACTTAACTGGGTAAGTATTTCAATGGCATGAAAACACATGACCCAGGGGCAAGTTTTGATTTTTTTCTTTATTCTTTCTTTTTTTTTTTTTCCTAAATTTTGATAGAGGGATGGGGAAGGGGGTGAGGTTAAGGAGGGCTCTCTGTAGTACCGGATTTCTGAGAAGAATTCTGAGAAATTATAAAGTCTAACAGAGCTAAGAGTGAGCTATACTAAACATACCTTAACAATATCACTTTTGAAAAATTATGAAACATTTGAAAAACTTTTTAAAAATATTAAAGAAAACAGTCACATATTTCCCATCTGGCTGAAAGGATATAACCTGACAAGTCTTTTAAAGTTATTCACAGGTTTGTCTTCTCCATTAGACTGTGATTCTATGAAGTAGGGACTGTCTTACTTGAAATATGCAAGATCTAACACTAAGCATTTAAGACTTCTGTTTAATATAATGCATTCCTTCAGTACCAGCAGAAATATTCATGTGCCACAAGCCACAAAACCAATATATTATCTATACTATTGAATGCACTGTAAGCGTAAAGAAATTTTGTCTTTTCCCTTACATGTCTGCAACTTCATAATACTTAGAAATTTATTCATGATCAAACAGTAAATATAATTTTCAGTCCACATGTCATTAGGCCATTATTTAAGCATCCCACAAAGGCATTCATTGAACAAACTAGCTACTGAAATCTGCTGAACTATGTTAAAGGCTGGCAATGTGAATTTCAATAACATAAACTTCATGCTTTAATGAAATTCAAGTTTCTTAAGCAGGTCTCCCACGAAAGTTTCTAAAATGGGGGGGGGGGGGAATCTTTCTTGCAGAATGGATTCTGTTTTTGGATTTAAAAACACTCTGCCCTAAATCAACCAAGGATGAGACACAAGAATGCCACACGTGATCACCTGTCCAAGAGTTAACAGTTATTTTCCCCTTTAGAATAGGATTTACTGGTAGGGAATAGATACAAAATGGTATGGAGTGTGTAAAAGTGATTTGAGGGAAGAGTGGGATAGAGAATAAAAAGCACAGAAATTTAAAACCCTGTTTTGAAAAAATAACAATTTTTTCATCGGTCTTCTACACACTTTTTCTGCACAGACTTGAAAGACTTCCAAACACTTGACAACACAAGGCCTTACAGACCCTGTACTTCTTGGCTTCAAAGAAGCTTCAACAATCCACTCTCCCGCCCCCTCCACGCCGCCCAGGAACCACAGAAAAAGTGTGACATCCTTAACTCCAAGTCGCTCCGGCCTCATAAATGGAAGCTGCGCCGGACCGCTGGACTGGCGCGGAGGTAGGGAGGTCAGTCATTCTTTAAACAGTGGGGAATGCCAGAGTCAGTGGCCCGGCCAAGGAAAGGGTCAGCCTCAACCTCTTCTTCAGCTTGGCCCGTCCAGTGAGAGCTCCGGTGCCAAAGACCGGAGAACCCACCTGTCCGAGCATAGTGGGTGCTTCCGAACAATTCCCCAGAGCTTTGGGTGGTTTTGTGCCCGCCCCTCCCGAAATTACCTTCCCAAGTGACATCGTAAAGCTCTGAGACCTTCGCCATCTTCCTAGAACCTAGAGGCAGCGGGGTAAGAGAGCGGGCAGACGCAGTCACGTGACCTGCGACCGGGCGGTAGTGAATTACGAAGCCATTTCTCATTGGCCGAGAAAACGGAGTGGGTGGCATCCGCCGCGCACGTGCACGCAATTCTACGGAAGGGCTTTCGGAAGAAGGGGGCGGAGTTAGCCGGGCCGTGCGCGGTGCGTCAGGAGCCTGCGGAACCTGAGGCAACCGGCCTGTCGTCCGAGCAGATTTGGGGTGAGGTGTCGTATTGACCCGAGATTTTTATCATTTTTATCGGTGGTGCCCACCACTCCCTGTTTGTTTTTTTTTTTTTTTTTAAATACATGGGCTTATTCATTATCTTTATAGTCCCCAGTCAGTACTTCAGGACTGGTTGCAGTGTTCTGCCCAAATAACCTTCTCTCTCCCCAACTTTTTTCTTTCCCTAATGGTATTCGCTTCCCATTTACTTTTTAAGGTTGAACTAAACAGAAATACTCCAAAAATTTTATTAAATCTCTTTAAAGGGCTAAGTGGGATACTCGCCCTTTACGCTTTATGTTCACGTGAATGCTCTCCTACCGACCATATTGCATGGAATTATGCCTGTCTGCCGCCACTCTAGTTATGAATCTCCTTAAGCGGCCAATTGTTAGTGCTTGTAAATAATGAATGAAGGCACAAGTGAGACTTTCACAGCTCCTAAACTTTGCTCCACCTGTTTACTGCGAGGGGGAAACCCTCTTTTGAAGCCGCATTCAGGAACCTTTGGACCTATTCTTGAGCTAAGGAGAAATGTCTGGATTGCAAGCAAGAAATTAGAGGGTCCAAAGCATATATTTAGTATTTTAAACAATAAGAATATTAAATATTAAATTTTAGCGGGGGATGTAAAGTGAGAAAAGAAGACTTAAAAATTCCTGCAAAACAGCCATAGTTAGGGGTTAATGAATAAGATGCAATCAAAATTTGAGAAGGAAAGAAGAAAAAAGGAGTTCTGTCCCACAAGCTTAGAGAGTAAGAGTTTATTTTTACCAGCTTTATTGAAATATAATTGACAAATTAAAACTTGTGTATGTTTAAGGTATACGATGATGGGTGGTTTGATATAAATATACATTTTTAAATGATTCACAATCAGATGAATACATCATTCTCCTCCCTCGGTTACTGTGTGTGTTTGCATATGTATGAATGTGGGGGAGAGGGTGAGAATACTTAGTATCTATTCTGTTAATAAATTTCAAGTTTACCATACAGTGTATTCACTATACTGTTATTCATTATACTGTTCATTAGGTCCTCATCTTATAACCAAAAGTTTGTACCCTTTAACCTACATTTCCTCATACCCAGTCCCTGGCAACCTCAGTTTGCTTTTTGTTTGGAAGGAAAAAGAGAAAAATCAATGCCATCTGCCACAAAGAAGTCACATAAGGACAGAAAAGACTAGTGAATTTATGGACTTAGATTCTGAATGAGCTTCATTCTCTCCAGACTAAGTAGACTTTTTAAAAGTCCTTCATTCAAAAATTAAAACATATTCCCCTCAAAGATTCACATTCTCCTAATGTTCCAATAAAATGATCTGGTGTAATGGGGAGAACAACGACTCACATTTGAACCCAGACCTTACCAGTTAACAGCTGGGTGACTTTCAGCCAGTATCTCTGAGCATCAGAGACACTCATATGTAAAAAGTCAAGAATGTATAAAAAGTTAACAACCTTAAGTTGTTGTCCAGATTAAAAGAATTATTGCAACTAAAGTCTTGTTTCTATAACTACTATTATATTGTGATGATCCCTAAATTCATAAATCATACCCAAGCCCAGTTCTATTTGCTTGACATATTCACTTAGATGAACAGCTAATATGCAAGTAGAACTCTAAGTTGCTGCTGCTATCTCTAGCACTCCCACCTTGCTTTTCCTCATCACAGATAAAACCATCTAGTTGTACAAGCTAAAGTTATAGGAGTTATCCTTGATTCCCTTCTTTACTATCCTCTCCATATTCATGTTATCAGCACATTGTATATTTAACTTCCAAAACATTCCACAAATCATCTACCTCTTTTGATCTCCACTAGCTTCCAGCTTAATCCAAGTCACAGTCTCTTGCCTGAATGACTGATATCTCATAACCAACTTTGTTTCATTCTATGTAAAATCTGTTTTGTGTACAACAGCTGTATGTTTAAAGTCCTCAGATGGCTCCGTATGGCAATGAAAATGTGTTCCAAAAGCTTTACTATGTTCTTATTCATTCTGGCTTGCATGTACCTCCCTATCTCACCTACTGTTCCATCTCTCTTCACTAGTTCCCAGCTATGTTCACCTATTTGCAATTCCTCAAACTTGCTTAGCTCCTATCTGCCTTGGGTCTGGCATTTTCCTTGCTGTTCCCTTTTCCTATATGTTCTTCTCCAGAGCTTTAAGTGATCATCTTCCTTTAGCCATTCCTATCTACTCAGAGAAACCTTTTCTGACCATTCAATAAAAAATAGTCCCTAGTTAATACCTGTAATCGTTACGACACTTAACACTAGGCCGACTTTGTCATTTTAATCTTGCAGCATCAAGCCTAGAAAAATACCTAGTGCATGCATAGTAAATATTTCTTGAATGAATGAATGAATGAAGTAGATAAAATAAATGATGGCTTCTAGTGGATATATTAAGGATAATATTTCATGATAGTATACACATGAACTCCATTTTGTTAAAAATAAGATGTTTTCTTTTTGTATCTGATGCTTTCCTAAAAATTATAAATTCAACCAATGCAGGGACCATACCAATTCATTTTTATATCTCCCAACTTTTTACCATAGTATGTGGCATACAAGAGGTGCTTAATATTTTCACTAAATTGTTGATGTCTAAAATTTTGTTACAGTTTGTGAGGGAGTTGCTGCCCTTGGGATAAAGAAGAAAGTATATTTTAAAGATTTTAAGGAATTTTAAAGTTTACAAATAATTGAGGAAATACTTTCTTAATCACTTCAACTAAATGTAGCTAGCTACTATTGTCTGTTAAGCAATAAGCATATGACACTAAGTTAAAAGAAATAATTCAAACTTTTAGGCTGGAAAGGATTTTATTTTGGAAATAGACATGATTATTTAGAATAACATTTTTCAAACTTTTTTTTTTTGCCTACAGTGCATACTAAAGAGTGCATTTTAGGTTGTCACATGCTGTATGTACATATATTTGAAATTGAAAATTTAGACTATTATCATTTCTATATATTTTCTATTCAAATTTAGTCAATTCTTTTTCTAAAAATACTGGTGTGATACACCAATGAGGTTATGACCCATAGTTTAAATACACAAATGAACATTTTATGTATTTCCTAATCTCAAAACCTGAAATGAATGATTTGCCCAAGTTCTTTCCACTAGTAGGTAAGATGGGTTATTCATGTGGAGATGATTCGTTAGATCATAGATGAAATTTGAAATATTTATGAGAAAAATATACTGAAGGGAAATTTTGTCACCAATACTATTCTTCCAAGTGGGAAAAGTGATTATTTATAGATTGCAACATTTTATGTCTAATAAAACTTGCCTTCCTCAGGAACATTCAGGAAAAATTGTTATGTCAGTGACAAAAAATACTTTATTATAACTGCAAATAAAAAAGAAATCTCTTCTATAAATAAAATTATGACCCTGAAAACATAAACATCTATTGTATTTTTTAAGCCATCTTTATGGAATGTACTCAGAAACTTTCTTTTTTTTTTTTTTTTTTTTTTTTTTTGTGGTGCTGGGGATTAGAACACAGGGCCTTGTGATGTAAGACAAGCATTCTGCCAACTCAGCTGTATCCCCAGCCCATTTATAGGATGTTCTCAAAGCTAGCTTCTCTGACTACAGAATATTGCCAACAAATCCTAAGGAAATGTCTATTCATCCAAATATTAGGTTATATTAATAGCCACATTATGAATAAAATGTGTCAAATATGATGTGAAGCATTATCTCATTTATTGTAAAATGTGTTTTTTAGGTGAAGCTGTACTGTGATTTGGATGTTTTTTCTACCTGGTTATGTTTGAGTGTTAGAATGACAGTAAATCAGAATGAACTGGTATAAGACAGGAATAACTTGGGCATAAGCCCCCATTTTCTTGAAATGGGATAAACTTTGATTATTTATTGAGCCAAATTGGCCCACAAAGAATTTTAGAATCATCTCTTTTATGGTTTACTTAATTCAATTAATATCTTCAGACATAAAGAATAAAGCAGCATCTTAAATTTAATAAACTTTATGGCATGTATTCAATGTACATTATTTAACAAGACAGTACAATAGTATTTTAATTGATTTTTGTAATATTTAGAATCTTCCTCAAATCGTTTATTTAGAATCTTATGTCTGCTTTGTTCTGTTTTAATCATAGTGAATTAAAGTGCCCCATGTTATATAGCACAGTTTATAACCTCTATTTGCCATGACAATTATCCATCAAAGTAAATTGTTTTCATTTGAACTCTCATATAAATTTACCACAGCTTTTAAATCATATTATTATTTTGAATTGGTGGATCATAACCATAATCCCTTTTTTTAATTTACAGGAAAATAGTACTTATTTAATCTTCATTTCATGTCAATAGATTTTCACTCTGACATGCCATGGAAAGAAATTTTCCAGTTTTCCTTGGAGATTTATTTACCAAAAGCCAGATTAGCATAAATCGTTTTAGGAATTTATTGGACATTGTTTTTAATTATACTTTTAGTGGATTCGATTATTAATGCGGTCCTCCAGAACAAACACCTATACCCTCTTTGCTGGCCGAACTGTAGCACTTTGGTACTTCTAGTTTTTTTTGTGTTTGCTATCATTTGCAATGTGTATATTTTTAAATTTACCAGCCATTTTATATCTGATTATATTATTTTAGAAGGCAAAAGAGAGCCTCTGGGAAACATTTCTAGTGAGATCATTTTGGTCCTTTTACATAGAATTCACGAACTGATAATTATACCTCTGTGCCATAGTTTTAAGAGTGAAGAGGAAAGTACCTCCAGAAGGAGTATTCCCAGATTTTTTCCCACATGCACAATAAATTAGAGATGTTTCTTTCTTTAGAACATACTTAAGAGTCCAGTTTTTCAAATGTTTAATTTCTCCCATAGTGCGTATTCTGTTAAGACACACATATACATCTGTATAAATTTAACACGCTCTTATGTAAAAATGTATATTCAGAAACATCCATTATTGGATACCAAATATTCCTAAATTCTACTACTGTGACCTGGTGGTCTCCAGAGACCTTCTAGATTCTACTTTTTACAATAGGACTGTAGATTAATTCTTTACTTGAAAATGTCCAGAAAGGTATTTATTCCCAATAAATGGCAAATGCATGCAAAAATATATTAAATGTCAACATACATATGCTATAATTATATGTTTTCAACTAAAGATGTGACTTTAATTTTTGAACTACCTGTACCTACAAATGAATAAATTATTCTTTTAGACCTATAGTTGAGAGCTATCTACTCTGGTCACTAGGTGATTGGCCATTTATTTTCTGGTCATCTTTTTCTTTCAGTGGTCATACTGATCACTTTTGGCTAAAATTATCTTAAAGACCAGTAGTCACATTGGGCATAAAGTCTTCATATTATTAATTATGTGTCCTTTTGCATACAGGAGGGCTTAGTTAAACCCATGTGTTTTTTTGGGGAAAACACTTAATTTCCTGGAATAGTGTCTTTAAAAAGACTGTCCATCGCCTAAATTCATTCTACCAATCCCATGATACATCACCCCTTCATTCCTTAGAAAACAACACAATCTCAATTTTTTTTAAAAAAAAGTATAGAACATATTTTTTAACTCATATAATAAAATTCTTTTCTTAAAACTGAGATAAGGAACAATATAGATAATATTTTGGAAATTGCCACTTGATTCAAATGACTGCCATCTGACTAGATATTGCTTCAGCATTATAATACTCTTTTTTTCTCATATCCATTAAGTTTACGTTATACATTTATTTTGAATCTTTAACTAATAGGCTTGAACAATTTCTAGTTTACGGGAAGAGAGGTGGGGGAGGTGTGATTTCAGTTGATACTATTTTTTCAGCAATAACAATATTATGAAATTTTAAACCTAATCTCAATCTAATCATGAGAAAACATCAAACCTTCATGTACTAGTCTTAGTAAACAGTAGCTGTGTTACTTTGGTCCTGTGGAAAGCAGACACTGAAGTGGAGTTAGAAATGCAATAAACTTACTAGGCACACTCTATGAGATGGATACAAAGGGAAAAAAAGCGAGATGGATTGAGAGATCTTTCAGACCATGATACATATGTAATACCTGTGAAAGAAAAGTAAGTAAGAAGCAAGATTAGGTAGGAGAAGCCTCAGACCATGATTTAGTTTTGACATAATATCAGCCAACTCAATGTAAAGCTACTGAGAAAATGTTGTCCATTAGGGGAGTCCCATAGGGGCAGAAATGGCCAAGCCCAGCATTGCACTAGCAAATTGGCTGGGGTGGCCCACAAGCTGAAATAAATCCTGGAGTCTGTGATCTCCCTGCATATCTTGCATCTGAACAGCAAGTTTCTTTTTGAAGGGAGATTTGAGCAATTCACCTCTATGGCTGCTACAATAGCCTTTATATTTTTTCCTCTAGGTGTGCATAAGGTAAACACTATTAAGTGAAGTATTTTGGTGAGAGGGAGGGTCTGTGTTCTTCTGAAATATTAGATAGACTTAGAAATCTCCAGATATTTGACATATAGAAATTGTATTTCAACTGCACAGAATGTCTTTTTCTAGTAAATAATGACTAGTTCACCGATGTTTGCCTTGTGTTGAAGGTAAGACATGGCAGAAAAACATTATATATATGTACACTTGTGTGAGTATGTGTGTGTGTGTAAAATCCACGAAGACAAGACAATTGACTTGGATTTTATGAGATACAAATCAAGAATCATTCTTTTCTTTGGTAGGAATTAATATTACTGTTAATACTACTATTAATACAATGACTGATAAATTGCCTAGAACTTTATCTTTGTACTCAGATGCTTTAGTCTGATCTAAGAAGAAATATAAAATTATACTTGAAGTATCTCTTAATGCAAAACATTTCTGGCAAATTTATTTTAGATATACTCTTGTCTCTTAAATTCAGCAAAATTCATTTCAGTTAAATTTTATGCTAAAGCAGAATAAATGTGTTAGTTTTTTATTTCACATTATTCATTTCACAAGTCACAAATATTTTTCTTGATCTCATTGACAAAATAGTGAATACACAAAGAGTATTTTTATTGGAACTGGAGCAAAAGACACTGTTATCTCTACAAATAGGTGTGGTATTAACAAATGGAAAAGACAATAAAGAACATTGAGCATCAGTGTTGCTATTTTAAATTTCAACCCATGGGATAAATTACAGCAGCCTTTGGGAAAGCAGTGCCATTAAAATTAGGAGATGGAAAAGATTAAATCAATGATGATGTAACCTAGACCCTTGATGATACAGGAGACTCCCTTATAAATCCTGCCTATGTCTGTTGTAATGCATCAGATTGAGAAAAATTTGCAAATCTGTGCTCTCTCCCTATTTTTCTTAATTTCTATTTTAACTTCCTTACTATTCTTACAAGAAAAAAAATATTATAGTTTTAGTCAAATATTTTCCAACAGTGATATTAAAAGCAAAGTGTTATTTTCTGTTACCAAATAATTTTGTGAAGTCCTGCCTCCCAGTGAAACAGTAAATTGAGCAATATGCACATGTAGGAATACAAATTAGAAATCTCATGAATTATAGATCTTGGTATACTGTAAAATCTGAAGAAGAATCGTGCTTTTAAAAAAAAAAAAAAACATTGGATTTTTTGCCAATTAGAATTTGAAAGTAAGAGTAGTACATTTGATTTTATTTTGAAATATGTACCTTATATAGTCAAAATTGTGATAAGTAATCTATTTAATGTATCAGTTTCCCTAGTTAAGACACTACCTTATTTATTAACTTAAGGAATAATTGATTTGCTAAAAATGGTACTTGTGATTTTTGTTAATCTATATTCAACATCAGTAGAGGACACTATATGGTTTTAAAATGTTAGCTAGTCTTATAGGTTATTTAGTTCATAAATAGACTAATCATACCTTAAACCATTTAATTTTCAGCACAAGTTCTTCCATTCTAAAAATTCTAGGAAAGGAAAAACAAAAAATGATGTTGGTATCATTTTATAAAAAGGGTTAATGATAATAGTTAAATATTTTTGAATTTTCAGGAGCTAAATTTGGCTTATCACTTATGAAAATAGTTATAATTGGCAGCATAATATCAATAAGTAGATACCAAAGTGTCAACACAGACAAGATTATCAACCTAAGCTGCACACTAAGCATAACTAACTGAAAAACAAAAGTTCAACCAGAGTGCATTGGTCCAGATTTTGAGAATAGTTCTATAAAGTTTCATTGTACTGTTTTTTAAGATCAGTTACATTAAACTAACTTAAATAAGCAATTTTTTAAATCAAAAAGAGAATTATTTTTAAAACTTAAGAGAGAAAATCGATATATTACTCAATATGCTATGAAACTTTTGCTGCAAGATTTAGGTAGCAGGGTTTCTGAAGTTCATCTTTGATTTACCAACAGACAAAACTATAGGAGACAAATTTTAAAAAATAATTGTAACTGAAGAATGGATCCCAAATGAAGTCATAGCAATGCCAATACTGATCCAAATAAAAACATGACAAAATATAAGGACATGATGTTTCTTACAGTTACTGCCAAAAAGAATTGGCAAATCGAATTCATTCTTTTTTTCAATCTCTGTTAATATATTTAAATATAGATGTTCCTTGAAATCTTAAAACTTTGATTTCATTTCTGACTTGACAATTTATTAATAATATAACCTTCTGTTAATCCCTGAGTATCTTATTTGATGGAAGGTAATACCTTCCTCACAGGTTCCTTGAGAAAATTAAATGTGAAAATGTCATAAAAACTAAGGATATACTTGACATATGAATAAATTTTAGGTGGTTAAAATAATCATTTTAATGAAGTCATCATCATTGACTATTTCTGTTTTCTTTTCCATTTATTATTCAGCAGTAGTACAGGATGATCTAGCAAACTTTGTAATTTTTTTGGTGATAGTTAAACATCAGTCTGTTGTAGATTTGAAAATAATATCTCAGAAGCAGCAAAGGTAATTTCTGTTTATTGCCTTTTTATTATATTTTACTGAATCTACTTTAAATTTTTTAAATCTATAGACTCTTGTCTTTAATTTTCAACCAGACATCTGGAAGCCCAAATATATCTAAAGCTTATAAAATAAGCATCTACCTATTCTAAATTAACTTTTCTGTGATGATTTGGAATGCAGTGAGGTTATAATCACACCTGTCTCACATATCTTCCCACACAAAATCTAAAACTGAACTTCTTTAACCAATTTAAAACACTGATGATAAACCCCACTAACATGCACCCCCCACTTCTCTTTGGAATTTCCTCTCAGTGTATGTAGGTGAAAAAAAGCCAAAATATGATTGTCATTGAACAGAATTTTATTTTTTAAATACTTTTTCAGCTTTAAAAGGAAATGGAGGCAGTTATCAATATATGAATACTTTGGACTAGGAGCATGGCATGCATCTCTTGTAATCCTGGTGACCTGAGAGGTTGGGTCATGAGGATGGAAAGGTTGAGACTAGCCTCAGCAACTTAATGAGACCCTGTCTAAAAATTAAAAAATAAAAGTGACTGAGGATGTAGCTCAGTGGTAGTAATACTGGTTTAATCCTCAGTATTACAAAAAAAAAAAAAAAAAAAAACAAGGAATATCTTTATGGGGCCAACATGCTAGTTCATGTTTCTTGCATTTTAGAACATTATCTTTTCTAGTCCATCACTGCTTAGCCTAACCCTGTTCCTTGTTTACATACATATATAAAATATGAAGTAGGCAGAGATATAAGCATTGGTTTCATATAACTAGAAGTATAAACATAATTTTTAATAATAAAAAAGACAAAGTTTGAATAATTATTTCTGGAAAATTTTTCTGTGATACAGGGTCTATTCCCGTACCATTGGTAGCCATGATGAAAATCTTCAAGTTTTCATCCTCAGAGAATCATATTGGCCTAAAATACTGGCAATTATGGTAATATCTCTCTGAGGAAAAAAATAGGACTCTGAAGTTTCTTGTAGCGACCCTGATTTGGATGCATACATGTGAAAAAATCATTAAGGAATGAGAAATATATACATTATTTTTTACACTTTCCAAACTTCACTGGCTTTATGGCATTTCTATCAATCATTCCTTACTTACTTTATGTCCACTTTGTTGGTAGAATTGCGCTAGGGATATACAGAAAGCTTTTAAGTCCTTATCAACAGCTGAAAAGATAAATCAAGTATAATGGTGTTCTCACAGTCTCTGTTGATCATCAGATCATAGGACATCCTCCCTGTCCCTGTAAAACACACACACACACAGCTGATTGGATCACTTCTAGACTCCTGACTCAAACTGAGCCAATCTGGTTGTCTCTTCCAAAAATTTGGAATTAGAATTCTAGTTGACAACTTTGGGTTATTTAGGTAGATCACAAAGCTAACTTTGGAGTGGCCATGTTTGGGTTTGTGTAAGTGACCCAGAAAAAACTGCTCCTTATAGAAAGAGTAATGATTCAGGCACATAAAAAAATGAAGAAATGAGAGTCCCTTTGGCACTGGAGAAAAAGAATGAAGTAACTGCCTTTGATCTTTATCGCATTGTATTTTCTTGCTCTAGTCTCTCATAAAGTCTGTTCTTAAATCCTTTATCTTTTAAATTTTCTATTAAATAAATTCACCATCATTACTTACCTAATGTTTCCTACGCCCAATGACTAAGGTAAGATATGAGCTGTTTTTTGGTCTCATTTGAAAGCAAAGTTTTACAGAAATACAGAGATGTAGAGTTATTATTAACTTAGTAGGATGCTGTACATGTCAATTTGAATCTTCTTGTTTTTTATTTTATTTATTTATTTATTTATTTTAAAGAGAGAGAGAGAATTTATTATTTATTTTTTGGTTTTCGGCAGACACAACATCTTTATTTGTATGTGTGCTGAGGATCGAACCCAGTGCTGCGTGCATGCCAGGCAAGCACGCTACCGCTTGAGCCACATCCCCAGCCCAGAATCTTCTTGTTTTTTAAATGTTAGTGTATTTGTCATGTAAATTTAATGATACCAAACAAAACCATAAATTTTTGTTTGGTATTTTTAAACAAAGATACCAAATATTTGATTTTAGCAAATCAAAACATTAACATAATGTAAGATAAATATTACTTGACCAATTAAAAAGTCTGTTACAAATTGGATCCTCTTTTTCATTTTAAAATTGTCTCATAATATTTAAAGTCTATAGAGATGTTCTTTATGATGGGATTATGTTTCAGTCTACCATTTATAAGGTAAAAATATTCTAATTAAAAAATGCATTTGATACACCTAACCATCTGAATATCATAGTTTAATATCACAGTACTTTGTAGAATATCAGTTGTTTACCATTGTAATCACATGGCTGATTTGGAGTGTAATGTGCTGCCATTGCCATTTCCCAGCATCTTGATAGTAGTATACAACCTATCTCTAGCCTTGGAAGAAAATCAAAATCAAACTACAGTGTCTAGTGAATACATCAGGCTTTCATAACATCATAATATCAAAGAAAGTCAGACTATGATAAGTAAAACATAAGGAAATAGTTGAGTCTCTCTTACCCAGTTTCTTTGTTATCATCTTGGCTTTTCTCTTTTATATTAATTTTAATTAGATTTTTCTTTTTATTAAATGTATGTACATAGTTTTTATTAAGGCATATTTTACTAAAAAACTTATGCTAGTCCTCTCCTCCCCAAACATGAATAATTCTAAAATTTTGTTTTCTCTGGTATTTCCATATTTCTAAATAATATATTTTACTTCTAACCCACTGTATCATTATCTCCCTCCTACATAGGGTTTACTTTATTATGACCATTCATGGTCATAATAAGTATATCTTCACATTTATTTTGTCACCCAACCAAGTACTTGGACAGGCCAAGTACTACTCTTTTGTATGCAATCCTTCATTTTCCCCCTATAATTAATGATTAATAATTACCTGAAGTTTGTATTTACCAGTTTTTATTAGTTTTTTATTTCATTCTACTAGTTTTTGTTGGATCCTCTTAAAATTTTTGCTTATTTTCTATGTCTTTCATGTTTTTGTTCTACTACACAGGAAATTTTCTTCAACGTTATCTTTCAAATTTCCTATTTCTTATTAACTCTCTGAGAACATTCTTTAAAGTAAGTTATGTTTTGTTCCCTTCAATGTCTCTATTTCCTCTTGATATATTTTTCTGTGTATTCTAGTGTCTGTTTCTTATATTGAAGATGTTCTCAAATGTTTTTTGATACTTAGCTAGTTTATATCTAAGTATAAAACCCTAGAATGCTATATGGGAAATCTATGTGTTTTTGAACAGGGTACCTTAAATGTATCATGATTGGCAGTGAACCTCCATTTTGCTTTTAAATTAAGATCTCCCAACCATCAGTTTGAGTGGGTCTTTTAGGGGAAGGTGATTTGATTCTCTAAAAAAGAATTCTTTTATTCTTATTGCCTGTCATCTAGGGGCAGGTAGAGAAAGGAGGTGAGAGTTCCACAATCACTATGAAAATTTGGACTTAATCCTTTTGACTTCTGGCCCTCTCCCTTCTCTTACTTGCTCTGATCAGGATTACTAGTTCAGGGCATCTCTGACTTAATAATTCAACTAGTGGCTAAAATGTCAGCATCCTAGAGGTTGGAAAATGGAGAAAACAAGGGAAGAATCACTTAGCTTTTATAGAGCAGAATATAAAATTTGGTGACCTAGCCACTATCAATCATTCTCATGTTTTCATTGTTGAGCTTTATTTCCAACACCTCCATTTCCTTGTGCTTTCATGTGTTATACCTTTCTATATTTCTGTAGGGGAAATTAGACTAAAAAGAAATAAGGTAGAGGAAACTAGACTGAAAAATAAGGCAGAAAGAGGGTATATGTGTTTCTTCTATGTAAGCACCACGTTATAGCTTCATTTACTGAGTGACACTCTTCATCTGCTTTCTCTCTCACAAAGAATTTTGTTGAAATTTCGCATCACCTTTATCTTCCTTCATTTTTATAGATAATTTTTGCCTTTTAAATGTTTTCTTTACTTGTTTTATGGGGGGGCTTTAAGAAGATGATGAAGTAAGAAGCATGTTTAACCAGAAGGTTTTTCTACTTCATAAAATACAAACTGATTTCTTTTCTTTAAAAGATACTTATGCTCATTGTTCTTGCCAGAACTTGCATATATCCCCAGGATATAATAAATACATAAGGGATTTCAACTTGGAAAAATTTACATGAAGAATTTTCTAGAACTTACAGAGAAATTTAATATCCTATAGTTTTGCTCACTGAAAAGCACAATATTGGCCAATAGGGGGGAAAAAACATACACCATAATAGTGGTAGCCACAGTTGGCAGGGTTGTGAACTTTTAGGTAATGATGAACATACTGGCTCAATGAATGGAACAATGAGTTAATTTGATCAAGCTGAATGATGGAGCTCTTGGGAAATCCCCAGAGAAGGGAATGCCATGTATTTGCCACTGATCATATGAAAAGATGGCACTTGGTCCTTTAAATTAGAGTACTAAAAATAGAGTACAGAATTTCGTTTACTATAGTCCCTGTTCTCCACTTGGAGTCATCTGAAGTTTTACATTTGGCCCAAACTGTAAAATTACTTCCTAAGACTCTGAGAAATGTCTGATTATCAACTATATGGTAATACAGTATTCAGAAAGATAACTTACTTGGTCCAGTTTATGAAAAAAGCCCATTTCTTCTTCATTTAGCTTGAATCTTGGGGGAGACTTTGGACTGAGTGTTTTAAGAAATTTACTTAAAGAGTTAAGACTTTGGGGACCCTTGGGGATGGACTGAATTAATTTTGTATTGTGAAATAGGCCCTTGGGGGGGGGGGTAGGGGCAGATGATAGCATTTTCATCTTGAGTGTTATCCAAAAGCCCCTGTGTAAAAGCTTGATTTCTAGGACGTGGGGTGGGGGGGATGTGGAGGCTGGGAGGCAGTGGAATCTTTAAGAGATGGGATCTAGTGGAAAGCCTTCCAAGTCATGGGTGATATGCCCATGGTGGGGACTGTGGCTCTTTCAGTCCCTTCCTCTCTCCCTTTTTTGCTTCGTGGCCATGAAATGAATGGCTTTTCTCTGCCATGCACTCCCATCATAATGTAATACCTCACCATAGGCACAAAGGAATGGGGCCAACTGATCATGGGCTAGAACCTCAAAAATTGTGAACAAAAATATATCTTTTTCTTTATAAAAATTCCAGTGGATTAATTTGGTGGAGTTACTGTGTAACTAAGATATTATGACTGTCAGCTTTAGATAATCAGTTCATCAAGAAAAAAAGTTCATTTGGGCTCACAGTTTTGGGGTTTCAGTCAGTCTTTGATTGGTTGCCATGGTTACTTTTAAGCCTGTGGTGAGGCAATACATCATGGTGGAGAGTGCATGGGGGAGCAAGAGACTAACCCACATAACTAAAGCTATATTTGACAAAGGCTCCAAAAACATACATTGGAGAAAAGATAGCCTCTTCAACAAATGGTGTTGGGAAAACTAGAAAGCCACATGTAACAAAATGAAATTAAACTTCTATCTCTCACCATGCACAAAACTCAAAGTGGATCAGGGACCTAGGAATTAAACCAGAGAATTTGTGCCTAATGGAAGAAAAAGTAGGCCCAAATCTCCATCATGTAAGATTAGGTCCCAACTTCCTTAATAAGACTCCTGTAGCACAAAAATTAAAACCAAGAATCAATAAAATGGATGGATTCAAACTAAAAAGTTGCTTCTCAACAAAAGAAACAATCAGTGAAGTGAATAGAGAGCCTACAGAATGGGATCAAATTCTTATGACACGCACATCAGATAGAGCACTAATCTCTAGAATATATAAAGCACTTAAAAATCTTAATGCCAAAAAAACAAATAACCAATCAGTAAATGGGCCAAGGAACTGAACAGACACTTCTCAGAAAAGGATATACAATCAATCAACAAACATGAAAAAATATTCAACATCTCTAGCAATTAAAGAAATGCAAGCGAAACAGATACTCTTAAGATTTATTTCATCTCACTCCAGTCAGAATGGCAGCTATCAAGAATACAAATAGCAATAAGTTTTGGCGAGGATGTGAGGAAAAAGGCACACTTATACGTTGCAAATTGGTGCAGCCAATCTGGAAAGCAGTGTGGAGATTCCTTGGAAAACTTGGAATGGAACCACCATTTGAACCAGCTATCCCACTCCTTGGTTTATACCAAAAAGACTTTAAAACAGCATACTACAGGGACACAGCCATATCAACGTTTATAGCAGCATAATTCACAATAGCTAAATTGTGGAACCAACCCAGATGCCCTTCAATAGATGAGTGGATAGGGAAACTTTGGTGTATATATATATATACACAATGGAACATTACTCAACATTAAAAGAGAATAAAATCATGGCATTTGCAGGTAAGTAGATGGAGTTGGAGACTACAATGCTAAATGTAGTAAGCCAATCCCAAAAAAACAAAGGCTGAATGTTTTCTTTGATATGAGCAAGCTGACTCATAATGGCGATGAAGGGATAGCATAGAAATAATGGAAGAAATTTAGATAGGGCAGAGGGGAAGGGAAGGGGTAAGGGGTAGGAAAGATGGTAGAATGATTTAGACATCAATGAAGTTATAAATGGTGTGAAAATACTTTGGGTACAATCAATGATGTGAAAAATTGTGCTCTATATGTGTAATATGAAATTAATTGCATTCTGCCATCGTGTATAACAAATTAGAATAATTTTTTAAAGTAGGCCTTTAAAAAGATAAAAATTATCATTTTTATACTAAAGATCCTTTGATAGCTTCTGTCATACTATGATAGCATCCTGCTACTCTAATACCTTCCTGTTCTTCATTGCCAGTTAATCTCTCCTCCTTCCCTCTGCTCCAACCTCAGTGGCATCCTTCTTGTTCTAGTCTCTTACTCATGAAACATGCTAGAATTTTATTATTTATTTATTTATTAGCAGGGGATCAAATCCAGAAGCCATACACATGCATGCCAGGCAAGTGCTCTACCAATGAGCTATATGCCCAGCACTGAACTGTTCTTGAAATGATTCTTCCCCAAAGCTTTTACACTAAAAGACCACTTTCTCATTCTTCAATCTTCCCAATCCTCCAAATCCTCCACTCCCTGTCACATATGTTGACACATTTTCTTTAATTTTAATGTGGTGCTAAGGATCAAATCCAAGGCCTGGTGCATGCCAAGCACGTGATCAACAACTGAGCTATACCCCAACCCCACTGATACACTCTTTATTTAAAACTCATAACTAAGTTTTAAGTATCCGTCATCTTATTTTTAATTTGATAGATTGTAGCTAATTTATTTTTTCTTTTCTCAGTCATATCCATATCTATTCATAGGTTTTCTGCTGGCTCAAAAAAAATAGATTTTTCCTCATCTGCAGTTGAATCAAAGTTGTAAATCCAGCTCATCTCTCAGATCAACATTCCATTTTTATACTACAATATCAGGAAGGTTCATATTTTTCTGTCCAGTGTGCACCCAAATCAGTCACTTTCACTAGAACTATTGAAATAACTTCCTATGAAGGAAAATGTTTTCAGTATTTCAGGAGGCTTAAAGAAGGACAATGAGAGTTTAGGCTGGATGTATTTTGTTGAAGTGCGAGTTGAGGTATTTCAATGAAAATGAGAGAGAATAGGAATGGAAATTTGGGGAAAATGGGAAAGATAAGGTAATGTGAAAAGCAGGTAGAAAATTTACTGAGTTACTTTGCAAGGTATATGCAAATCATGCAAATGCCTTTTCAGAGAAAAAAGAACAATGGGAAATTAACATAGTTCTTTGTAAAAATGAAAATAAAAATGTTTATCTTAAAGATTTAAACATCCCAGTGGCTTAGGGGACTGAGAGGAGGATCACAAGTTCAAAGCCAGCCTCAGGAATTTAGTGAGGCCCTAAGCAATTTAGCAGGATCCTATCTCAAAATTTAAAAAGGCAGGGGTGGGGGAGGGGGAGTTGGGATGTTGCTCAGTGGTAAGCTGCCCTAGGTTCAATCCCTTGTACCAAAAAAAAAAAAAAAAGAGAGAGAGAGAGAGATTTAAAGAAATGTTATACCTAAAAAACTTTGATAATACTAAAAGAAATCCATTCTTATAATTAACCATATTCAGATTTATAACACAGTTTAGTATTTAAAAAGTAAAAGATACTGAGCTTTTAGTGTTATAAAAATTTTCATATATTTTGGTTCTGAGGGTTTTGGAAAGAATTAACAAAAGGGAATGAAGGGAAGGGAGGGGGATGCGAGTAGTAAAGACAATAGAATTAATCTGACATAAATTTCCTATGTTTATATATGAGTACACAACCATTGAAACTCTACATCGTGTATAATCACAAGGCTGGAATTTTATTTATTTATTTATTTTTTTTACCACTAACTCACATTTAATAACAATACAGAGAAAACTCAGTCCTGTCATATTTAACAATTTTTCACTTAACTACACCCCTATAATCCCCCAGTTTGCTTTATCATTTTGTGACCTCAATGACATAGACTTTACACTTAACTTCACATTATAATTTTTTTATCTATCTCCACAGCAGAATATTACACATTGCCAACTAAAAACTGTGCATCCTCGTTTTATTAAACAATCTGTGCTTCATTGTTCCCATCTTTAAAATAAAGGTGCTAAATGGCTAGGATACCTTAAGATCACTCCAGTTAAAAGACAACAGGAATGCTAAATTATGAGGACCTTTGTGATCAATTTAATGTTCCTGAAAATGGAATTTTAATTAGAATAAGTTATACTCTATGTATGTATAATATGTCAAAATACACTCAACTGTCATGTATATCTTAAAAGAACAAATTAAAAATTGAATTTTCTGCACTTTGTGTGATATTCAACCAGTGCAGAAACAAGCAACAAGCAGTTTTTGAGAATTCCTTGCCTTTTAAACATTGCAGAGAATTGTAAGAAATATGAATGTACAAATACTGTTTCAGGTACTGTACTAGTGAATTGCATAATTAATAAATAAATAATTGCCTGGAACACATGAATATGAATGTACAAATACTGTTTCATGTACTGTACTAGTAATTTGCATAATTAATAAATAATTACCTGGAACACAAGTAGTTGTTTTTTTAGCAAGACCTAGGAAGAACCTTGCTGTAGTTTGGCTCTAGAATGTCCCACAGAGGTCTATCTGTTAAAGGCTTGATGTTATTGGGCATTAATGGAATCTTTGAGAAGTGGGGTCTGGGAAGTTCTTAGTTCATGGGTGTGTGCTCCTAAAGGGAATTGTGAGACTGAACCATTCTTCTCTTTTCATTCCCTGACTCATGTAAGTGGGTTAGCTCCACCACATTCTCCTACCATGATGTACTGCTTCACCTGGTTCAAAAACCATGGGTCTTCCCAGTCTTGGACTGAAACTCCCAAAATTGTGGACCAAAATAAACGAATAAATCAATATAGGTTTATTTTCTCAGGTATTTGTTATTGTATGAGAAAGCTGAGTAACACCAACCCCTTATGCTCCTTCTGGTGTTCAACTAGTATCACATCTACCTTCTAAATATTTTTATCCAATATTTCCTTTTTTTGAACCCATTAATACTACACAAGTTAATACCGTAGTAGCTTCTCTCCTCAAATACTATAAAAGCCTCCTAACAGGTTTCTGTTTTAGTCTTACCTCTCTAAACACCACCCCATTGCAACTAGAATTGCCTTCTAAAATCCAAAGCTGATGTCATTACCCTGATTAAAAGATCCACAAAATTTTGGGGTTCTAATTGTGCTGAACCACTTGAATTTTCTCTCAAAGATTATATCTCCTATGTTGTACATGTTTTTCCTTCTGCTGCTGTTTCTCTTGCTCCTGCCCCACAGTCTATACTTACCTAAAGTCAACCTGTGCTAACTTACCTATTTTGGCCGTTCCTCTAGGAATTCTTCCTTGAGCCATTCTTTGCCTGTTCCTCTCTGAGAACCCTATGGCCCTCTTGAGTGCATCCACATCAGTGTTAACACTTTGAGCATTGACATTCATCCAGCTGAGTTTTCAATGACAATTGACTTGTCTATCTCCTACATTTATTTCTAACCCAAAGGTAAGAAATGTGAATTTTAACTCTATATTCTCAATAGCTCTCACAGAATCTAATTAATCATAGACATTCCTTAAATGCAAAACATTTTCATTTGGGAACACTTTTCTGTTAGATAGTAACAGCATACATGGACTATTTTCCATCTTATGCATACAATCCCAAAGTTATTTTAAAAATCTTTCCTTTTTATAATCACTAATTGCTCTTATTTCCTATTTTCATGTCCTGGAGCATTGAACATCTTTTGGATTAACATTTTGGAATTTATATAGATAACCATTGTAGACACTTGTATAAAATGATAAAAGAAGTAGCAAATTTCAATGACAAATAATATTAGAAAACTGAATTAAAATCTTTAAGTTCTTAAGTATTCCTGAGACATTTTTACCCATCAAGATAGGTCTTTCGAAGTACAATTACCAACACTTAAATTTACCCTTTTAAAATGTGCAGTTCTATGAGTTTTGACAAACGTTTATGCTTGTAAAACCATCCCAATAGTCCAGATATAGAATATTGTCATAACCCTCAAAACTTCCCTTAATCCTCTCTATAGTCATTCTTTTTTTCCCATCCCCAGCCCTGACAAATACCAATTTGATTTCTGGCCATGTAATTTGCCTTTTCTAGACTTTCTTACAATCATACAGCTTATAACTTCTATATTTGATTTTTCTTACTTAGCATAATGTTTCTAGGTTCATCTTGATTTTGCATGTATCAATAATTCATTCCTTTTTATTACTGAATGGTAGTAAGCATATATAGCACAATGTGTTTATTCTTTCAGGAGTTGGTAAGCATTTGGGTTATTTGCAGCTTACAGATATTATGAATGAAGTTGCTATGAAGAGTCATTAACAAGTCTCTGTGTAGACATATATTTGTGTTGTCTTTGAAAAATGCCTGAAATGGAATTGCTCAGTTGTATAGACAGTTGTTTGGAAAGACTATTTCCTTATTTCATCGTACTTTCTGTTTCATTTGCTTATGTGGTTAACTTTAGGCCGATGCCATGTTGATTACTATAGCATTCTAGCTGTATAATCTTGAAATCAGGTAGTATAAGTCCTCCAGTTTCATTCTTTCTCAAATGGTTTTGGTTATTCTAGACTTTGTATTTCCATACATATTTTAAAATCATCTTGTTAATTTCTACAGAAAAGCGTCTAGGGATTTTGATTGGGATTATGTTGAATCTAGAAATAAATTTGGGGAGAATTGATTTCTTAACAATATGGAGGTTCTAATTTATAAATGTATTTAGGCCTCCTTTAATTTCAGTGATCTGGTTTTGATCACAGGTTTCTATTTTTCATTGAACATCTTTTAGAACTAATTATTTGGGACAAACTGGAAAATGTTAATATAAAGAATAAATATGTAACATATACAATTTTTTAAACTTAGGCTTATTAATGAAGAGTAACCATAATATAAATAAAACACTTCACTTATTGCCAACCACATAATAAATGCTCAAGAGAAATTCACACATTAAAAAAATTGATTCAAATGTTAATTTGAGCATTAATTCCACACATATTGTACATTTATTCTTTCAATAAGATCACCATTAGTAGTATTATGGATACTATTAACATGAAAACTAAAATAGCTTATTTATGTTAAGTTACAATTGGGTTCCTCTACCCAATAAGAAAAATAGATAAATATTATTTCATAATTATAAAGAACAGTTGTCTTCACAGCTTAGACTCATTAGATTTCCACCTTACCCTGCAGGTAGGACTGATTAAATTAAATATTCCTTGGCACCTACACAACTATTGTTATTTTAAATGTTGGAAATAGGGCTGGGAATGTGGCTCAAGTGGTAGCGCGCTCGCCTGGCATGCGTGCGGCCCAGGTTCGATCCTCAGCACCACATACAAAGATGTTGTGTCCACCGAAAACTAAAAAATAAAATAAAAAGTAAAAAAAAAAAAAAAAGAAATACTTAAATATTGGAAATAATTTATAAAATTTATCCTACATAATACAAAAAGGGGTAAACATCCCTGCTTTTTGGTCTAAGCTTGTTTATGAGGAATAAGGAGACAGTTGACTTTCCAAGTCTTGTATGTGCCATTATACATGTTAGGAAGGCATCAACCATGTGAAAAATCTTGGAGATCATTATCTGATCATTAACCATTACTTATTCTAAAGCAAGTAAGATCATTTCTGTGGTATTCACAGAAAACAAGGATATAATTTGATAATCACAAAAACAAAACATTAAAATTAAATGCAGCTTTACCTTTTATTTTATTTTTAACTTAGTTCCAAACCTATTGTCTGCCCTAGTGTTATGCAACCACAGATAACTTTATTGATTCATTACACACTGTTTTCCATTTCCTCAGTGTAGTCGGTTTGTTCCTTTATGCGTAAGAAGTCTCAGAAAAGACATAGCACCGGACAATGTACCAAATTTCTCCTCCCTGATAAAAATTTTTGCTTAAACACTAACCACATGGCTCTAATGATTGGCTATCGCTGGATCTACATTTCCTGACATTTTAGGTGACAGTTCATAATAATGCCTGTAGATGATTTTGATACATTATATTGTTAATAGAATCTTTAAGTCTAGACTGGAGTTTATTTTTTAGGTTTATAATAATGATCTGCTGTATTCCAAACAGAATGGTGTGTGTTGAGTGCTTACCTTAAAGCAAGAATAGTTGGGTAGCAGGAAGTAATCATGTTGCATTTCCCATTGGGAGGAAAGAGAAAGAAAAGATTAATTATGCCTTTATTCCCTAACTCTGGGAGTACATAAAGAAAAGATATTGCATCAATCAATAAGTATACATTTGGTTAGAAATGATGGTGGAATGTGATGGACATTATTATCCAAAGTACACGAATGAAGACACAAATTGATGTGAATATACTATGTATACAACCAGAGATATGAAAACTTGTGCTCTATATATGTAATAAGACTTGTAATGCATCCCGTTGTCAAATATAAATAAAAAAATAATTTAAAAAACTGATCCATTTGTTATGAATCTGACTCAGAGTGATCTGAAATCCAGAAAACCAGCCTTAAAATAAAAAACCTAGGTTCAAGACCTACCAATGTTACTTGCCTTAGATAACTTTGCTAATTTCTCTTAGTTTTCTCATCTGTAAAATTCTCATCTTAATTCATACTTTTATGGTAAAACTATAAAAGTGATTTGCAAAATATTGTATAAACTGCACATCACTAAAATGTTAGTATCTCATGTGGAAATGCGAAAACTTGGAAATAATTGCTGTCTTTTTAAATAATGTTAAAAAAATGTTTATTTTAAAGTGTTTTAGATTGTTTTCTGGTTTTTGGGTTTTTTTCTTATCCGTGATCAAAATGACTACAAATATATTTCTTTGAAATATATATTGATATTTTCTGAGTTATGTACTCGATGTTATAAATCTATAGCTTCTAACATTGTTATTTTCCCTCCTGTGGTTATAAGCACTTAAAACCTAGCCCATTGGCATCTGGCCAGTCTCTTCAGGTCTTGAAAATAATTGTTAGTAGCTTGTGATGACTTCAGCTAATCTTTAAGGAACCTAAGAGGAAGGCATTGGAATTTAAAAATTGGAAATCTTTATAAAAAATATCTATTTTCTCATATCCACTTCATCCATTTGTAGAACCATAGATGAGTGAGATTATACAAATGGGTTTTTCTAAGACAAACTAAAAGTATATAGTTCTTTAAGAGTCCCTCTACCTCCAGAAGGCTCAAGCTGTGTCTAAGCTAGCCAGCTGCGGAGCAAGAACACCCTTCATCCCAAGATGGCTAATCCATGAAGAATGCATGGATTATGCAGTAACCATAACAGGACAAATGGGAGAAGTGATTTATGAAGCTCTAAAAAAATGAAATGTTATGTTTAAAAGTTCACCAACTGATTTAGGAACTGTTATTGACCAAAAAGTTTAAAAAATGCTTGTCTCTTCCATAAAGGAAAAGTATCCATCTCACAGTTTCATGCCTATTATGTGTATACATACTACTTCTTCCTTTCTTCCTATATATGTACTCTATACACTTTATTGGGGAAAGAGGGATGAGCCTTTGTATGAAAAACTTGTGAGCATACGAAAGATGAAAAAGATGGATTTTATTGAAATTAAATTCTGTCTTGGTACATTTGTGCTTTTTGTCTCTATTTTCTTAAGATTTCCTTCTATAGCTTTTTTCAATTGGCTTTGTTATAAATGAAAGGGTATGTTTTAAATGTACCATTCATAAAATGCCTTGTTATCATATTCTAAGAAAAATTAAATGTGTCTCCATAATGAATTCAGATTTATCTCTATATTCAGTTTATATAATTGTATAATTTTGAATATAAGCTATAAGACTTAAAATTTTCAAAGTACAAATAAAGTAAGTATTAGGATAGTTGAAATTTTTTTATTTTCTTTCTCTTTATAAACTCAACATCTTCTGTTTCTTTTTGTGCATAATTATAATATTCCTTTTGGCTTCTTATTTGAATTCTACTGGAATATCCTAAGAAACATTTAACAGTTTTTTTTGGTACCAGGGATTGAACCCAGAGCACTTATTAACAACTGAGCCATATCCCAGGCCTTTTTTATATTTTATTAGCAGCATGGTCTCATTGTTTAGGGCCTTGATAAGTTGCTGAGGCTGTGTTTGGGCTCACAATCCTCCCGCTTCAGCCACCCTTGTCACTGGAATTACAGATGTGCATCACCATGTTGGTGGCCTCATTTAACAGTCTTTAAAAATATTCCCTGGGGAATGATTTCTACTTTTTTGATGTGCAAAACAATTCTACAATGACCACCCCTATATATGCCATTGTATACTTTCATCTAATTATTTCCTGTTACTGCAGAAGTAGATATTGTGCATAATTATAATTATGAATTAGGTGCACACCGGATGTTAAGGTGTTTGCTGTAAAGACCAAATCAACTTCCAGAACAAAAAGGTCATAACATATATATTCCTGCAAATTTTGAGAACTTGCCTGTTCACCCCTATCCTCACTACCATAGATTTTGGTTTATTTGTTTTTTAAATTCAGGGGTTTCATTTACTTTACTCTTTATTCATCAGTCTCCTCAGTAGTGTTATATTAAGAAATAGTATAGCAACTAAATAAGTTACACAGAGAAAAGTGTTTGAACTAAATATGGAAAATAATTAGCATTAATGTTATGTATTCATTTTAGTCATATCTAAAACCATTAATTACATATTTACATGTAATTATATAGATATAAAATATAAAAGTACATTAAATTACATATATTTGTAAGTCTCCACACATGTCAACATTTATAATTAGGAATAACTTAATACTTAATGTTTTAATAGGCATATTATTTTTTGCAGACATCTTAATTATGACAAATTTGCCACTACACAGTCCATTTTGAAACCACAATAATACATTCCAGTGTATTTTTGCTGGGAAATTGCCATTCTGGGAAGAATGAAGTCACTTGGCCTTAATTTGGTGTATGCATCAGAACATGTTCAAAGAAAGCAATATTTAATCAGAAGCCATTAGTACAATGGCTACTAATTTAATTCAGTAAATTTTGGTTCCAATAATGTTTATTTATTTCATGTCATTTTAAAAAATGCTGTGCTAAGGTTTTTACTAATCATTGGATTTGTTTTTTTAAAGAACCAAAACTTAAAATATATACCATAAGCTAGAAAACAAGCCAGAAACAAAGCCTTTTCAGAACTGTGGTAAAATCTGACTAGTTGGCACTGATTTCCATGCTGATAACTAATGATCTCTGTCTTCTTTGAGCTCATACATTTTCACATTATATATTTTATATCTATTCTATCACATGACCATAAGCGGTACTACTTTCATGCATTACATTAGCTCATATTAGTTTCTCACATGATTTAATCATCTCTAGAAAGCCCTGAGGGGATGGAATGCAAGACAGGTAAAGCTGATGAGAAAAGAGAAACTAAGGGCCATTAAAGGGCTGAGCTCTATCACTGGAGTGATGTCACTGGGATAGGGAAGGAGAGGTCTGGGGAGAAAAAATAAAATTAATAGTTTTACATTAAGCTGGCCTGCCTTATGAGATTTAGATTGAAAGGCATTACAGTTTTCTTTACATTTAGTTTGGGCAATTCTGGGAAGAGGGTTAAATTTGGGGGCACTTTGATGCAGGAAAGACAGTATATCTGGTAGGAAGGAAAAGGAAGAAGAGTGAAGACATTTAAATAATAGAGATTAGAAAGTATGCTCAATATACTTGGAGTTGCAACATAAGCACTTGGAAAAATGCAATGCATGTTTATATACACTATGTCCATTTCCAAATATAACACCAAGGTATGAAAGTGAAAAGGTTTTGGGGCTGGGGATGTGGCTCAAGCGGTATCGCGCTTACCTGGCATGCGTGCGGCCCCTTTCGATCCTCAGCACCATATACAAACAAAGATGTTGTGTCCGCCGAAAAACTGAAAAATAAATATTAAAAAATTCTCTCTCTCTCTCTCTCTCTCTCTCTCTCTCTCTCTCTCTAAAAAAGAAAGTGAAAAAGTTTTCACAAAAAGGCAAAATATTATATTAGCATAATTATTTATATCACTGACATTAACTTTTAGAGCCAAGTTGAATTTCACCACTTTGCCTAAATAGAACTGTTGTTTCAAGATTCACATTACAGCCATTTCCATTGATTAGAAACTTAATCTCCAGAATCTTCTGATATGTATCAATACCAATTTGTTTAAGACAAATTATAAAGAATTCCAGAAAATGTAGTTACCGATTCAACATATACTTTCAGGAGCCTTTGCACAGTAAAGTAGCAAGATAAAAAGTATTCATTTCTTTTCAGGGCATAAACTTAAAATTTATTTCATTGACTTATAGTTAATTTGAATTGTTCTTGCTCCACTTGTGCTAGCAAGCGTAGCAAGCCTGGAATACTAAGTAATTTTTCCAGGTACACTCAACCCATTAAATGTCAAGTTTTCAGTTCTGCATATGTTTCAATAAAATTCATGCAGGTACACTAGGAAATCATAATAGCTCTGCATATAGTAATATAATTATACTGTTATGTAATTATATTACTATACATATTATGTACTGTAATTAAGTTTTTGTATGTGTTCCACATCTGGGATGATGGGACAGAATGGGTTAATTGGTATGGTTTTCTGAAATGCCACAAATGAATGTGATGTACTTTTAAGGAAAGCAGTTTCTCCAAGGGAAAAGGGCATGTCAACATGCAGTTGAGATTAATTGGAATATGAGTTCATGTTGTTGTAATAATGATGCCATAAGTATAAGATGAGAACATTGACATTAGATTTAGAACGTAAGAAGAGTATACTGCCTCTCCCCATAATAAATCATTTTGAAGAATTTTTAGTTTATGAAAGTTTAACATTTAAGGAGGTCATATAAATTATCCTCTTACTCTTTTTTCAGAAATTAACAATGTGCCTAATAAAGTGCCTTTGAGAAAAATTAGCTTTATCTGGAAGTAAAATTTTTTTTGGTACCATGGATTGAACTCTGGTATGCTTAAGCCCTGAGGCACATCCCCAGCCCTGCCTCCCGCCTTATTTTTTAAGATAGGTTTTGCCAAGTTGCTTAGGGCCTTGCTAAATTGCTGAGGTTAGGTTTGAACTTGAGATCCTCCTGCCTCAGCTGCCTAAGCCTCTGGGATTACAGGTGTTAACCACTGTGCCTGGCTATAATTCCACAATTTATGTAAACATATTGGCTACAGAAATTATCATCACAGAAATCTTTGTTCTTTTAAAGGGAATTAGAAATGATTGAGTAAAATTTCACCCATCATTATGTAATTTACCAATTTTAGATTGGCAGTAAAATTTCTTCTGACACTAAGTAAAATTAATGTAAAGTACAGAAGTGCAGATACTTGGGTAGAGACAGGATTAGGAGAGAGATGGCCTTAAAGTCTCCAGGGAGGCAATGAAGAAGCCTAACCACAATTCTAAAACCTGAATAAGATATTTTCAGATAGTTAGAAACAAAACAAAGCTAATGCTGAGTTCTTCCTGTTAGACCCAGTTCGAACCACAATATAAAGTTGATGACTTTAGTACTCAAGATTCTATGAAGTAAAAAGCAATTTTATAGGTAAGGCAACTAGGGAACCTGGCCCAAACTCTCAGCTGGTTGAAGGAAAAGCTGAAGATCTATCTTAAGAGTCTGATTCTGAGTTTCTTTTAGGGGTCAGGGTAATGGTCTTCAGTTTTTCTCTCTTTACACTCAGGCTGTGGAGAATAGTCAAACTAAATCTCTTTACCTCCACCCAGTTTGGCCCTCATTTATACTTTTAATGCTTCCTCTTTTATCAATTCATCTATAATAATTAGACTTTTCAATCTGTTTTCCTTTAATATTGCTGTGAATGGATAAACTGAGACTCCTTCAGAATAAAGCCCACTAACCTTGAAGACCCCTTTATTTTTAAAAACATCTTATAAAACAAGAGCTTTGTGTTTCATAGCTGGCATCATGGGAGTAGTGTCTTTTCCTTGCGTTCTTACTGCAGCCCTAATCCTTCCTAGGACAATGCCTTTGAGGCTTTTGGTTGAACAGGCAGTAGAGTTTAACTAGTCAGTGTGGAAAAACAAATACATTTTTAAAGAATTTATAATATGAAATAAACAGGATAGTTACACACTATCATTAGTATGAGGCCAGAATTTTTAAAATCAACCTGGGTGATGAGAAGGTATGAAAACAGGAAGAAACTTTTAAGAAGATTGTAAAGGAAAGTCTTTGAGAGGGTCATTTATGT
Organism: Marmota monax; assembly: GCF_021218885.2. NCBI lineage: Eukaryota > Metazoa > Chordata > Mammalia > Rodentia > Sciuridae > Marmota > Marmota monax. Next base: position 15,593,174 of record NW_026694084.1, on the reverse strand, counting down.
ACCTTAATTCAAGAGCTGAGGATAAAAGCAAACGAAAGGAAGTGAAGAGTTGGAAATAAATCATCAATCAGGGCCTTTAGATCATGGTAAGGAATTTGAATTTTATACTAAAATAAATGAAAGCTTGTGAAGAGGTTTAACTAGAAGAGAGTCGTAATCTTATTCATATTTGTAAAACATCCCACGAAAAATGGATTCTAAAATGAGTATGTCACTTCCATGTGAAGATAAAAAGCATTTGGAGTTCAGGCAAGTGGTCTGTGCTAGACATGCTGTTCAGAGCCCAGTAAGTGGTTAAGATTCCTGAAATAGAGTAGAGACAGGAAAGAAGAGTATCCAGGACTAATTCCTAAAGCTATTCAAACTCAGAAGCTTGGGAAGAGCAGGAAGAGGATAATGTGGTAAAAACAAAACTTTGACCAACCAAGAGTTATTTGTCATGAATCCTGAGAGCTATGACCTTGACTTTGGAGTTTCATGCTAATCTGCTATCATTAAATATGACTTTGCCAATATGAGATCTTAATTTGAGTTTGTGTTTTTGTCTTGGAAAAAAACTTAACAAATATGAATGAAATTGGATTTATGATATTAGTTATTATCTTTTGGCCAGTAAAAATCAGTGTATTAAGGCACACATTAAAGAGGTAGGGCTAGTTTATAGAAATGCCTTTTTTAATGTCCAAATATTGAAAATTATGATTCGACATTAAAGACATGTATCATGTCAGGCTAAAATTAATTAGAGTTGCACTTATTGATGATATTATAAAATAATATATTTTAGGAAAATAAATAAACTATTCACAATATAACCACAGTCTCTAGAAAGATACTGTGTGACTGTCCAGTTACTCCAGTCTACCCAAATTTTAACTTATAATTTTCCCCTTAAGCTAAATTTTATTACTCTTTCAAAAAGCTATTGTTTTAAAGTTAGATTTAATATGGGATAAAATGTATCAAAGAAAACACAAGGACACAGACAACTAAAATAGATTCATTTGGTGCATAAATATCAGCACAGAAAAAGAAATATGTTATCCTGTCTCATTTTTTTGAATTTATATATCAAATTAAGTTGAATAAAAAGTTCCACACTTTTCTTCAGGCAAAATTTGTTGTTTTCTTAAGCAGCAGTTTTCACTTAATACAAAATAACTCTGTGGCAAATGCCCAGATTTTATATTAACACATGTAATTTTCCAGAGGAAATGTCAAGTCCTATTGCTGGCCTTTTAATATGGATTGATTAGATGCAGTGTCAGAGTTCTATTAAGAACATCTGAAATGAAGAATGCCTAGAAAAGTGGGTACATCAGTGGTAACATTAATATTTTGTTTCAAGGGAGGGACTGATTTTTTGCTAGAGCTGCACATTTCTCTGGGATTGAATGTATTGGAAAGAATTCAGACTGCATGATGAAGTAAAAACACTTGCATTCAGATTCCTTGTTATTTTACACATGTATACATTGCTGTCCGGGGAGTTTCTGGTTCCTGATGATATTCATTAGCTTTGGGGTCTCTTAAATCACCCAGCTGTAACACGTTAATGGATGTGCACATCTAATTCCAACACCTCCTGGTCATCCTACTTTTCTCATGGGTCTTATTTGTCAAAGTTAGTCTCTGAGATTTTTGGACCTGAAGTCTTGTCTTCTTTAATACTGAATTAATAACCACACTGTTTTTACTGTTCCTGCTTATATTTGAATTTTATACTGAAATATTTTACTCCTTTCTTTATGATATTTGCAAAGACTGAATTCTGTATTTAAAACAATAAATAGTAGTTAATTTTGAAAATCATAAACTTCAATAAAATGGAAATTGTTTCCACCATATTTTGAGTTTGAATCTAATTTCCAGTTAATATGGCCAAAATTTAAGGTAAATATATACTCACAACTCAGAATTAATCTTTCTGTTATCTCTTTTTTTCATCATGGTCATAGATGGAGAAGCTGACTTAATATTTTTAACATATCAGCAGATGTACTGCTTCTTTTTTTTTCCCTAAGAAAATCTTTATTTACCTTTTTTCCACATGGGTTACAGAAGTATTTTCCATGATACTAGCTTATTCATTTAATATTAAGGATTTATTGAGCATCCACTATGTGCCAAACACTACATAGAATTTTAAATAAGTTAAACTGACTTCCTCTTGTTAAGAAGTCTGCTTCTAGAAGAAAGTGTAGGCCCAGCTCTCTTCTCGGTTTAGGAACCAAATTTATCAATACAATTAAGACTCCTAAAGTGCAAGAAGTAAAATTAACAATCAATAAGTGGGATGATATCAAACTAAAAAGCTTCTTCACCACAAAGGAAACAATCAAGAACATAAAGAGAGAGTCTACAGAACAGCAGAACATTTTTACCACCTACACCTACACATTAATCTCCAGGATACACAAAGAACTTAAAAAACTTCAGACCAAAAAAATAAATAACACAACAAATAAATGGTCAAAGGAACTGAACACAACACTTAATAGAAGAAATATGAATGGACAAAATATATATGAAAAATGTTTCAAGATCTCTAGCAATTAGAGAAGTACAAATTAAAACTACTCACTCCAGTCAGAATAGCAATTATCAACAATACAAATAACACACAATGGAATTTTACTCAGCATTAAAAGAGAATAAAATCATGGCATTTGCAGGTAAATTGATGTTGTTGGAAAAGATAATGCTAAGCGAAGTTAGCCAATAACAAAAAAACAAATGCCAAATGTTTTCTCTGATATAAGGAGGCTGACTCATAGTGGGGTAGGGAGGGGGAGCATGGGAGGATTAGATGAATTCTAGATAGGGAAAAGGGGTGGGAGGGAAAGGGAAGGAGCAGGGGATTAGCAAGGGCGGTGGAATGTGATGGATATCATTATCCAAAGTACATGTATGAGGACTCAAATTGGGTGTCAACATACTTTATATATAAACAGAGATATGAAAAAGTGTGGTATATATGTGTAATAAGAATTGTAATGCAAAAAAACCAAAGTACATGTATAAAGGCATGAATTGGCATGAACATACTCATAAAGATATGAAAAATTGTACTCTAGATGTGTAATAAGAATTGTAATGCATTCTGTTGTGTATTTAAAAAAATAAAATCAATAAAACTTGAAAAAAAAGAATACAAATAACAATAAATGTTAGCGAGGATGTAGGGGAAAAGGTTCATTTACATGTTGCTGGAGGGATTGCAAATTAGTGCAACCACTCTGGAAAGCAGTATGGAGATTCCTCAGAAAACTTGGAAAAGAACCACCTTTTGACCCAGTTATCCCACTCCTCAGCATATACCCAATGGACTTAAAATCAGCATACCACAGTGATGCAACCATATCAATGTTTATCAATTCACAATAGCAAAGCTATGGAACCAACCTAGGTGCCCTTTAACAGATGAATGGATAAAGAAAATGTGGTACATATACACAATGGAATATTAATTACTCAGCCATAAATAGGAATGGAATTATGGCATTTGCAGGTAAATGTTGAAAGCCATGTGTGAACCAAAAATTGGCATCACAGGCAGTAAATGGGGGAATGTGGAAAATTCCAGTGGATATTTCTTCTGGCCTAGACCACTCAGACACAGGTGAGCCCTATTCAGCTCTGCCCCAGGTCCTACACAGCACCTGCGATGGGGTGACCTGCTGCAGCTACACAGCCTCTCAGAGATGGCTGTGTCCTGCCAAGAGGCCAATCAACCTGCTGACTGTAAGACATCACGAAACAAGACTTCACCCCTGAAACCCCATCCCTGCCTTTGATGTACCCCACTAAATAAACCATGGGAGTCATTTTTTAATTGTCCAGCTCCAGCTCCTGTGTGGACTGGATCTATCAGGCACTCAGCTTCAAAATTATAATTCTAACTCTGATTATTGTTTGTTCATTAATTATTTCTGACTTATCTTCTGCAGTGGCTTATACCCTTCTGGGCAGGAAGAAGGACCCCCTAGCAAGGCACTGGCCACCTCCCCATAGGTAAATGGATAGAACTAGAGACTATCATGCTAACTCAAATGAGCCAGTCCCCTCAAAACCAAAGGCTGAATGTTCTCTTTGATATGTGGATGCTAACACACCATAAGGTGGGGTGGGGGAGAACAGAAGTTCATTGGATTAGACAAAGGGGAATGAAGGGAAGGGAGGGGTGATGGGAATAGGAAAGACAGTAGAATGAATCATACATAACTTTTCTATATTCTCACATGAATACAAGAACAGTGTAACTTCACATCATGTGCAACTACAAGAATGGGATCCTAATTAGAATAAGTTGTACTCCATGTATGTATATGTCAAAATACACTCTACTGTCATGTATATCTTTTTTTTTAAAGATTCTTTATTGTTAGAATCACATTGAAGGATTCACATTTTTTAAGGTGGACACAATATCTTTATTTTACATTTATGTGGTACTGAGGATAGAACCCAGTGCCACGTGCATGGTAGGTGAACGCTCCACCACTGAGCCACAACCCCAGCCCCTTGTTTCCTCTCTTTATCCCTTTCTTCCTCCCCTCATTCCCCTTCTCCTTCCTCTACTAGACTTCCTTTTGCATGTCTATTCATTTGTATTTTTTTTGGATTTTTTATATAATGTTATCCTTCCCACCCCTTTCTTTTCTTTTACTCTAGCTTCCGAATGAGAAAAAATATTAGATCTTTGAGTTTCTGAGTTTGGCTAATTTCACTTAGTATAATATTCTCCATTTACATCAATTTACCAGCAAATACCACAATTTCATTCTTTTTAAAGGCCATGTAGAACTCCTTGTATGTATATACCACAATTTCTTAACTATTCATCTATTGACAGGTGTCTAGGTTGATTCCATAATGTAGCTATTGTGAATTTTGCTGCTGTTGTTCTTCAAATGTTTTCATCCTGGGCTAACTAACAGTGAACTCTGAGCAGCCTCTTCTAAAATGTCAGGATATAATAGCAAATCAGAGGGGAATATAGATGTCATACTTACTAAGTACTCAATAGTCTGAGCCATTATGTCTGATGTTCCTCATTATTTACCACTGGGTCCATTTGTGGTCCAGTAGGTAGAGATGCAATAATTTTGTTTATCTTTATGACTTATTTATCTCAGATCATCAGGGAAGTGTACAACTATTTGAATTTGTAAAATAGCCCTATAACATAGGCTCTAGGATATTTTTACTAATTACCCCATTAGTAGTAATAAAAGGCTGTCATTTATTCATTAATTTTTTGCATTAAGGACTTTTACAAACATTATCACAGCAACTATGTCTTAAGGTATTAGTATCTGTGTATTTTGGAAAAATAAAGGTTCAGCATGACTATAACTTGTTACCCACTAGTAAGTAAAAGAAAGAACTGAGGATATAAGCCCAGGTCCTTGGGCTCACTTGCATTATACCACAGTACATCACTACATCAGGCAGTCTTAGGTTTGTCCAGGCCCTGAGACTATTGGTACTAAGTTTTATAATGCATAAGGTGCTCTTTTCCCCTAGAGGTTGCAATATTTAATTAGTATTTTACTTGGAAGGCAGAACAACAAAATGCAGCCTTGAATACTTTCATATAACTGAGTTGTGATAAATTCCTTAACTTTTTATGGATTTTAATGAATTTTAATGAATGACCTGCTACTGAAAGAATAATATAGCCTTTGCAAATCTTTTTAAGGTTTTAACTACATGTAAAAAAAGAAATGGGGCTGAGATTTTGGTTCAGTGGTAGAACACTTGCCTATGACATTCAAGGTGATAGGTTCGATCCTCAGCTCCACATAAAAATAAATAAATGAAATAAAGGTTAAAAAATGCAGTAATTGCCTTTCAAAAAAATGTTTATCTTTCTTTGAACTTTATGTTTTGTTTAGATTTTTTTAGTTTTATTTTGTCTGTTTTTTACTTTACTTTCTAATATATTCTTCCTTCACATTTCCACCATATTAATGTTCTGAAGCTTTACTTCCATTATATCATACATATGAAATTTCTAGTGTCTTATAGTACCTATATGTTTCTAGTCTATTACACAGAGTCTATTACAATTTCAGCAAAACTTAGTATTCCTCAAGCAGGCAGGTATAGTCCCTGCTTTCCCCCACATAAGCCCATCCCAAAATCTTTTCTCATTTCATTGCCCTTACCATGAATATCCCCTTTTGACCTCTCCCTGCATATCTAATTTCACCCATAATTTAAAGCCCCTGTTGATCTCTACTGAGAAGACCTGCCCCACTCTGTGATCAATACATGTATTCTACCTATTTAGAACTTATTGTGTGTTCTACTTCTTAAAACGTCCATCTTCTTAAAATATAAGTTGAACCAAATGATTTTCTCAGCTAAGACTTTTCAGTGGCTTTCTATTGCATTTAGATCAAAATCCAATCACCATGTCATTGGTTTCAAAGCCAGGTATAATCTGGTCTCTGCCTACATCTTCTTCATCAAACCCTAATTAAATATTTTACTAAGAAATTTATTTTATAAAGAGATTCATTTCACTTCTCTAAGAAAAGTCAGCTGAAAAGTTTTCAATAAATTTTCTTTTATTATTTTTATCCAAGTTAATAAAGAGTTATAATGGAATTTTATCTACACAGTTCCTCAGATGTCAGCTCATTGGATTTCTTTATTTTAAGAGTCTGGACCATTGAAGTTGCTGTTCCTACCTGGCTCCCCTAACCAAAATGGGGTGGATAAGACTCATCTATGATTAATTTTCTGTACACATGATTATTAACTTCATCCAAAGGCAGGGATTCTTTTATAATCCACATAAATGATTGTCTTAACATCTGGTTACAACTGAGAAGTGAGCTTTTACCTTTTGCCAATTAATGAAACACTAATCAGCATATATATATATATATATATATATATATATATATATAGAGAGAGAGAGAGAGAGAGAGAGAGAGAGAGAGAGAGAGAGGGAGAATGGGATATAAGGATTTTATAGAACAACCCATACTTAATTTCATTCCTTTATTGTATAGAAACTAACACTTGGAATGTAATAGCTGGAATTGCACTACTTGTATGACTGTGCTTTAAGAACCAAGGTCATCACTTCCCAGGTTAAAGAAGAGATATAATAAGATAAATATTTCAAAGTCTCTGCCTTTAGGAAGAATATACCAAACATCTTTTGCATCATCTCATGTCCCTGGTCCCTGAGCATACTTACCCACACTGACTTACCTATACTTGCTCAAAGAGGGCTAAGCTGTTTCCCAGCTCAGATGTTTACATGTCTGCCCAGAATGTATTTCCTTTCATCACTTTTATTGGTTATCTCTTCCCTCAGGTTGATCACCTCAAACTTTGACAACTGCTCAGTCTAGAGGAAGTGTCTTCTTCAGGCTGGGGATATAGCTCAATGGTACAATGCTTACCTAGCATGTGTGAGGCCCTAAATTCAATCCCCAGCATTCAAAGGGTAGGGGATGTCTTCTTTAATCTGGGGTTTAACAATATGAATGTTTCTTTTACTGAGCTTTTTTTTTTAAAAAAAAAAAAAAAAAACTCTTAATTACTGTTTATTCATTTATTTACTTTTTTTACATTTTTCCCCATTGACAACAGGTTCAATGAAAGCTGATTATGATTGTTAACTATTTCATATCCAGTGCCTAGTACACTGGCTGGTACAAAGACCATAGTTAATAAATATGTTATAAATGAATACTTTCCATTTTTTAACTTTAGAAAAAGATATTTTATGTACTTATGTCTTGATTTCTCATTTAGACTATACTACCTTTAAAGAAAGAGACAGGATCTTAAATCTCTTGATCAGGCATTATAAAAATGTTTATTTATATTGATTTATTTTTGTGTTTTAGACTTTCAATTCATCACAAATTCTTTTGAATCTGTATTTCATTATAATATTGGTTGACATCTTTTAGGAACCCCTAAAAATTAATTCAACTGACAGGGAAGATATAGATGTTTTAGATTAGCTCATACAATTCAGGGGGGCGGGTACTTTCTGAAAGAAAAAGATACTATATACAAATCAGGTATGTTCCTTAGAAGGGACCTGTGTGGATGAAAAGAGCATAAAACTTATCCTTTGTTTTGCTCTAGTATAATAAATCCATCTTTATTTACTAGGCTGAAATCTTGATTGCAACATGATTCTTCTTGTACTCATGTCCTGAATTTGTGAGATGTAACATTTGAGCCACATTCATCCCACAGCTTTTTTTGCCTGACCTTTGATGCAGCCCCACCCTTCCTCTGCACACTCGTCACTGCTGTTTACTGCATTCAGCTAAATGCCAACTGGATATCAGTATGAGAAGCCAGACTCACCAGAACTGCTGTTAATAACACTGATACTAACCCAGTGATGTAAGTAGTGATGGTCACATTGCTCTAGCTATGTATTGGCTTGGAAATATCATTCTTTCTCCCTTTCAAAAATGTTGCCCTTGGTCCCAAGTTTACTTTTTTTCTCCTTTTAACTGTCAATCTGCATCAGGAACTTTCATCTATTTAACTAACAATAGTAACTATTTTTTTTCTGTTTTTTCTTTTGTTAAAGAGTTAAACAAATGCATAGCAGCCACTCCACTGTCCATTTGACTTACTTGCCAGCTATATTTCAGTGTTAGAAGTTTAAGTTTTACTGATAAGGCAATAAACTTAAGGGGGAAATTGGACATATACTAAATATGTCACGAAGAATTAGAGTTTCTCAAATAAAGTTTCCTTGCAGGAGCAGAAGGGTAGCCCTCTGCCCTGCTGCCCATATTTTAGGCCAGTGAATTATTAGCTTTCACAGTGAGCAGTAGTTTAGTGGATCTGGGGATGATTTGCCATCTGTGAGGGAATGTTTAAGTTAAAAGATCTATGTCAATGATTGGGAATGCTGAAACATAGGTAAAGAAAATAAATGTCTTGAGGGACATTAACTTGTAGAGAGCATATTTACCCCATATGACTACCTTGCTTGCCTGGAGAAAGCCAGATATTTAATCTCTGAGGCTGCAATTGGAGCAGAAAGTAATGGAAATGATGACAAGAAAAGGGAGAAGTGGGTTGCTTAAAGGATTATGATCCATTTTTTGTTTTGTGATTTTAGAGTAGTCCCCAAGTAAGAAGGAAGACACTGGGCTGTGTTAATGCAGCATTCAATCAGTACCTTCTATGTGCCAAGTACTGGGCAAAAAACTGGGAATAAAGCAGTGACTAGGACAGGGTCCCTAACTCTAAGGAACATACAGTGTTGTAGGAAAGAAGACATTTAACATGTACCATGTTAGTGGTTTATACCACATAGTAGTTACAAAAAGGAATAAGTTACTTTTGATTGGGTATCAGGGAGGACATCTCCCTGATACCTGAGTTACAAGTGGAAGATGCTGTTGATTGCTGAATTGAGTTCTCTGGAAAGCAAACCCCAAGACATAGATTTGGGTGCAATCCCAGGATGCACTGTGAGGAACTGAGACAATAAAGGGTGCCTGAGTGGGTGTACAACCACTGTGGGCAAGTGGGCCTCCACTCTACTAAACATCTAAGAGATGCCTCAAAAATGTTCCAGGAATGAAGAATCTGCATTAATTGCCCACTGCTTCCTGCTTTCATTGGTTGAGGAGGATTCCTCCTGGTAGCACAAGCTGTCATGAGCAAAGAATGGGTATTCTCAAGCAGAGTGAAACAGAAAGCCATGGGTATTATAAGGCAGTAATTGGGGCATCCATAGTCTCTGCTAGAGCCGTCTATTGAATAGCTATTCTTGCTCTCATTTGATTCATTTTTTATAGAATTCTGATTTTGTCATATATTTGGAAGTATAATAACCAATGGGCCCCTCTTCAACCTCAGAGAGTGAGAGTTGATTAGTATAAGTAATTAGTATAAACCAGTTGTGATCATTCTACTTCTCTTTTTAAGCATGAAACACTGGGCAAGAAGCTACAATTTGATATTTACTGGGAACTTTCTGGGAAATTTTTTCTCAAATTTAAAATATGATAGAGGCAGGAATTTATCACTTTTCTGCCACTCCATAGGGATTTATAAGCATGCAGGCTTAGAGCTTTGACAGCCATCTTGCAAGCAAGTCAGAAAAGCCTGAAGATGAGAGCAGAGGGGAAAAAAGAACACCCGGGTCTTGATTATTTTTTTGAGCTGTTATAAATTTGTAGCATTGCATTCACCTATCTTCTGGGCTTCTTGAAAACATAAATAACAAGGCTGAGCTTACTGACTAAATGAGAGGCATATAGCAGAGGAGTGATCAAGTTTGACTTGTTGAAATGGATGGATGTCAGTCATAGATGGTGGCTCATCAATTGTTAACCTGTTCTTCAAAATATTAACATTTATAAGACTAGATATAACATAAACATTTTTCTCACTTTAAATATTTATTGTTTTCTGGGATTTTCTCCAACCCCATTTCTAGAGTTCTCACAGGACAGAATGGCTTCCTGGACCACAGTAGACTTAATCATGCCTTTTGGACTCTTCCTTTCAGATATAGCTGTTGAATTACTTTCACTATTCTAGCCCCCACCCCAATCCTGGCTGCTTCTCATCTATACTAGCTAACATAACAGAGGTCTCAGCTTAATTTGCCCTGTAGGAGCAATTATGCATTTGAAACAGGACCTGAAAAGTCTCCTGAGGGGAAGTGAATAAGGGTACCATGATGTGGAACAAGAGTTTGGAGATTCAGGTACAAAGATTCTATCCTCAAAACTGTCCATAGCCCAGAAAGGACCTAGACCTATGCAACAACAGTAGTACCACAATGAGGGGCATAGTTTTATTGCCAAGAAATTTTGTTACTCCCAGAAAACCTAAGTCAGATCAGAACCTGTTCACTTGCTCATCTAGCAGAACTGACCATCCACTGAGAAAGGATTATACATGTTTTTACATCGTTGTCTTGAAAAGTTTGACCTTTATTTTTATTCTTGATCAATTTTCCAATATCTGATAATAGTTTTCTTCCTTAGGGCCAAGGGACAGTCAGAATTCAGAGTTTCCATATTGGATAATTATGAAAGAAGGAAGCACTAATTTTCATGTATCCACTCAAAATGTATTTATTCACACACCGGTAAGGTATCAAGCGCAAGTCTAAGTGCTGTGGATACTATCAGGAACAAGACACAAAAACATCTTGACTTTTGCCTTTATGATATACATTAGGGGAAGAAACAGACAATAAAGAAGTAAGCAAGGGGGCTGGGGATGTGGCTCAAGCGGTAACGCGCTTGCCTGGCATGCGCGGGGTGCTGGGTTCAATCCTCAGCACCACATAAAAATAAAATAAAGATGTTGTGTCCACCGAAAACTGAAAAATAAATATTGAACTAACTCACTCTCTCTCTCTCTCTCTCTCTCTTTTTCAGTGTGATATGTAAATCACATGCAAATGAGAAAAATATACAAAATAATTGAAGAGTGAATAGGGATGAGGGACAGGGCAGAATGGAGGGACAATTTTAAATATAGCAGTCAGGAAGTTGTCAATAGAGGTGACAGTTCCAGTTGATAAGACCTAGGGGAAGAATGTTAAGAACTGAGACAAAAGATGATGCATTAGAAGGCATTGAATTTTATTACAAACTGCAGAGAAACGTCCCTTAAGACAAGAAATTACTGTGATCCTATTTAATTTTCCAAAGTCAATGTAGGGATGAAAGTAGAAGTAAGAAAATATATTTAAAAAGCAGGCACGAGAATGATAAAGAATCAGAATGCTGATTGTAGGGTTGGAGAAAGATGATTGAGATTTGGGAAGAGTAAGCATGGATCTTGAATTTATCCATTTGTTTTAGTTCTTTAAAATAAAAAAATGTAAAATAAGAATATATTATCATTCACACAAGCTAAGAGGTAGTTACGTTGTATTTAATGTTATTATTTATTGTTCTTATGTTTGAGATCTACATTTTTAAAGGCATGTTTTATTTGTAGTGATTACTAACTGAAGCATCAAGTAGAGCCAGTCAGGGATGAGAAGCTTTCCAGTGGAGCTCTGACACATGAGACTTATGGCCTCTCCAAAGGGCAACCACTACCCAGCTCTCATTATCTGTTGCCAAGCAGGAACTCAGACTTCTTACTGCCAGAGAACTTAATAACCTGTGTTTGGTTTTAAATGTGAAATGTCCTGGTTTTTAAAGTTGGCAACTAATTCAAATTAACCAAACAAAGCAAAATGAAACACTATGAGGATCCAAACCCCCGCCCCACAAAAGTGCAAATGCCTGTGCACTGGATTCAGTCTACAGTTTACCATCTATCACCTCTGCTGTAGGGTCCTTTATCATAATCTCTTTGTGTGACAAATCTAGGCAAAATACTGTAAAATCTTTACTGTGGAGGGCATTATTCAAGTAGGAAAGGTAAAAATATTCCAGGGCTCTGAAGAAAAAGTGTACTAACAATAATTCCTGGCATCCCTGCAGGGGAGAGTTTGGCTATGGTAAGGGTGATTCTTAGCTTCTTGTGTACTTTGCAGTCTGCAAATCCTTCACTGTAAGAACCTCAAAAAAAAAAAAAAAAAAAAAACCAACAGACTTTTCTATTGACTCCAAGGCTGTGTCAGCAAATGCCAGACCCAGCAGGCCCTTTCTATTGTATAAGATTCCAAACAGCTGTAAATAGTTTATGCCAAGATCTCTACAAGTGTGACAAACACACAGCATTCTACATGCCCCAGGAGGCCAATTAAATCTAGGAGACCATAGATGACAGTCTCTGTACACAAGAATACAGTCTGCACGCCTCTCAGGGCTGATAGCCATGATATTTTTTTTCTGTTCTCTCCTCATCAGAAATTAAGCCTAGGGTTGAAGGTTATTTACCCATGGACTTTACATTAATTTTTAGCAGAAACATTATTACATACAAGAGGAAGTGAGGGGAAAGGGAAAAACAATACAAGGGGGAGAAATAAATGACAGTAGAGGGGGTAGAGAGAAAAGAGGGGAGGGGAGGGGAGGGGAGGGGAGGGGGGATAGTAGAGGATAGGAAAGGCAGCAGAATACAACAGACACTAGTATGGCAATATGTAAATCAATGGATGTGTAACTGATGTGATTCTGCAATCTGTATACGGGGTAAAAATGGGAGTTCATAACCCACTTGGGTCAAAGTGTGAAATGTGATATATCAAGAACCATGTAATGTTTTGAACAACCAACAATAAAAATTAAAAAAAAAAAAAAAAAAAAAAAAAAAACATTTTTTGGAACTGAGTACCTCCTAAAAATAAATTACTGTCTAGATGTTGAGTTCATATTTGTTCTTATCAACATCTTCTCATGTGACTAGCTTACATTGTTCCTTCTTATAGGTCTTCCAGTCTGTAGAAGAATTGAATAAACATATTCTTTAGACAGAAAATGCAATTATTAAAATATCTTAAAAGTGCTGAGAAAAACCTTATGTTAGAAATTATTTGTGAGACTTTCATAGGAATCAATCATTGTTAATTTACAAACTTTCAGGCAGAAAATCAGTCTCTTCTAAAAGTAACTTGATTTCATTTCTGACAAATATTTAATATTTTTTAAATTCTTTATTAGAGTATTCTTGTATCTGGACCAGATTCATATAGTAACAAATTGTAATATATTATTAGTTTCATGGGATTGGAAGAGCCCAAAGGGGATAAACTGAATGAATGATCATATGGTGTTCTTATGAAACTTTGTGTAATTTTCAGCTGCTGTAACATCTTAGGGGGGAAAAATGGTTTTAAGAGACACTCACAACAAATAGGAGACTTCTGGTGTACATTATACCAAAAGTAGCAGCAGCAAAAGGAGAAAGAAGGTTACTGATGTTGAGTCCTATCTAGTAAAAGATAAAATAAATATAAAATCTGAGGATGAACTCAGTAATTACTTATTCTGTGAGTAAACATTTTCATATTTGACTATTATTCCCAATATAAATTAATCAAATTCCTTGAATTTTTAGAACCAAGAACAAAGTTCTCAAATCACATTATTCCAAACAGGTATGGTTTCTTGTTCAGTTGTTTTACATATGATTTTTTTTTTAATATTTATTTATTTACTTTTCAGTGGACACAACATCTTTGTTTGTATGTGGTGCTGAGGATCGAACCCGGGCCGCACGCATGCCAGGCGAGCGCGCTACCACTTGAGCCACATCCCCAGCCCCAACATATAATTTTTACCTGCATTTTCATCCTACATATGACATTTGCAGCCAAGAAATTCTCTTGGACATTGGCAGTATGTAGAAATCCGAAAGTGCGAGTTGGAAGATATTTTAAATAACTAGAAAAAACTTTTTTCTCAGTTATATATTTAACTGATTCTAGACAGGGATTATTTTCCAATCAAATTTTAATATTCTCATTGAGCAATAAGTATCTAGTTTTATATTGAGAGACTGAGGATAAATATATAGAATATAGTTAGGAATGAAAACATTTACCTGGATAATTCAGAGAAAATGAACAAACAACTACCCAGGAAAAAAGCCTGCTATATACATCAAATTTTCTCATGTAGTAAAATAGATGTGTTTTTGTGGTTTAGAAGCCAAAAACAAACCATGAGCTCTGGCTTCCTTTTTCTACATATTGAAATAACAAGCACTAACAGGTAATAACATCTTCATGTTGTTGATTAAACTTGTTCCAAAGTTTAGGAGGGGAGCCTTGGAACAAAACACTGGGTCACCCTGTGGTTTGCCTTGCCAAGAGTACAACAGGTCCAGGGGATAAATTCTTACCTAGTCTCTGTCAAAGGAATCTCATTTTTTATTGGCCCATAGGTAAGCATGCAACCCAGTCTGGGAAAATGAGTCATAAGGAGAATATCATTGGGAAAAGAATATTTCTTTTCTGCCTCCCCTTTCTTCTTCTTCAAATATTCTCAAGAAATACTATAGCATCTTGATCATAGGTTGGGGTCACAGAAATCAAAAGAATTCCAGACACATTGAAAAACACCTGATACTGTTGAGCCTTTGAGGGAACTGCCAATCTCTAGATTTATTAAGTGAGAAAACAAACTTCTGTGCATTTAGACCACTCTAACTTGGCCTAAAACATACAACTAAAAACATTTTAACTAAGACATTCAGAATGAAAAATTATACTGAAAAGAAAACCAGAAACAATAAATAACAAATGTTGATTGAATCACTATGTGCCAAGCCCAACTTTTAAAATCAGGTTCTCATTTATGACTCAAAACAATCCTATGAGGTAGACACTGTCATTATCTTCATTTGTCAGCAAGAATGCTGAAGTATGGAAGAGTTAGCAACACAATTGAAAAGTGTTAGAATTAAGTGCTTAAAGCCAAACTCTTTACCCTTTTGAATTTTTTATAAATTAGCTTTTAAAAATCAATTTTATTTAAACTGAAACAAATAAAATGATTATTGATGAAACTGTCAAAAGAAGAATGTTCTCCAGTCAAGAAATCTAACAGATGTATAATTGCTTCTCCTGTAGTTGGTTCTCTCCAAACTGTTCTGCATTATTGCTAATGTGCTTCGGGGATCATTGATTTCTGGCTCCATTGCTACATAATATCTTGGCATGATATTTTTGGTAGAATAGTGCTCTAAATTCAGTATCACTAAATCTTAGTAAAGCACAGGTACAGAGAACCTTTCACACATGCAATATGTAAGCAAAATACCTATTAATTTAACATAAAATGATACTATACTATCTCAAATTCAATTTAATGAAAAGGTTGACAAAACAGGAAAAATACTAAGAAAGATTTACTACCACTGTATTCAATCAGTGGACTCATTTTTTTTTTATGAATCTAAATCAGAAGCAGAGAAAAGTTGGCCTTTTCAACACCAACCATATAAACAGCAATCGTCACTGATGGGGGGCAGGGGATTGCATATTTAGTAAAGAGATATTTGTTACAAAAATAATTTTCTATGTGCTTCCAGTGGGTCATTATAAGAAAACTAACTTTTAAAGACATGATACAGAGCTATATATTGGGAAATCATTCATGCATAGACTTTTGAATACATAAACCAACACATTTCTATCATGGACATTGAACTTACTTAAAAACTGTAGTTGAGTCTTAATGGTTCAATTACTATGTCCAATTTCTTTTTACTATACCCCCCAAATTTCTTTCATATAGCATTAAATTTCCTTTTTCACTTATGTTTAGACTCTATATTTTCATCAGTACTTTGATAATAAAATATATATTTACAGACTAGCTTTTATTTCACTTTGGCTTAAAGATTAAAATAGTTTGTTATTCTTTAAACTACAATGGAAAAAGACAAATGGAAAGAACCAATATGGTTGGGAATGTGGAATGATGTTTCCTCATAAATATATTGATAAATCATGTTGGAAGATAACCTCTTTTAGGATGCACATTAATTTATGGTAAATTTTTAAAATATCCCAGAATGCCAAAATCACATTTACTAATATTTTGGAAGTAGCAGCTGCAATAGTAAGCATATAGTAAGTTTTTAAGTTGATTTATCTATTCAGAAAATATATAGGAAAATTTTGAAGTCAAATTTCTCTTCTCTCCTTCTATAACAGCTTGGATCTTAAGTGTCCCCCAAAGAAACATATGTATAGGGCTTGCTATTGGAAGGTAAGAAAACCTTTAAGAGGGCTTGGTATGTAGTTAGTGGTACAGAATTTGGCTATCATATGTGAGGTCTTGAATTCAATCCCCAGCACCACCAAAACCAAAAAGAGCACCTGGGGCGTATGGGAGGTTGGTTATTAGATCACTGAGGATGTGCCCCAAAAGGGATCATGGAAATCTAACCCCTTCCTCTCTCTTTTTTGCTCCCTGGCCATGAGGTGAGTAGTTTTCACTCCATTATATGCTCCCTGCCATTACACCCCTACTGGTTCATAGTTTAGAACTTCTAAAACCCTGAGACAAAATAAAACTTTTTTTTCTTTATAGATTGATTATCTCAGGTATTTGTTATGATGACAGAGCGCTAACTAACACAGCTTCCCACTATAATTTGGATTTGTTTGTAGTGTAGTGAAAAACCTACACTCACTGTGGTATTTTTGGCAAGTTCCCTAACATAATCTGAGTCTATTTTTTTCATTAAAAATCAAAATAAACTCATGACCTCAGAGTTTTTCTGAAATTTTTACAGCTAATATTTTTGAGATACTTTTATAAAACTTTTTAAACTGTTCCTCCTATGCCATCAAAACTTATTGTGTATCATTGTTTAGGGAACCACTATAACTTGTCATAACATTATAATAGTTTTGAGTTAACTGAAGGAAAAAACTACTGACATTAGTCCTGAGAAGCCCAATTTTACCACCCTACTAAGATAAGCAAATGAATTTGCTTAGCTCCTTACTCTGCATATTCTGGGAAATTTGTGGCCCTCCACAGACTCCCAGATATTCCTTAGGATGGTAGGGGCATGAGAAAAGATTGAGGATATAATCATCTCTCAACTCCCAGTCATGATCCCCATTTACTATTTTGCTTCTGTAACATTCCTCTGTCTCTACCTTTAATTCTCTGTTTATTTCCCAAAGCTACACTAATAAAAGACTTAGATATTTTTATTAAATAAAACGAGGAGTGGGAATATGCCCAATAAAGAACAGGAATTAAGTAAAATTAATCATTAGAAGACTGTATTAAAATAAAGTGGCTCTCCATCTTTCAGTATTTCTATTGCCTTTCTTCTGTTACATCTACCTCTTCTCTATCAAAGACCTCCAGACTCCAAATTTGTACCACTACCCTCAACCAATTGGAGGTTCTGATTAATATATTATGCAGAACATTCTGTTTCTCAGTTTTCTGTCACCAGACCATGTATAAGGACCTTTCCTTCACTTAAAAATACTAATATATCTATTGAGGTGTTTTCCTCAATTCCAGAACAGAACAGAGATCTAAGCAGAAGCAGCATTGAAATTAGAGTTTAATTTTAAAATTTCTTGAAGCATTATGCAACTACTTCCATGAATTATTTCATGTAACCTTCACCACAATTTCTTGGATGGGGACTGTTGTCCTAATTCTAAAGACATCTGAGGCCAATTTTAACTATTCACTTTTTCTGTTCTTCTATATTTTGTTAAAGAAGAACAATTTCATATAAGCTAGATTTAAATGATATTCTGATCTAAATAAGCAAACTAATACAGTGTTCAATCAAAGCCAGAAATAATCAGTCTCATTGATGGAAAATAATTGGAATAAATTTGTGTGTGTATGTGTGTGTGTGTGTGTGTGTGTGTGTTTAGCTTCTTCTCCCCTGCATTAACTTTATAGATATTGTAATTAGCTTTGTGCCATAGTTATCTACTGACTTGACACTTGGTCCTATTGCTCATTCTGTTTTTATACTTATTCATAATAGTTATTACTCAGTTATGATTGCCCACTATAGCTTTGAAGGAAATTGACTTCTGCACTTTAAATATAACAGAAATTTATGAATCTTTTTATCAGATATGTACAACTAATTCACAATAGTGTTAATAATATTGCTTTTTTTTCTTTTGGAGATTCTCAAATTATTTAAGGGGTTTTGTTTATTTTTTTAAATACTTGGAGAAATTCAACATGATTTTTTGGCATATGGACAAAGAATTTGGAATGTTATATTCTGATTTTGTTACTCTTCCCTAATCCCTAAAAGATGTTGGGCAGTTTTTAAAACATTTTCTCTGAAAATTCATTTTAAATTGAGAATAATGCCTAGTTATTAAGGATACAGAATACAGCAAGGCAGAGATGATTTTAAAGGTGTTTCAAAGAATGATTTTAACAGATTTTGCAATGAACAGAATTAAAAGGTATTTTATATACAATTATATGTGTTTTAACCATGGATTTTACTACATGTAAACAGTCTTAGTTGAGCTTACAGTACCTGAGTTTCATTTTACATTCCAAGTAATCTAGTCTTCAGAAAAATGCTGATAATAAAACATAATGTTTTTGTTTTTATTTTAACTGTTATTCATTACATGATTTAAAGAGCCATATTACTCTACATAGATCAGAGAAGCTTTATTATGAAAAGCAAAATATTAGAAAATATTTTTGTTACTTGTTTCTGTATTTCTAAAAGAAATAAAAATACATGGTTTTGATGTTACTTTTTCTTTTTATCAGTAGTAGGTGTCATCTACTGATGACTTCCTGTTGAGCCTGAACACATGGGTCTCCTTCCTCCCCCATCCCATCATACATACCCTTGTCTTCCATCTCTAATACATCCATTGTAATTATGTCATAATTTTAGTTAGATCATGGTTCAATGTTTATATCACTATAACTTTCTAAAGGCTCTTCAAAGATGTGGCATTGAAATGACTATTACTTTGCTTTTATTACTAATCTTCACAAGATGATATCAGCACTTATTTTACCATCTTTCCTTTCTTTTTTACACTCAAAATATAGCCTTTAAATTTGTCCTTTTAAAATTTGTATCCTTTCTCTTCTTGTTCTTGGGACTTATGAAAGCTTTATTTTTATAATTGACTATAACATCCCCTAAACCTTCATCTTGATCATTCACTGTTTCACCACGCTTAGTCCTGTTTACATTTTTTAAGTTACTTAGAATAACAACTTCAAACAGAAGGATTAAATCTTTAATAGAGGTGAAAACAAAATAGTAAATATAAATAAATCAACTTAATTCTTTCCTAATAGTGGGAAATACAATTTCACAATGAGTATATGAATATATATAAGGGCCACTTGTGTGCACCGGGAAAAATAGAATCTAGCTGTAGAGCTCACCTTGGTTCCATTTAACCTTTAATATTTGTGACTTCCATCTTCTCACCTTTCTCTATTCATGCTCCAGGCCAAGTATTTATTGCATAGGAAGAAGGCTATGATACACATGAGCACACCAAAAGGTTACATTTTATCTTGTGTAAATAAAATGTTCACAGTTCAAATCTGGGTGTCACTAAGTATTTTCCCACCTCCTGTTGCTATTAGAGAAGGAGGTCACTGGTTTAAATAATAAATTTCTGTGCCTTATTCCTACTTATGTTCTGTTACTTTAGCTGCCCCACAACATTTTAGCCAGCAAACCCGAATTGTTTTTAGAAGGTGTGAAGTTCATTCTTAATTTTTACAACTTGATCTTCACAGAGTTTGAACATTAGAAGTCCATCGTGTCTTCAACTTTAAGTTCCTTCCAAAAAGTTAGTTTGAAATTGTACATAAAGATCCAGTTCATCATCACATGGTATTTAACATTAACCATTTTGTCACTGACCCTTCAGCTTCTGGGACAGGAGCAAAAGAAGTAAAAGTATATACATAGCAACATGGCCAGCAAAACTGCTGTTGTATAAACATGATTTAACACAGACAAAACAAGTAAGTCCAGCAGTTGGATTGGGAAGTTATATGGTTTTCTCAGTTAACACTGATTGTAACTAGCTTTTCTACCTCTGAAAATAAATAAATTAATAAAACTTATCAAATGCTATAATTTATCGTGCCTGTCATTTGTAGAATGTATATATCCAGGAGAATTTGCCCTTTCCATATGGTTCAAGTTATTGGCAAAATAAACGTAAACAAGTGATTTTTTTTTTTTGGCCAGGAATTGAACTCAAGCGTACTCAACCACTGAGCTACATCTCCAGCCCTTTTTTGTATTTTTTTTTTTTATTTAGAGACAGGGTCTCACTGAGTTTCTTATTGCCTCACTGTTGCTGAGGCTGGCTTCGAACTCTTGATCCACCTGCCTCAGCCTCCTGAGCTACCGGGATTACAGGCATGGGCCACCATGCCTGGCTTTAAACAAGTGCATTTTGAAAGCATAGATGTGAATGCCTTCCTCATTGGTTATAGCTGACTACAACTATCAGTTTTTATTTTAAAATTATTAGAGCAATTGTGGGGTAGGAGGGAGGTGTGTGTTAAACTTGGAAATATGACCTAGAATGATTTACACAGGGAATCACCATATACCAACATATATAAAATCAGCTTCCCTAGACAGAAGGAATTAATTCTTAGCATTTTATTTTATACAAGGTTGTGATTTTTGTCCCTGAAGAAGTTCTCTATGTCTTTCTCAGTATTTTGATGTTTCCCTATTTTGGAAAATACAAATAAGCAAGAGAATGAAATAAAAGATACAATTATTGCAAAAAAGGAGGCAGTATTTACAGGTAATATGGTTATTTCTGTAGGAGACCCCTAACAACAGGAAACAGAGTTTAAAAAGTATACTAGTTTGAAATAAAACAAATCAATGACTTTCTTACACACACCAAAAAGTTAGTTTGAAATTGTACATAAAGATCCAGTTCATAATAGAAATCAGTCCAAAATCTAGACATAAATTTTTTTCAAAAGGAAAGAGAGCATTAGGATTCTGCTGAAGATGGCAATATATGGAAGGGGTAACATTTCTTTTTTAAGAAGACTCAACTTTATGATGACATAGATTATATCTGATCTATGAATTCATTGTGATCCCAATTGAGAAAACATGCTCTGTAAAATGTGAAAAAAATAATTTGAAGTTGTATGGAGCAGATGATTAAATATATCAGATTATTGAGGAAAATCTGAAAGAAAAACAAAGTAGACAAGCCCTACTAAATATTAAAACACTTGAAGTTATAGCAATTAAAATAGTATGACACTGGAACAAGAATAAAAATGTCAATTTACATATCAGAAAGTCTAAAACTGGATGCAAGTACATTTGGGAATTTAGCATAATCTGTGGAGGAAAGACTGATTAGCCAATAAATAGTATTTGGATGGCTGGCTAGCCATTTGGAAAATAATTAAGCTAGAGTCCTACCTTATTCATTATACTAAAATAAATTCCAGATGGTGAAAAAATTAAATTGAAACCATAAATGTGTTTAAAAAGAACTCAGATGACTGTTTTTAATAAACTTAAAAAAGGCTTTTAAAAAGTGACATAAGACCTAGAATTCAAAAGGGAAATACTGATAATTTTGACAACATAAAAATGAAAGTTTTGTGTGTGTTTGAAAAAATGAACATGACAAATATGGAAGACAAAGGGTTAATTTCTTTATCACAAATTTTAAAAATTCTCAAAGTTCCATAAAAAAAATGAAAACTCAATAGCATAATGGACAAAATACTCAGAATAGCTGGCTTCAGAAAAAGAAGCTTTCATTATATAAACCTATGAAAAGATACTACTCTCACTTATAACTTTACAAATTCAAAATAAAAGGAAGTAATAAAAATGCCCATAAACATATAATAAGCAAAGATCAAAATTTGATAATATTAGGTATTACATATGTATTAAATATTAGAACATGATACTATTGATGAAAGTTTGGTGGGAGAATGAATTAGTGTACTTTCTTGAAGGTCCATTTGATATTTAACTAAGTATAACATAAATTTCCATTGAACCAGCACCTTAGTGGTTTAAGCAATAGATAAACTCAAAAATGTTCAAAGATACATGGCAAGCAGGGTTTAAATCAGCAGGTAGGAAAAGTTATAGTCATACTGATTATTAAAACACTTCTGTACCAGCTAGTAAATGGTTGCTATGCTAAACTTGAGTTTCTCACCCAATACCCTGAACACCTGGCCCTCAGCAGCGGACTTCTCTGTAATCCAGCAACTAAGGAATTAATGCCTGACACACTAAGGAACCACCAGGGCCTCTGTTGAGCAATAAAGTTGAGATCGATTTTATTGGTCCAGTAGTTATGACATAAGGATTGTGAAAATAATTTCAGTATCATGTATGTGAATCAGAATATTAATTGTAGTTTCTTTGAAAATACCAATAACCACTAATAGAAGACCAAATACATAAATTGTATAATTATACCAACACTATGAAACATTATTAAATTTAAAATCTGTGTTGTAGAATATTATGTAATTATTATTCCCTTTATATTTTTATATGTTTAAATAAAGAGATTCATTTAATAAGAAATAATTATAATATGCATAGAAAATACCAGGAAAGATACAGTGAATTGACCAATGAGGACTATATTCAGGTAATAAGATATACTATATACTTTTACTTATATACTATTGTACTGTGTGATAATTTTTCCTATTATTCTGTTTTGATTATATAGAAATCTATTAATTAATATTATTAATTC
The DNA here is from genome assembly GCF_021218885.2 of Marmota monax. NCBI lineage: Eukaryota > Metazoa > Chordata > Mammalia > Rodentia > Sciuridae > Marmota > Marmota monax. The sequence continues at coordinate 15,570,007 of NW_026694084.1, read as the reverse complement.
TATCACTGACATTTTGAATCTTCTTCATGGGAAGTCTGAAATCTTTGTTTCATGAACCCAATTTCAGACTAGAGAAGCCTATGAAATGTTTCTTGCAATCAAGTTTTCAAGGTATAAAGTAAAATACATCCTTAGGAGAACAGAGGAAACCAATTATTTTGTAATACAGTTATCAAAATACTTTATTTTTAAAAAAATATTTATTTTAATTAGATATAAATGACAGCAGAATGCATTTTTTTAAAGAAAGAGAGAGAATTGTTTAATATTTATTTTTTTTAGTTTTCGGCAGACACAACATCTTTGTTTGTATGTGGTGTTGAGGATCGAACCCGGGCGGCATGCATGCCTGGCTATCGTGCTACCGCTTGAGCCACATCCCCAGCCCAAGCAGAATGCATTTTTAAAATTCTTCTTAGTTGTTGATAGACCTTTATTTTATTTATTTATATGTGGTGCTGAGAATAGTACCCAGTGCCTCACACATGCATGGCAAGTGTGCTACTGCTGAGCCACAGTCACAGCCCCAGCAGAATGCATTTTGATTCATTGTACACAATTGCAGCACAACTTTTCATTTCTCTGGATATATACGATGTAGCGTCACACCATATATGCAGTAAAACATGTACCTAGGGGAATGATGTCCATCTCATTCCACCATCTTTCCTGCCCCAATATCCCTCCCCTCTTCTCCCTCCCCTTTGCCCAATCAAAGTTCCTCCATTTTTCCCATGTCCCCCATTCTGGATCAGCATCCACTTATCAGAGAGAACATTTGGCCTTTGGTTTGGGGGGATTGGCTTACTTCGCTTAGTAAGTAATAATTATTAGTAATAATGATATTCTCCAACTCCATCCATTTGCCTCTACAAATGCCATGATTTCATTCTCTTTTAATGATGAATAATATTCCATTGTGTATATATACCACAGTTTTTTTTAATCTATTGAAGGGCATCTAGCTTGTTTGCACAGTTTAGCTATTGTGAATTGAGCTCCTAGAAACATTGATGTGGCTGAATTACTATAATCTGCTGATTTAAGTCCTTTGGGTTAGACTGAGGAGTGGGATTGCTGGGTCAAATGGTGGTTCCATCCCTAATTTTCTGAGGAATCACCATACTGCTTTCCAGATTGGTTGTATCAATTTGCAGTCCCACCAACAATTATGAGTGTGCTTTTTTCCCCACATTCTCGCCAACACTTATTGTTGTTTGTATTCTTAATAACTGCCATTCTGACTGGAGTGAGATGAAATCTTAGTTTTGATTTGCATTTCTCTAATTGGCTAGAGATTGTGAACATTTTTTCATATATTTGTTGATTGATTATATATCTTCTTCTGAGAAGGGTCTGTTCAGTTTCTTAGCCCATTTATTGATTGAATTTTTTTTTTTTTTGGTGTTAGTTTTTTGAGTTCTTTATATATCCTGGAGATTAGTGCTCTATCTGGTGTGCATGTGGCAAAAATTTGCTCCCAAAATGTAGGCTGTCTCTTCACCTCATTGATTGTTTCTTTTGCTGAGAAGAAGCTTTTTAGTTTGAATCCATTCCATTTATTAATTCTTAATTGTGCTTTAAGAGTTTTGTTAAGGAAGTTGGGGCCTAATTGGAAGTGATGAAGATTTGGACCTACTTTTTCTTCTATTAGGTGCAAGGTCTCTGGTCTAATTCCTAGGTCCTTGATCCACTTTGAGTTGAGATTTGAACATGGTGAGAGATAGGGGCTTATTTTCATTTTGTTACATATGGATTTCCAGTTCTTCCAGCACCTTTTGTTGAAGAGGCTATCTTTTCTCCAGTGTATGTTTTTGGCTCCTTTGTCTAATGTGACATAGCTGTATTTATGTGGGTTTGTCTCTATGTCTTCTATTCTGTAACATTGGTCTAATATGTCTATTTTGTTGCCAACACCATTCCATTTTTGTTACTAAAGCTCTGTAGTATAATTTAAGGTTTGGTATTGTGAGATGCCTCCTGCATCACTTTTCTCACTGAGGATTGCTTTGGCTATTCTGGACCTCTTATTTTTCCAACTGAATTTCATGATTGCTTTTTCTCTTTCTGTAAGGTATGACATTGGAATTGGAATTGCATTGAATCTCTATAGCTCTTTGGGTAATTCAGCCATTTTGACAATATTAATTCTGCCTATCAAAGAACATAGGATATCTTTCGTTATTCTAAGGTCTTCTTCAATTTCTTTCTTTAGTGTTCTGTAATTTTTATTGTAGAGGTCTTTCACTTCTTTTGTTAGATTGATTCCCCCCCCCCTTTTTTAGGTCACTGTGAATGAGATGATTTTCTTGATTTCTATTTGAGCTGATTTGTCATTGGTGTATAGGAATGCAACTAATTTATTAGTATTAATTTTATATCCCGATACTTTTCTGAATTCACTTATGTATCCTAGAAGCTTTCTGGTGCCCTTTTGGGGGTATTCTAAATATAGAGTCATGTCATTGGCAAATAGAGATAGTTTGAGCTCTTCTTTTCTATTTGTATCCCTTTAATTTCTTTCATCTGTCTAATTGCTCTGGCTAGGATTTCAAGGACTATGTTGAGTAGGAGTGGTGAAAGAGGGTATCCCTTTCTTCTTCCAGTTTTTAGAGAGAATGCTTTCAAATTTTCTCTATTTAGAATGATATTGGCCTTGAGTTTAGCCTATATAGCTTTTACAATGTTGAAATATGTTCCTGCTCTTCCTATGTTTTCTAGTATTTTGAACATGAATGGATGCTGGATTTTATCAAATGCTTTGTCTGCACCTATTGACATAATCATGTGATTCTTATCTTTAAGTCTATTAATGTGATGGATTATGTTTTTTGATTTCCATGTGTTGAACTAATTTTATATCCCTAGAATGAATATTGATCATGATGCACTATCTTCTTGAAATGTTTTAAAACAGGGCCTTAATGTTATGGGTTACATGAAGTTAGCTCAACTTTCAAAGTACAGTGAACCTGCTATATCTCATTTCTCTTTCTTCTCTGCTGTCCTAACATCTTTACTTTCTATGTGAACACAGACTTTCCTTTCTACCTTTGTTCCCCATACTCACAGTTCCCTTTAATCTTTCCACATTTGTAGATTGACTCCAAGCTTGGTTTAGTACCACCTTCTGATCTTGATTTCAATGGTGGTTATATTTAGCCTTTTATCTATCAAGATATTGAGCGTTACTCATGATAAGGCATGCAATTAGAAATATTATTCCAGTATTAGGGGTGGATTGACATTGATCCACTCATACTACAAAAGTCTTCATTATGCATAACGATTCAAAGAGTCAAGGTAACAGGGATTAGTAAAAGAATCAGTAGTTATGGTTTTTCTAAAATAAGAATTTTTTTAAAAAATGGTCAGAAATTGCTGTTTATTCTGAAATTATACCAAATTTCCTTCCTGGTTTTTACTACTAATTTTTGGAACTGGGTTTGATTGCATGAGTGTGTGTGTATGTGTTTATATTATAATACATATAGTAGAAAATACATGTTCTAAAATCAAGAAATTGAGAAACAGGAGAGTAGTAGTCATATGTAGTATAGCTGAATCATATTAGTGATGAAACACTAAAATGTTGTGTGGCAAAGTGTGAATAATGGTGGAGTCCTATTAATTAAAAATCTCTTTCTGCCAAGATCTCCAAATTCTCATTCCTTCAGAGACTTTGTTTTGTAACTTTTCCTTGGACAGTATAAGATCTGTCATTATAATGTTTCACCGTTTACTAGGCTAACATCTCTGCAACCAGATAATAAGGTGTTTTACATAAATTCCTAATTATAAATTTGTTTTATGATGGCTCTGTTAAGAACTCTTGTTAATTTCTTTTTTAGTCTGTTGGAAGTATCAATACTAAGTGGCTATGGTGAGATGACTCGGAAGTTAAAAATAATGTTATTTTCTACATTTACTGGAAGCTGATATTATCACCTACTTATATATACTAATCTTTTAGCTACTCTGGAAAACAAGTATGAAATGAAATCCTTTCCTCTGTGACTCACAGGTGAAAAGAAGCAAAAATAATGACATAGAATTATATAATATATACAAATATAAAATATTAAATGTATTTAAGGTAAATGTGAATCTATGTGCAAATCCAACTTGGTAAATAGCATCTATTTATCTTTTACCAAAATAGTTCTACAACTTTCACTTAATCTTGTATTGGGTCATTATAGATAGGACATATACTTAAAAATCCAATAGCAAAAGGAAAACTGGTACTTCTGTTTTTTACATTATAGATAGCTTGTTTCTCATTTGTGCCTTCCTCCCTCACCAACCCCAAATCTGTCATACAGCACAAAAAAGAATCAAGCATAAAGTTACTCATTAACTCAAGTCTGACCTTCCTGAATTTCCCAAATTTACTACAAAAAATTGTTTCTTTAAAAAATTAAATATATCATCTCTTAAAATATATTTTATGGGACGATTATAGAGGGCAGAGGAAAATAAGGGAAAGATTATAGAGTCAATTAATTAAAAATCTGTGTGGGTTTTTGACTATAGAACTTTTAAAGACTTCAATGTAATATTTTCATTATACTCTTTGTAAGAAGAAAGTCATACATAAAATATTCCAAGACTATTTGACTACACAGCTTATTTTAAGATGTCATATTTTATTCAAACGATCAAGTGGCAAGTGGAAAACATTGTTTTGGACTCTTATAGCACATCATGATAGCCTTTACAAACTTATACATGTAGATTTGAATAACTGATTTTATCTGAAACCCTGGGTTTGTGGAGAGAGATTCTATAGAGAAAAGTAGTATGAAAGCAAGCTGGGTTTTATAGAGAGTTCAGAAAAAGCAATGCTCTCCAGATATTTTCTTTATAATGATAAATTACTCCAAACTCTTTAGTTTTCTTTGTCAACTAGTTCTTAAAAACACATTCCTCGTTTTTCTTAAATGAATTTTCACTATCTTCTTATGAACAGACATTCCCATATGAGGCAGAGGTTTTCTGTTAGACAATTCGAAAATAATTCAGTACACTAGCATTAGCTTTTTTTTTTCCAGTCATTCAGGAAACACGGAGCATTTTTAAAAATGGATATACCAGTTACCCAGATCTGATAATTACATCCAACCCATGTAATGAAATGTTACACCATGTCCCACAAATAGGTAAATGTACTATGTCTCAAAAATGAAAAATTATTTTTAAAAATAAATAGATTTTTCAGATAGCCATTCATCTACAATTAGGCTTTCACATCTAGAAGGAAACTTGATCTTTGGTGGAATGACTAGGGAAAGTTGACCCTAATAGCCTTATTTATTAATTCAGTAGACATTTATTGATTTTACTTAATATCCATTATTGTGTTATTTACTGGATGAAAATTTTTTAAAAACTGTATGACCTGCCTTCAACTTGCATGAAAATATAAAAACACAGAGTCAAAATTGCTACAACATAGGTTGAATGGGCATCAATTATTACAAGTTTTAGACAATTTAACAATGATAGTATGAGTCAGAAGCCACAATAGTGTTTCATTTGAAATACTCTTGTTAGTGGTTCTCAAATTCTAATGATTCTTATGCACATTAAAGTTTGAAGATGATCTTTGGTTTCTTCTTTGATGTGTAAGGAGCTTGAAATTGTCACTTCCATCCTCATAACAAAGAAAAACCTGAACAAATGAAAAATCAATAACTTCTTAAATCCATCACAGCAATGAGATCACACGGCAAACTGTTGCCCCCAAAACTGGAGAGATTGAAAAATACCAAGAATTATAGTTGTCCAGGAGTAGAAGCCCAGAGAAAAATCTGGGCACTGAGGCAATACTGGTAGGAAAACAAAATGAAATTGGAGATTTGCTGGAGATTCTTATGGGCTAGATAGAGAGTTAAAAACTCTGTGGGATCCAGTTTTAAACTGACCTAATATTTTCATTAGTTTCACTTCCAAGTACTCTAATAGATCTTAAGGGTAAAGAGGCAAAGATCAGGAGAAAATTCTCTGATCCTTCTGGCAAGAGGAAGAAATTAATCATTTTGAAATATACCCAGCATATTCTGTTGGATTATAAGAGATAGTACTTTACCAGAGCTTATCTGCTTTGGGTTTTGTAAGAGTCTGTGACCTTGAGGAAATAACCAGTTTTAGTTGCCTCTAACTTACAGTCTCCTCTGAGTGGAGTGGAAGGAGAAGCTGAGACAGTTTTGTGAAGGTGGCAATTCAAGGGCACAGGCATACTAAGATTGGGACCTAATCATGGGACTATAGAATGTTTTTCTTCCACCCATACCTTATTGCCATTCCAGTTAATCTCCAATAATAACAGTTGGTTATAGCTAAAAAAATAAAATAAAATAAACCAAGAGAGACAGAAAACTACAAGGTTAAAATCCTGTTTAAGAAAGTCTCTAGAAAAATCCTTCAAACAAAAACAAAGGGTATAGAAAGAAAGATACTAAGGGAAGTTTTAGCTTCTGATACCTACATTTACAGCAGAGTACACACAGCCTGAATCTTTGCCAGACAATTTAAAAAGTTCAGTTAGGCCTATATACATTGGTTCTTTTGCATGATACATCATCTTGACTTTCAATGGAAAATTACAAAGCATGCTCAAAAGCCAAAATAAAAATTTTTTGAAGAGACAGAGAAGGCATCAGAATCAGATTTAGATCTTCAGTTATGGCAGAGATTTTGGAATTTTTAAACCAAGAATTTAAAATAATTATGAGTAGTATACTAAAAGCTCTAAAAATGCAAGAATAGTTTGATAATACAATAGTGATATGTCAACTAACATAAAAAACAAAAGGAAATGCTAAAAGTAAAAAATACTATAAGAAACAAAGAATGCCTTGAATGGACTTATCAGTAGAATGGACCTAGTGGAGTAAGGAGTAAGTGATCAGGAAGATATTTCCATAGAAACTTCTCAACTAAAAAGCAAAAAGAAAAAAATAAAAGGCAAAAAAACCTAGAACAGAATATATGAGAACTGTGGGACAATTACAGAGGTATAATATATCAGAAAGTCAAAGAAAGGGCATAAAAATATTACATATAATAATGATTGAACATTTTCCAAAATTATTCAGAGTTATCAAACCATAGATCAAGGAAATTCAGTGAACACCAAACAGGAAAGATACGCAAATTTTTACCCCTAGTTATATTCACATGACAAAAATTCAAAGACAAAAAGGAAATACTGAAAGAAGCTAGGTAAGTAGAATCTTTCTAAAGAGAATCTTACAGAGGAGCAAATGATAAGAATTACATCATATTTTTATTCAGAAAATAATCAATAAAAAGAATGGAATGAAATATTTGAGATATTGAAAGAAAAAACTACCATCCTGGAAGTCTTATCCAATGATTATCTTCAAAAGTGATAAAGAAATAAAACTTATAAAAATTGAGGACATTTGTTTCCAATAGAACTACTTTGTAAGGAATGTTTCTCTTCAGAGAGAAAAAAAAATTACATGGATCAGAAACTTGGATATACATAAATAAAGGAAGAGGTTTATAGAAGGACAAAAAAAAAGGTAACATGACACATTTTCTTTGTCCCAAAATTGATCTAACATATAACATCGTCTGTAGTAATAATAGCAAGAAGTATTTTGTGATTATAGCTTGCTATAGTTTTGTGCAGGGTGACAGATAAGGGTCTAGTCTCATTCTTCTACATATGGATAACCAGTTTTCCCAGCACCATTTGTTAAATGGCTGTATTTTCTCTCATGCATGTTTTTTATTAAGGATCAGATGATTGTAGATGTGCGGGTTTGTCAATATCTTCTGTTCTGTACCATTGGTCTTTGTGTCTGTTTTATGCCAGTACCATGTAATTTTTGTTAATATAGCTCTGTAGTATAATTTGAAATCAGGTATTGTGAATCTTCTAGCATTGCCTTTTTGGTTGAGAATTGCTTTGGACATTAAATTTATAGTGGAATTTATATTCTTATGAGGCAGTTTTTTACTCTTTAAGACAATGTAAATGAATATAAATCCAAAAGAAAAAGAAAATCAGTATGACTAGAACTAAACTACATACCATAATCAATCAAGTAATTCTAATTGACATTTACAAAATATTTTATTGAATAACAGCATAGTACATATTCTTCTCACACTTACATGGAACATTCCCCAAGGTAGATTTTATTCTGAGTCATAAAATACATTTAATAAATTTTTAATAAATAGAAGTCACACAAATTATGCTCTTATATTACAATAGAATTAACCTAAAAGGCACTAACAGGAAAATAGTGGAGAATCACACAAGATTTTGAGATTAAACAACATACTTCTGAATAACACACAGGTCAAAGAGAAAATTTAAGACTATTTTGAACAAAACAATATGAAATTGCAACTTAATAGAATTTCCTAGATGCAGGAAAAGCAGGGCTTAGTGGGAAGTTCATAGCATTGTATGCACATATTAGAAAAGAAGAAAGATCTAAAATCAATATTTCAAACTGGAGGGTGGGAGCAAATTAAATTCAAAGTAAGCAGAAGAACAGAAATAATAAAAATTAGAGTCAAAATCAATGAAATTTAAAATAGGAAATTAATAGAGAAAAATCAACAGTTCTGGTTCTTCAAAAATAACAATAAGATTGATAAATCTCTACCCAGATCAACCAAGAAAAAAAAATAAGTCACAAATTTCTAATATCAGAAATGGAAGATGAACCAACACCATTGATCCAAGGTAAAATGAAAGCATAAAAAAAGATATATTATGAACAACTCTATACCCACAAATTTTGAAAACTGAGATTAAAAATCACAATCTCTCCAAACTCACATAAGGAGAAATAGGTTATCTTAATGTACCGACACCTATTACAGACATTGAATCAGTAATCAATAAACTTCTAAAACAGAAAGGACCAAGTCCAGATAGATTCACTGGTGAGTTCTATCTCAAAAATTAGAAGCAGTGGGAATATTTCCTTATCCTGTCTACAGAGCACAGCATTACCTATTCTAATAGCAACACAGGATGAAAACATTGTGAGAAAGTGAATACTAGAACAACCCCTCTCATTAACACAGGCAGAAATTCTCAAAAAATATTAGCAAATTTATCCATAAACACCATGATCAACTGGCATTTATTCCAGGTATGAAAGGCTATAATCCATCACATTAAAGTTTTAAAAAGAAAATATATATATATATATATATATATATATATATATATATATATATATGACATTTATAGATAGATAGATAACATTTGACAAAATTTAACACCCATTTATGATAAAACTCTTCAGCAAACTTGGAACAAAGTGGGGGGATTTCCTCAAGTTCTACAAATAACCTACAGCTAACATCACATGGAAAGGGGTAGGTTATTTGTAGAACTTGACCAAGTGGCATTTATTCCAGGTTAATATATAAAAGTCAATCTCTTTCCTTTATGCCAGCAGTTAACAACTAGAATATAAAAATGGAAAAAAGTCAATGCTATTTATATTGGTATTAATGTGAAATCCTTAGGTATAAATCTAAACACACACACATATATAAAAATATACACACATATATGACCTAAATGAGGAAAATCATAAAGCTATGATGAAAGAAATCAAAGATATAAATAAATTTATTGCACATTGATGAGAAGACTCAATATTGCTAATATGTCAGTTCTTCCAAAATTGATTTATATTTTCAATGGAATATCAATCAATATTATAGCAAATTATTTTGTGGATATTTGCAAACTGATTCTAAACTTTATAGAGAAAATTTAAAATATCCAAAATAGCCAATATATTATTAATAAGAGATTAATGATATTATCAACCTTGAGAACTTACTGTAATGCTACAGTAATCAAGACCGTGTAATATTGTCAAAAGAATGACAAATAGATTAATGTAACAGAATAGAGAACCCAGATATAGACCCCTACAAATAAAGTTTACTGATCTTAACAAAAGAGCAAAGGCAATACAATGGAGGAAGGATAATATTTTCAATAAATAGTGCTGGAAAAATCAGACTGAAAAAAAATTAATCTGTATACAGATCTTACATATTTCAATAAAATGAACACAAAGTGGATCACAGATCTTTAAAAAATGCCAAAAATATAAAATTACTTGAAGTTAACTTCAAGTAGCCTGTCTTTTGCTGCTATCACAGAATATCACAGGCTAAGTAATTTAAGTGAACAGAAATGTGTTAGTTGACAATTCTAGAGGCTGGTATTACAAGATGGAGAGGCTACATGTAGGGAGCATTAAATTGCTGCACCATATCATGACAGAAGCATCCCATGGTGAGTGAATGCAGAGAAGGCCAAATTTGTTTTTATAATATACCCACTCTCATCACAACATTAATACATTCATAAGGTATGTACCTAATTATCTCGCAAAGGTCCCAATTCTGAGCACTACTGCATAGAGGATTAAGTTTCCAACATATGAATTTCGGGAGAAATGCTTACATAGCAATAGCATGTAATAAAAGTTAGGTAACATTGGATATCACAATAAGTTTTTCCATACAATATTCATGATATAAGAAGTTGATAAATAGAACTTTTTAAAAATCATTAACTTCTACTGCAAATGGCATTATTAAGAGAATTAAAAGACAAGACACAGATTGAAGGAAAATCTTTGTAAAACACATATCTGATAAAGTACTGCTACATAAAACACACAAAGAACTTTTAAAACTTTATAAGAAATCAAACAATCAGAGAGTGGACAAAAGATGGGAACAGATATCTCACCAGAGGCAAAAGCAATTAAGTGAATGAAAGATGCTTAACATCCTAGGTCATTAAGGAATTGTAAGTTAAATTAATTAAACAGTAATGAGATAATACTATACAATTATTTGAATGGCTGAAATCTAAAAACTCTAAAAACAAACAAACCAAAAATCTAAAAACAACATCAGATACTCTCAAGAATGTGGAGCAGCAGAGGTTCGCATTCACTGCTAGTGAAAATTCTTTGGAAGGCAGTATGGCAGTTTCTGAAAAATGAATGCTTTCCTTTTAAAAAAAAAACTTGTTCTAATTAGTTACACATAGTAGCAGAATGAATTTTGACACATTGTATACAAATGGAGCACAACTCATTCCTCTGGCTGCACATCAGGCAAAATCACACTGATCCTGCAATTATACATGTATGTAGGGTAATAATGACCATCTCATTCCATCATCCTTCCCAACCCCACATTCCCTTCCCCTCACTCTCCTCTGCCCAATCCGAAGTTCCTTCATTCTTCCCTACTCCTAGCCCCATTGTATATCAGCATCTGCTTATCAGAGAAAACATTTAGCCTTGGTTTTGGGGGTTTGGCTTATTGCACTTAGCACGATATTCTTCAGCTCCATTCATTTACCTTCAAATGCCATAATTTCATTCTGCTTTAAGGCTGAATAAGATTCCATTGTGTATATATACCACATTTTCTTTATCCATTCATCTGTTGAAGGGCACCTAGGTTGGTTCCATAGTTTAGCTATTGTGAATTGAGATGCTAGAAACACTGATGTGGCTGCATCACTGTAGTATGCTGATTTTAAGCCCTTTGTGTATAAACATGAGTAAGATAGCTGGATTGAATGGTGATTCCATTCCAAATTTTCCAAGGAATCTCCATACTGCTTTCCAGAGTAGTTGCACCAATATGCAGTCCCACCAACAATGTATAAGAAGAATGAAGCAGAAGGCATCACAATACCAGACCTTAAACTATACTACAGAGCAATAGTAACAAAAAGGGCATAGTGTTGGCACCAAAATAGACATGTAGAACAGTGGTACAGAACAGAAGACACAGAGACAAACCCATATAAATATGGTTATCTCATACTAATCAAACATGCCAAAAACATCCATTGAAGAAAAGATAGTCTCTTCAACAAATGGTGCTGGGGAAAGTTGAAATTCATATGTAGCAAAATGAAATTAAACCTTTGTCTCTCACCCTGCACTATACAAAATCAACTCAAATGAATCAAGACTTAGGCACTAGAAGAGAGACCCTGCACCTAATAGAAAAAAAAAGTTGGCCCAAATCTTCATCATGTCAACTTAGGATCTGTCTTCCTTAACAAGACTCCTAAAGCACAAGAAGTAAAATAAAAAATCAGTAAATGGGATGGATTCAAAATAAACACTTTTCATCTGTTCTAGCTGTCACACTCCTTGTTATTTACCCAAATGAGTTGAAATCTTATGTCCACACAAAAACCTGCACAGCAATGCTTATAATAGCTTTATTTTTAATTGTCAAAATTTGGAAGGAACCAAATGTCCTTCAGTAGGTAAATGAAAAAAAATGTGGTACATCTGTTCAATGGCGTATTATTCAGCAATAAGTAAAAACTTGCTATCGAGCCCCAAAAATGTATAGGAAGCTTATGTTTATATTACTAAGTGAAAAAAACCCAATCTGAACAAAGCACTTACTGTATACTTTTAACTATAAGACATTCTGGAAAAGACACAACTATAGAGACTGAAATATCAGTGGCTTCCAGGTCATCAGAGGAAGAAAGGGGTAATGAATAGGTTAAAACATGTCACAGGATTGTAATAGTATAATATACAATTTATTTTCTAAAGTAATAGATTATTTATCTTAAATGGATCATGAATACAAATTGCATTTGGAATACAAAATACCTTTTCCTCATGCATTTTCTTTTTTATCACTTTTAGTCTAGAAATATTGGAAAATAATTTCAAATTTTTATTAAAATAATGTACAAACTTTCCAAGGCCTTCAACTGGTACTTAATTCTAAGGGAGTATACCCACCAGTTCTTGGATGTCTGACCTGGGATATTAGCTAGTGGTTTGACTTCTTACTATACATAATACAACAATCTATGATATACCAGAAAATTTTACATTATTTCCTTCTACTTGAAAGCAAATAGGAGGAAAAAAAATCCTTAGAAGGCGCCAAATTGCTATTTTCACATGTCCAACTGCAATTTCAAGGAACAGTCGAGTTTGACCAGCCTAGTGCAACAAGAAGGCCAAGCTGACTCTAACCCTGTCTTTAATCAAGTTAACCACACATAGAAAAGAAGTAGGCATTTGCTATTATGGCCTTTATCAATATAAAATGTGACTCAATTTCATAACTCCCTTTAATACTTTGTAAAATTTTCTTTAGTTGTAGATAGAAAAAACCTCTATTTATTTATTTTTATGTGGTGCTGAGGATCAAACCCAGTACCTCACACATTATAAGTGAGTGCTTTACTACTGAGCCATAACCCCAGTCCCTGTTTAACACTCTTAGCAAACGCAACTTCCTCTTTCCTATTTTTCAGCCCATTGTCAATCAAAGTTATCATATGCCTACTTTTAAAAAACTTCTTTAAAATGAGGACTAAGTAGATATTATCACTTCCTTGGCCACTGGGGTAATAAAGAGTTCTCCATTAGTTCACTTAAAAGAGCCACAGTGGGGTTGCTGGGGTTGTGGCTCAGCGGTAGAGCACTTGCCTTGTATGCACGAGGCCCTGGATTCGATCCTCAGCACCACATAAAAATAAATAAGTGAAATAAAGGTATTGTGTCCAACCATATATATATATATATATATATATATATATATATATATATATATATATATTAAACTATAACTAAACTATTATAAACTAGAACTATTATAGTTATATATATATATATATATATATATATATATATATATATATATATATATATATATTTTAGTTATAGTTTTACATATAAAAGAGCCACAGGGAGTAGGAAAAGGAGGGAAAGAATAAATAATAATGATGAATCCCTTTTAAAGGAGTAAAAAAATGTCAACCTCCTAACACCAAGATGTTAAATATGAACTTTGAGCTTCTCTTCTTAACATCTTTACTGAAATATAACTCACATACCATATACCTCACTCATTTAAAGTGTGCAGTTCAATTTTAGCATATAGCATGTTGTAGTCATCAGCAAAATAGAACATTTTGATTCTCCCTAAAATAAAAAAAATGCTTATTAACAACCAATTGCCTTCATTTACTATTTCAAGCAACCAGTTGTCTTCATCCCTATTTCACTCCCATTATAAGCAACTACTAGTTTACTTTCTGTGTTTGCCTCTTCTGAATATCTCATATAAATGGAATCATATAATATATGTTCTTTTGTGACTAGTTTATTTCACTTAACCCATGTTTTCAAGGATCAGCCATATTATGTATCTGTATTTCACTTTATTTTTTGATGAATAGCCTTGCATTTTATTGAATATCACATTTTATTTGTCATTGTATCAGTTGATAGACTTTAGAGTTATATAAATATATGCATAATGCTATTTTGGATACTTTGTGCATAAGTTTTTGTGGGGAGGTATGTTTTAATTTTTCTTGCATAGATATTTAGAGGTAGAATGGCTGTCTATGGTGATTTGCTATAGTTTGGATATGGAATGTTATCTGAAGATCCATATGTTAAAGGCTTGTTCCCCAGAGTGAAGTTATTGGGAGGTGGTGAAACCCTTAAAAGGTAAGTCCTAGTGGGAGCTCTTAGATCATTGTGTGGTATGCCCTTGAGGAGAATAATGGGAATCCAGCCCTTACTCTCTCTTTGGCAACTGCCCATAAGGTGAACAGTTTTGATATGCATTCCCATTGTGATGTGTTGCCCTCCCACAAACCCCCTCAAATAGAGGCAGTTGTTCATGGATTAAAACTTCTGAAATTATAGGCCAAAGTAAACTTTTCATCTTTTTAAGATGATTATCTCAGGTATTTTGTTATATTAATGAAGAGCTAACTAACATATAATTCTGTTGAACTTTTTGAGAAACTGCCAAAATGTTTTCCAAAGAAGCTACTAGTTTATATTTTCACAAGCGGTGTTGAGGGCTCCAATTGTTCCACATTAGATCTCTTTTATAAATTCACATTCTAAAAAACAAAAGCACAGGCAGATAGAAAGAAAGGAAGGGGGAAGGAAATAAGTCAGAAAGGTTTTCTGCTTATAGGATCATTCTGATGATGGATTAGATTATTTGGAATGGAATAAATAAATATCTTCTTAATTATGTTGATCATTTTCCCCTATATTCTTAGTCTTTTTCTCAGTGGAATCATGATCCTAAATATTTTTATGATACATGAAGTGAAAAAATTGCAAGAAACAAAAGCAATTTTTTATATATGCATGCATGTTTTCACACAAGCATATAAAGAATCTGGAAGAAAATATACCACAGTTATAATACTTTTAATTTTGAAATCAGGGTTACATATGGATTCTTTTCTCCTTTTTTACTTTATTTATACTTTGTAAAAACAATAAGTATGTGTAGCTTTTTCACTTTAAAGAGAAAATATGATCCTCCTGCCAGTAGACCCTGTAACACTGGTTCTCAACCTAGGTGAACATTATTAAAATCATCAAAGAAGTTTTTAAAAACTACCATGACTTTACTCTCTCTTCCTGAAAAAATAATTCTTAATTGGTCTGGGATGATTATAATGTGAAATCAGAGTAAGGTGCACACCCTGTACCTTCCATTCCCTGCTATCTTATTTGTTGAGTTTTGCTGGAGGGAAGAAAAAAAAAACCCTTCCTACAGGCTGACAGTCTCCTGATGTGAGCTTAGTTGAGGTTATTTTATTTATGGTTTGCAAGGTATTATCTTTACTGGGTTACATCTGGAGAGGTTTCCTTAGTATCAAGAGGCTACTTCAAGAAACATGTGAAGAGGTGTCCCAAACTCTCTCCTGGCAAGTGTCATGGGAAGATCAGCAACTTAATGTTGAAATGAAACCATCTGGCACTTAACGGAGTTCTACACATAGAGTAAGGTGTAGTTTTTAAGCCACTCTTTAAAATAAAGCTGTCTTTGGCTTAATCAATAAAAATGCTTAGATAATGATGTGTCATGCAGTCCTCTTCTTTGTGGTAATGAGAGATGCACAGAAGTGGTGTGGGGAGGGAGAAGAGAAAACAGAAGTAAACACAGAATACCTCAGTAAGAATATGCATCACTGAAAATTCTACATGGATTTGTCTTCTTTATAGATACAGTAGGTGAATAGAGAAAAGCAAGGTCCTTTAAGTTTCTTGATACTGGCTTCTGCTATAAAGTAACACTTCTTAAAGGAAGAGCAAAGAAATCAACATCTTGGCTGAATAAGAGTCAGTGCCTTTTTATGTTCCTCGTACTTTCAATACTAGGAATCTTTGAATCCTTGTCAGATCTATTCATGAAGCATCTGAAAGCTTTTACCTTAAAAAATTGGAAGCATTCACTTCTTGATAAATCATACTCTTGATTCCTGTTTAGTCTATATTCCCTGACATAAGAAGAGGGGTAAAGAAAATGATTATTTTTCTCTGTAACAAAGGGAAAGTGCTACTGAATTTAGGCAGCTCTTCTTACAAATGACAGTAGTTTAAGAATTATTTTCATCTCTTCATCTGCAAATCAATTTTCATGAGTTTCTACTATGTATAAGGCACATAGATACATGGGGAAAGCCAAAGGTAAATGTTATTCAAACCTTCAAATTCTTATGATAAAAAAGGGAAAAATTTTTCAGGTAGTCACCATTTTAAAAGGAGGCTGGGGATGTGGCTCAGTGTTTAAGCACCCCTGGGTTCAATCCCTGGTTTAAGAAAAAAAATCGGGTATTCAAAAAATTACTGAATCATATGGAAGAAGAAAAATTTTATTAAAATGATACAATCTCTGAGAGGATAGAGCACTTTTAAATGTAAATTTCATGTTTTCTAACATTACCTCAAAGTGGAATTTCTCCAACCATTTAAAAAGTGGTATCAGCTTTCAAATGAGTGTATACAATTGCTTTAAATTTCACTGTGAGGCTTTTTGCCTATCCTTTGCTCTTACTGCATTTTTTAAAAATTTTTACTTTTGTATGATCAGTATCAAGTGTTTTGTTGTTTTGACCTTTTGACTCCTGCTTTGAATTGCCACATTACCTGTAAGTTTAGAATGTTCATTTATAATCATGCAGGTCATTAATATCAAGGAAGATACAGAATTATTCTCCTGATTAAGTCTGAAATTTTAAAATTTCTTAACATTTAAACATAATGATAATGATAGTGATGATTATCATTTGTTGAATGTTTTCAGTTTGTTCCTTCCTGTGTGCTATAATGCTCTTAAATATTATCCCTTTAGTACTCAAAAACATCCTATGTATTATTCCTATTATTTATTGTTATTTCTGAAAATGCATATAAAACCTTGATTTTATTCATGTATCTTATAAGCTATAACAACCAATGAAATAACCAAGACAGGTAAGGGGGTTGTTGTATCTCTTGAATTGGTTGAGTTTATACCCCTCCTTATATTGCTCTTTTAAAAATATCTCTTGGTAAATATGTGAGTTATACATTTGCCTTAGTCCATTTTACGTTACTGGGTAATTTATTAAATAAAAGGTTTATTTTGGCTTATGGTTGTAGAAGTCCAAGAGCATGACATCAGCATCTGCTCAACTTCCAATCAGGGCCTTATTCCATATGACAACATGGTGGAAAAGTGGAAGGGGAAGACAGCATGTACAAAGAGAAAGGGACAAAGACTGGCCTGCTTTATAATAATCTGTTCTTACTAACTCACCTGGGAACTATGCTAATCCTTTCATGAGATTGGAGGTCTCCTGACTTCCTTACTTTTTCTTTTATTTTTTAATCTTTTATTAATTATAGATGGATATAATACTTTTATTTTATTTATTTATTTATTTATTTATTTATTTATTTATTTATTTATTTATTTTTAATGTGTTGCCGAGGAGCGAACTCAGTGCTTCACACATGCAAGAGGAGCACTGTACCACTGAGCCACAATCCCAGCCCCTTCCTTACCTTTTAAAGGTCCCAACACCTCTTAACACTGCCACATTGGGGACTGTTGTAGTTTGTTTTCTGTTGCTATTAAAAAATATGTGAGCCGGGTGCAGTGGTGCACATCTGTAATCCCAGGGGCTCAGGAAGCTGAGGCAGGAAGATTGTAAGTTCAAAGTTAGTCTCAGCAACTCAGTGAGACCCTTTCTCCAAATAAAATATAAAAAAAGGGCTGGGGTTGTGGCTCAGTGGTAAAAAGCCCCTGGATTCAATTCCAAATGCAAAAATAAAAAATGTGAGATGGGTTATTTTATAAAGAAACATTTATTTTGGTCCACAGTTCTTTAAGTCCAAGAACACAATGCTGGCATTGTGTTTAATAGTATTCTTAAATAGTAATATATACTTAATATAATGAGTTTTGAGGTTAAGCAATAGTTTTGCCTCTTGAAATAAGACAAGATATTAAAATATTTTCTCCTAAACCACCATATTTGTTATAGTTTAGTTTACTTAAGTATACATTCATGCACACTCATTTTCAACATTTAAACCTAAGCTTATTGATGTGATTTTTAAGTCTTTTGTTTGTTCATTATTGGTTCTTTGATCACAATCTTTCTGTCTATATACATTTTTCTTCTTGCTAAAGTTTATTTTTTTGGTAATATTTCAGACAGGATCTGTCAATATAATCTTTCCTAGGCTTTGTACACCAGAATTTTAAAAAAAAATTTCACCCTTTCTTGAATGTTCATTTAGTTGAGTAAATGAAGTGGAAAATTATTTTTCTTTAACAATATGAAAACATAATTCCTTCTGACATCTTTTGCTGATGTCAGGTCTATAATCATTTCTTAGCAGATGGACTCTTATTTCTCTGTATGAGTTTGGAAATTTTAAAAATTTGTCTTTGGTCTTCTAAAGTTTCACTGTGATGTCTAAGGATGAATTTTTTTTAATTACCCTACCTAGCATGGTCCATTCCTTGAGTATGAAGATTCTTGGTTTCCCTTATTTCCAGAATATTGTTTTTTTCTCAATCTTATTCTGAAGAGAACATTATTAAATTTATTGAGATGTGTTAGAAATTTTCATTTCATCCCCCATGTCTCTGAACTTCTTTTTTCACATTATAATTTGTTACCAATAAGTTCACAATTAATTATTTGAAGAATAATATATATGCTATGTGTTAGACACCAAATCATCTATCTTTTCACATTTATTAATTTTCTTTTTATTTGTATTTAATACTCTTTGATCATATATTGATCTTTTCCTTTTAATTATCACATTTTTCATTTCTAGAATTCCATTTTGTTTTCTTTCAAAACTGTCTCTTCTTTTTTAGAGACATTAGCTTCATGATTTTTATTTCATATTTATATCTTTAAACATTTAAAACAAATTTGTTATCATACTGTCCTATTTTCTATTGGTTGTAATGTGAATTTTCCTGTTTGTTAAGACTCCAGCTATCTTTAGAGGGAATTGTTTTCTAAGGCTGTGTCATGATTTAAGGTCATCAAGTTATTACTGTGCATAGTTTTATGTCTACCTCTGCCAGTCCTATGAAACTCTCAACCAGTTTTTATAATAATTTCTTGACTCTAGTTTCTTGATCAAGCATGATATGATTAATTTTCAACAATGACCTAAAACAAGAAGCCATTTTTTTCCCCAAATCTCCATACCATTAGAGAGAACTTGTCTAGTCCTTCCAGACCCTCAGATTTAAGCTGGACATGTACTAGTAGATTTCCATGCCATCAGGCCTACTATTCAACTCTCACCTTATTTTTCACCATTTTACTCTTGAGTTAGAATCTCATCACAAGAATATCCAGGTTCAGTAATCTTATGGGCTATTTGACATTAGCTCCCACTTACTGTTGTAGCTTCAGATTGTTTCTCTTCGTTCTTGGTACCACATATGATCTTCCTTTTCTGTTGTTGTTCTCAGACTTATATATGTACATGCACATTTTGGTGGTATCTATTTAGCTGTACTTTGTGTTGGAGCAAGCCATACTGACCAGAAATCTCTGTTTCATCTATATAATACCACGTGACTAATTTGACTTCTCTGTATACACAGTTTGCTTCCTTTTATTTCCATTAAATAAACCAACAGATTACCTAGGCTATCTAAAACATGTAGTCTGAAATCTTTTTACTCCATCTTCATGTGTGCAGCTCATCTCAGATGGCAAATGGCTGAAAGACAATCACTGCACTATCTGTACACATGTATTAGCATCACTGGAAGATAAAAATAAACAGCAGTGTTCATGGAGTTTCTGAAGATTCTGTTTATGAGGAAAAACATCATTTTCTAA
The DNA here is from genome assembly GCF_021218885.2 of Marmota monax. Lineage (NCBI taxonomy): Eukaryota > Metazoa > Chordata > Mammalia > Rodentia > Sciuridae > Marmota > Marmota monax. The sequence continues at coordinate 15,549,780 of NW_026694084.1, read as the reverse complement.
ATTGGCAACTTTCTTTTAGGTAATTCTATTCCATGGATTCAAACTCCACTGCAGCTTTGTTTTTGGTTTGGCAGTGATGTTCACTGGTGTGTCCATATTATTAAATAGCTCCTCTTGAATAGGCAGAATGTTTTGCTCCCTACCACTTTTGCTTTCTGTGATCAAATCTCAAGAAATTAGAAAGTCTTTCAGTACTAGTCATTACCTGCAGTTACTTGATTTAATATTTGGTCAAATTTACTGCCAAACCTAAGATGTAAAACTTTTTTCTTTTCCTGTGTGTGTGTGTGTGTGTGTGTGTGTAGAAGGGACAGAATTATGAACTATAAAACCGAGGTGAAAGGAAGGTGCTAGGAGAAATGTTCAAAACATTGATGTGATTTATGAACATGTGGCAAACAGATGTGGTGGAGTAATAGAGACTCTCTTCTCCTTTTAAAAACTGGATCACATTTGTGTCTTTCTTATACCTCTACCACCCCCAGGTTCATAATATGCTTTATTAAAATTCTCTGCAGGACATACAGATGATTAATAATTTTTGATGACAGAAATTTGGTTTTGGTAAGCTGCACGAAGATAAATACAACAGGGCTATTTTAACCTCTGTATATTATGCTTATTAGAGTGAGGCTTCTCTGTAAAATGGTCTATGTTGAGATTGTGTGTGATTTATGGCAATGTCACCAATGACCCTGGTTCTGGAAAAACTCTTTTAAAATCTCTTTTGTTGTAATTATCACTTGTGTTTCACTTGTCATTAGGGAAAATTATTTTGGGGAAAAAACATAATCAAGAGTGATTAAAATAAAATAAATATCAAGTAGCTATCTACAAATAAAATACAAAGAAAGCTCTGAGATAGATAGACATTGAAAATAAAAATTTAGTTGTAACCAATTCTAAATGTGGTATGGTAAAAAATTTCGGATAGGGAAACATTGGAATATTTGGTTGTGATTTTCCTGTCAGCTATGACATGTCTGAAAACTTTAAACAAGTTATTTAATTCTTTCTATCTTTGTTAGGAGAGCAAGTGCTACAATTACTTCCTGTTACAATTAGTGTTAGGATAGCAAGTGTACAGTTAATCCCTGCAATATAGTTTGAAAAATAATAAAACAGAATTGTAAAAACATTGTATCTATGTGGCAAGAAATTCTAACAATATAAATGTGTTTATAGAAAAAAAAATGTTTTTGTCATCTTTCCCAAGTTCTCAATTTCATTTGTCTAGCAGCAACTGCTATTCTTTTGAAATTATTAAATAAAAGTCCTAATAAAGCTCATCATCTTTCAAATAGAATTATTGAAATTTGCCACAAATTGCATTTAGCATTCTGTATTATTCACAGTAAGTTAACAGTCATTTGTAAAGCTGGCAATTACAGCAAAGTCATATAACTCCCACGTCGCTCAAGTGATATATTTAGGAAATTCTGAAAAAGACAAAGGAAATTTTTTTCAAGAATAATTAACTGTAGGGCTAATGTTTACTGACTTAATGACTTTGGTTTTGGTCTTGATTTGCAATTTCTGAACTCCTCCATTTCTCCCAAGCAAAAGTGAGTTTGGCAGTTTTCTGGAAGTCTCAGAGAATGATTGTTCCATGGGGCCTCCTACAAAATACTACAAGAACCAGCATGGGGCCATGCTGTCCTTAATGTGTGGGGTTAAAAGAGAAAAAAAGTGGAGAACCCCAGTACTTTACTCTATATCCTCTTTTATTTTTATTCAGTTGGGGAAATTATAAAAATGATAACAAGAATTAAAACATACATGGTAACATTCAGAGGTCTATTCAGAGGTCTAAATGGAAGTCTGTTATTTTGATTACTTAGACAACTTTCCTCTGTTCAGATTATCAGCTTGCCTCTTACCTATATCAGTAATAACTTATAACTCAGTTTCTTGGAAAAAAAAACAGGCATAAAACCTTTCCTTTAAAAAAAATGAGTATTATCTTATTTTCTTTTTCTTTAGAGTATTCTGTCCTTAGACTAAAACTGGGCTAAGGCATTTAGACTTGAATAACTGGAAAGTCTCTTGGTTCTTTTCTAAATTGAAGTGCCTTGGTGGTTGACAATTAAAAAATAATTTGCAATTCCTGGAGTACTCTATGGGTTTGGTTTTTAAAACCAGTTTTTAATATTCAACATGTAAGTTGGAGCTTGAATAATAGCTAGTGATTTTTCAAGCATGGAATTTGTCCAGTTTTGAGTAAATGCCTAAGCTGACATGTCTTCAAAAATGTAAATTACCACATTCAATTTTCCTGGGAACCAATGAGATGAAGTAATTTTTTTCCAAATTGTAAAATAACTTTATATTCAAAATTTTAAAACAAAGAAAAGCAGCCTTTCTGTACAGGTGTTACAATTCTCATAGTCCCCATTCTTTGTAGTATGACCCTATTATAACATATATTTTCCAGGCCTTACAGATTCAAATCTTGAGAGTGAGGGAGGGAACCATCTTGTATATCTTTTCAGAACAACAACAACAACAACAAAGCTAATGTTGCATTAATCCATAATTTTTTTAAAAAATCAAATATCCTGATATCTCATCAGTCTAACAATTTCAAATTAACAGTCCAACTTTGACCCCTCTTAGCTAACATGAACAAAATATTGCTTGAAGCCTTTTTGTCTTTCTTGAAACTAGTAAGTATCAATAATAATACAGAAGCTGAAATAGCATTTTAACTAATAAAAAGAGGCAACTAGATAACTGAGAACTTGAAAAATAAGTTTCTATCTCACCTGATTCTCTATTTGTATCAATACATCTCTAAATAAAACCTACACTATTTCTTTCATTGATTCTATAAATAATTACTTAGCAACCTCTATGTATTAAGCATCTTGCCAGAAACTAGGTGTATAAAGAATTAAAAACAAATAAATAAGCAAAATGAAAGAAAAACAGCAACAACAACCACAACAAAACAGTATCCCTGACTTTTAATAGCTCACGCTGAGGATACTACACTATACAATATGACTACTATGACAGAGATATGAACAAAATTCTATAGAAATATGGAGATAAGAAGATATGGTGATGGTCTTTCCCAGGTGTGAAAAGAAGCCGATCATAGTGAGGAATGGGAAAAAGAGTACAGAGCCATGAACAGAGATTTGGAATCAGATATTGGTCAGGATGCTTGAGTCCACATTGCAGAGGGCCCTCTATATTCTATTAAGAAATCTCCCTGAATTCATTATAAGCAATGAAGACTTTTTTAAGGTTTGCAAACAGAAAGACCAATATGTTTAGGTTTGAGTTTACACAAACCACTCAACACTACAAAGTAATAAATGGAGGGAACAAGACCCTAGTAAGGAAGAACAAACAGGAGGCTGTTGAGAAGATGAAAACCTAAATAGCAGTGGGAGTCAGAGGAAGGGAGTGGAAATTAAGTTGCTCAGTCCTAATGTACTATTGTCTATGTTTATTCCCATGCCTGTTCATGCCCTCCTCTGACAAGCTCTCCCTTTCAACTGTTTGTGCATTCTGCATATTTTCCATTTACCTCCTTTAAACATTATGACATATTGCAGGCATCCATAGAGTACAAGGACAAATGTAATGAACACCTCTGAGCTCACTACTCAGTTTGGAAATAAAACATTAGTACTAACTGGGATCCTCCAGGTTGATAAACATAGATTTAGTTATGTGGTTTAGCTTTATTTTTATTGCCAAATAGTATCTTATTGTATAAGCATACCAAGATCTGTTTATCAATCTCTTATGAATAGATGTATAGATGTTTAGATTATTCCCGCTTTTGTACTGTTATAAGCAATGATTTTATAAAATTTTTGTCTTTATCACTTTCTTTCTTTCTTAATTTATTTCTTAATTTTTTTCTTAATACTCAGGTTTGAACCCAGGGATATTTAACCACTGAGCCACATCCCTAGCCCTTTTTATTCATTATTTTTATTTTGAGACAGGGCCTCGCTAAATTGCTGAGGCTGACTTTAAACTTGTGATCCTCCTGCCTTAGCCTCCTGAGATACTGGGATTACAGGCATGCACTGTGGTCACTAACACTTGTGTCATTTTCTAGCATGAATTTTTGATGTATAAATATGAATAGAATTCCCATTATATTTCCATTTTCAGTTTCATTAAATACTGATAGATTGTTCTCCAAAGTGATTGTACCAGTTGCACTCTAACCACCTATTTAAAGAATAAAAATTTAAATTAAATTTTAAAACATAAAAAGTAAAATAAAAAGCTCTTGGTGGTCCACACCTTCCCAATACTCAGTATTGTCACCTCTTTTTATGTTGCCAGATTATTCCAAGCTTTCTAAGCCACTGAGTTTTCTTTAGCTTTTTCTTTTTTTTAAGGTCTTTTAATGTCTTATTTAAAAATCACACTGTTTTACAATTCTTACTTTGCGTTTGTATCAGACTTCATTATGTAAGCTAAGCATTAGGAGGCACAATAGTGGTAAAGCTTATAAAGTGTGCAACAGCATCTGATGGAGTTATACAGCATTAAGTAGGTCCAGAAATGTTATCTAAAACAGTATATTAAATCCTCTTCTGAGATTTGTGCCAAACACCAGACAATGTGACAAGAATCATGTGTGTCTCAGATAATCCATTGCCAATATTTACAAACATTTTTATATGAGTAATAAGCACCCACTTATGCACAAAAAAGGTACATTCCACATACTTTAGGAAGAAATGTAGTTAAGGTTACTAGAATTTTTCAGTAATTACTTTTTAAGGGTAAATTAAAGAGTTATTTTCTTTTTTAAATTTATATATGACAGCAGAATGCATTACAATTCTTATTACACATATAGAGCACAATTTTTCATATCTCTGGTTGTATACATACTATATTCACAGCAATTCATGTCTTCATACCTGTACTATGGATAATAATGATCATCACATTCCACCATCATTAATTACCCCATGCCCTGTCCCTTCCCCTCCAACCCCTCTGCCCTATCTAGAGTTTGTCTACTCCTCACATGTTCCCTATCCTTATCCCACTATGAATCAGCCTCCTTATATCAAAGAAAACATTTGGCATTTCTTTTTGGGGGGATTGGCCAACTTCACTTAACATTATCTTCTCTAACTCCATCCATTTACCTGCAAATGTCATGATTTTATTCTCTTTTATTGCTGAGTAAAATTCCATTGTGTATATATGCCACATTTTTTTATCCATTCATCCACTGAAGGGCATCTAGGTTGGCTCCATAGTTTAGCTATTGTGAATTGGGCTTCTATAAACATTGATGTGATTGTGTCCCTGTAGTAGGCTGTTTTTAATTCCTTTGGATATAGACTGAGGAGAGAGACAGCTGGGTCAAATGGTGCTTCCATTCCCAATTTTCCAAGATATCTCCGTACTGCTTTCCATATTGGCTACAGCAATTTGCAGTCCCACCATCAGTGTATGAGTGTACCTTTTTCCCCTGTATCCTCACCAACACTTATTGTTGTTTGTATACATAATAGTTGCCAATCTGACTGAAGTGAGATGAAATCTTAGAGTGGTTTTGATTTGCATTTCTCAATTGCTAGTGATGATGAACATTTTTTCATGTATTTGTTGATTGATTGTACATCATCTTCTGAGAGTGTCTCTTCAGGTTTTCTTTAGCTTTTTCTCTAAGTAGGATGGGAAGCCCCTGGAGGATTTGAGTAGAAGGTTAAAACTATCTGATTTTGTAGGATCATTCCAGCCACTAGCTTGAGAACAGACTAAGGATGCGAAGGGATAGAAGCTATGAGACTAGTTAGGTGGTTGTTTCATAATCTCTTCAGATAGCAGGAAAATTAAACCAGAGTGGTGTGGCAGACTAATAGGAGAAAATTCTTCAATCTTGGTCAGAGATAGTGCTTTCTTAAATCATTATTTTATAATATTACAAATCACATTATTATTTCTCTTCATTTCTTTTCATTGACTGTTAGGAAACTTAGAGCCAAACATGTGACTCTTGATTTGTGGAACACTTTGATGATCAGTTTATAAGTTTCCTTCCAACATTGAAAGTACCTACATAAATACCTAGCTACATAGGAAGAGGGTCATGCATGACTCAGTGACCCAATTCTGTGTTTCTGATATCTAAAAGAAAAAGGAAAGTAAACAAACAACAAGAAATCATTTCTACTGCAGTAAATGTGCTGAAATTCTAAAATACATTGAGTGTTGACTTCCTCTCTTGCTTCATCTTATTTATTCCATCAACCTATTTTCTTAATACCAATTTGATCCCTCATTTAATTTTAATTCTACCATATTATGTTAAGTATGTTTTACTAAGAAAATAATCAAATTAGTTATTTTATTTTCAAACAGTTCAGTGACATTCTCAGAGATTTGCAAATGCTCTGCCATGCTAATATGTGGAGAGAAGGGGTATTCTGTGGGAGGTTTTTTTTGTTTTACCAACAAGATAATTTCCTCAGGTTTTTAGGCAAGTTTTTCCTTCTTGTTTTTCCACCTCTAAGTGACATTTTAATTAGAAGCCCACTTAATCTATGGAAGATCAAATGACAGAAGAGATTGTTGGTTCTCAAACTCTCTTTACTACTTGGAATCAACCCCAAATAAAAATGTCATTTGTAATATGCATTGAAATGCATTATGCTGTCATATATAATAAATTAGAATAAATTTTTTAAAAATTAAAAAAATGTCATTTGTCCCAACTTATAACATTTGCCTTTGCACCTGGTCACCAATCTGTTCTGTTAGTGTTATTAATGTAGGGGGACCTCAGTGGCTAGGAAAGACTATTAATACTTCTAGATTTCTTCCTTTTTCCTGAGTCTTTGCACTTCGGGAACTGATAGAACAATTAAATTTCAGGCAGAAGAATAGGTGATGAGATGGAGCAGGAAGGACCCTTCCTTCATCTACATAATTCCTCATCCTTTATGATGATAGTTTTCCTCCATTACCTAAGAATGGTATTAAGATTTATATCACAGAATGTCTAATCTCTAAAAATTTATATTTAGTCTTTCAAAGATTTTGGTATAGCAGTGGCAACAAACTTGACCATACTTCAAATAACATATAAAATTAATTAAAAGAGTCTATCTCCCTAAATTACCAGGATATAAAACCACCATGGCATTTTAAATCACAGTTGACACATCATGTTGGTCAGTGCCTGAGAGCTAAATATTACACAAGTTACTTCCCCTCCTCTCATCATGAAAATTTGTGATTTTAGGAGTGCAATAAGTGATTTTGCTTAGAGGAATGTTTGCTTCTTTTGTCATGGTGGAATGACTGATTCGATAAATCTGATTTGATCCAATAATAATGACCCTGGTCCCATATGAGGGATAGGTTGCTCTTAGCCTTTTAAGACTGGTAAAAAGAGCTGAATAGGGCTCTGACCTCAAGAAATAGCAAAATCCCCAGAGAAGACCAGATAGTTGCACAATATAAAACTTTCAGCCACATTTAGATGCTAATCTTGTGAGGATATTGCTCTCCCTACAACCACCAGAATGCCCTTCTAGATAAAGGAAAGTGTCATTTTTAAAGTTGTACAATACATACCGTTAAGTATGGAATCATTTTTGTATTTAAAATGGCATTTTCAAAACAAAGAGTTAATTACCATTGGAACTGAAGTTCTCAAGAATTTACTCTGCCTGGATTTAGACATTCTCCCCAACTCTCTCCTAGCTCCCACACCACCCTCACCAATTCACCAAGCCGTTTGGCATTTTGGGAACTGCAGAAACTTTCTCTGTGTAATTTCTGTTTTTTCTCAAAGCGCTGTTAGTGTGAGATTGATGGTGGATGCTTATCAGACATATTGAATTATGTGAAAGGTCATAGTTAGGAAACAGGGATCACAGAAGAAAGAATAGCCCCAGAAAAAGAAAAGTTGAAGAATAAATGATCCCCTTCCCTCAACCGCCTTCTCATTAAAGGAATAAATGTTGAAAACAGGAAATAAGAAGAAAGAAAAAGAGAAAAAGAGGAAGGACAAGAACTCCTAAAACATGCAAGATAATTGCATTGTCCTTAAAAGTCCAAGAATAGCTCTTGTGAGAGGTGGAAAACATGCTTATCTCTCTGTAGTGCCAGAACATGCCTTCCCTTCCCATCTCATAAAGATCCAAAGTTATTAACATTAGTATAGTTGCATTAGCATGAGAACCCCTATCTCTAAATAGCCTGGTTTTGCCATAAAGACCAAATAATTAGAGGACTGGAAGACCCCTGGGAAGGGGTAGAAATGCTGGAGATTCAGCATTGTAAAAACTTTAAAAAAATGATATGAGTTTCTGGGTCTCAACACCTGGAAGTGCCAGGAGGGTGGTGTGCCCAAAAAGGGCATGGAAGCTCTGTGTTCCCTCAAACGTTGCCGTATACATCTTTTCCACTCGCTGTTCCTGAGTTGTATCCTTGGCATACAAGGTCATTATTAGAGACAAATATAACATTAAGATTTATTCAAGGGAGGTGAGAACCTAGAAATTTGAAAGAAAAAATTAATTCAAAATTAAACTCTAATACAGCTAAAAGATATTATATTAAGTCATTTTTGCAAATGATTGCATCTTTTACAGTATATACATAATGAATAGCATATAGTCAATAAACTGTAGTCATCTAACCAAAAGTAATAAAATGAAAGCTGCCCTTCTTGAAATCAGTTTGTAAGTGAAATAGGCATTCTTCAAAATGTGTTTAGTTGCTTTTTGCATAGTGCTTTTGCTTTAAAACTCCTCTTACTGCGTCACTCTCATATGCAGGATTTTTAGTGTGACTTTCTGCTTTGTAGCCAATTACTTTTTCTGAATTATAATGCCTTCTACAAACTGACTTCAACTATGATATCCAGGCTCTGTGCCCACTAACTTGCTTCCTCCTTTACAAATAATAAGATGGTCTTCTCACTGTCCCCACACACTCACTGCCTGATTCCAGTCTTCACACTTTGCCCTCTACTTTTCCATTTTTCAAGGTTCAGCTCAAATTCTACTCTCTCCCTAGCAAGTTTTCAGTATAGCTCCTCTATTCTCTTTCCCTTTTCTACAAAATTCAGTTATTCCAATGAATATTTGAATGTTAAGTACCCAACATTGTGCTGTATTGGGTATAAAATACACTTTTCCTGCTTTGTAGTTGGACTGTTTACACTTGAATTCTTTCTATGCAATGTACTAGGTCTTTAACTATAGACCGTTTCTTAACCAACTTATGCCGGTTTTATCATCTTTAAAATGGAGTAACAATCACTACCTCATAAGGTGATTGTTATTTTTAAAGAAGATAATTGCTTAAAGTTTTATGAGCAGTGTTTTATTTAGCAAAATGTCTAGTGAATATTTATTATTATTTTCTTTTGATTTTGTTATTCATTTTCTCTTTTTCTATTTAAAGTAGTCTTTGGTGACTTGAAAGGTTGGTTTCCTAAAAGCAGAATCAAGATAGTTGGAGCTGGTTGTTGTGGGAAGGGCTGGGTTGTGAGACTGTAATGAGGGCAGGGACCTCTGCTTGTGGTCCTAAATAGAGAAGACAGATTTCCCTATACTTGTGGTGTGGTGGAAAGAAGATGAAGCAGATGAGGCAAGCTGGGGATATGGGACTTGCCTGGGAGCTCAATTTTATTCTGGCTTCTAACTTCTACAAATCTGAGATGGAGATCCAGGTGCAGAGCTAAAGGCCCTCTGCAGTCTTGGGCTTCTTCCTTTCTTCCTTCTTTTCTTCCTTTTCTGGGTTTTTTGACTTTTAGAACTCTGGAGGAGGACCTTTAGCTCTGCATCCTGGATCTCCACCTCAGATTTATAGAAATCAGACTCAAAGGAACTACTGGTTTTAGTTTTCTGCTCATGTAGAACTGAATGTGTAAACTGGGCAACAAATTCAACTTTCTCAGAGAGAACATTAGTCACAGCAGTTCATGTTTGGCACATTCTACTACACCCATCTGAGCCTTCTTCTCATCCTTACATTCTATTAAAATGAATGGCTAGCATCAAAATGCCTTTACACTTCACTGAAAAAGTCACATCAAGTTTTCATTTTCTAGCTATATTGTTTAGACAAGTTTTGCTTATAAATGATGGTTTTCTGTTCTGCATCCTTGGCCTTGTCCACTCCTAAGCTGAGAAGAACATCTATTTTAGTAAGCTTTTTTCACTGCTGTGACTAAAGGACCTGACCAGACAACTATAGAGGAAGAAAAGTTTATTTAACGGCTCATGGTTGCAGAGGTCTTAAGTCCATAGAAGTCTAGCACCATTCCTTGGGGCTCCAGCTGATACTGAATAGCATGGCAGGAGAGTTTGGCAGAGGGAGGCAGCTCACATGTTAATTAGGAAGCAGAGAGAGAAGTCTCCACTTGCTGGATACAAATATATACTGCAAACTACATCCCAATTCCCACCTCCTCCAGCCACAACCTCCCACTTCAGTTAATCCCATCAGGGACAGATTTACTGATTATGTCAAGGCTATAATCCAATCATCTCTCATCCAAATCTTCTTGCATTGTCTCACAATTGAGCTTTGGGGAGACACCTCACATCCAAACCATAACAACATCTATAGCATATACTTCACGTAACTCAAATTCATTTATTGCATGGTACTGCTTCTGCAGGATTATGGATAATGATTTTAACCTCCATAGATGCCATACTCTTCAATTGGTGTAATAACATACCTTCTACTGGTCTGCAATAAAAAAAAAATTGGACAACTTTGTTTCAGGCAGTGAGCTTCCCTACTGACATCTGCTTTCCTCCTATTAATTGGGTCTGCTGAGATACATCAGTTACAAATGTGTTAGCCACATTAGCAATGCAATCATCCATGTGGACTTCAGTGTCAATTCTTACCAAATCACCTGCCTCAAGAACATAGTTCTAAGTATTCTTCAAAGGGGAGAAGTGATAAACACAGTTACTTACCAAAAGGCTGATAGAAAAGGCAGCATCCTTTTTTCTTTCTTTCTCTTTCTTGAAGATTCTCTATTTCTTCCATAATCATGACATCACCTTTCTCACATAGGTTCAGAATCAATAAACCTGAGCTGGATGCTTCCACCAAACATAGATGTACTCAGTTAATGAGTAAACAGCCCATCTCAGGTTCTCAGTGAGTTTGCTTCTGTTTCTTGTTCTTACCCCACATCTTCCTACCACCACCACTGCAGGTTCATTACCCTAAGCCATTGTCTGCTGTCTCTCTCTTCCCAACAGTAGGCTGTAACCAGAACCACTCTTTCCACCACCAATACCACTACTACCACCACCACAAGACAGTAAAGGGGAAATTACAACTAGATACAGGAGTTCTGTGAAACTACATCAGAGGAACACCTAATTTAATCTGAGAGATCAGGAACTGACTTCCAAATTAAGGCCTGAAGGATGAGTAAAACAACACAGAACTCAGTTGTCTGTGATTCTTAATTGGCCAAATATGAGCAGTTTGAAAACAGCTTGTAGGAATAGCAATGAAACAGTTCATGTCAAGGAGGTTCAAGAGGCAGGTTCAAACTTAATTCTCAAAGTGAACATTGGGGATTGTCCCTTGTTGCAGTATCGGGTTCACATACATCATTTTGGCCCATTAAGGTTAGTGATCATCATGGATGACCATGTGCAACTTTAAAATGACTTATAGGCACAGCAGTGAAACACAAGTGGCAGAGAGGTTTCACAGGAAGGTTCTCACTCAATTCACTTACTCCAAAGCATGTCCTCAACTATATGCTCAACTTCTCAAGTTATTCTGAATCTGCTCATTATTGCCTAATAAAGGAAAAAGCTATAAAGTGCATTTTCATGTCTTTGGTACATGCTTTCGTAATTCTTTTCTTTCCTTTCTTGTTGTTCTCTTTCTTCATGTCTTCTTTCTTTATATCTTGAGTGATGCCTTCAGAGATCCAGCAAACTAGTTTCCCCAAGTGTTGTGGTTTAGATATGGAGGTGTCCCCAAAAAGTTCATGTGTGAGATAATGCAAGAAACTTAGAGGTGATTTGTTGGGTTATGAGTCTTAACTTAATCAGTGCATTAATTCCCTGATAGGGATTAACTGGGTGGTAACTATAGATAGGTAGGATGTGGCTGGAGGTGGTGGGTGCATAGGAACATGGGAACTGAACTCAGAAGCACTGAGCCACATCCTAAGCAGCCCTATTTTGTATTTTATTTAGAGACAGGGTCTCACTGAGTTACTTAGGGCCTCACTTTTACTGACACTGGCTTGGAACTCACAATCCACCTGACTCAGCCTCCTGTGCCGCTGGGATTACAGGTGTGCACCCCGGCCCTTTGTCCTTTTTGAAGGAAGCTCTGTCTCCACTTCCTGGTGCCAGGTGCTTTCTTCTACCACACAATTCCATTATGATATTCTGCCTTACCTCAGGCCCCAAGGAATGGAGTCAGCCATCTGTAGACAGAGATCTCTGAAACCATGAGCCTCCAAATAAACTTTTCCTCCTTAAAATTGTTCTTGTCAGGACATTTGGACACAGAGGCAAAGAATCTTACTAAGGCACTTAGGGTTTTGTTTTTAGTCCCTGTACCACCTATATTATACCTTACTCATGCTACATATACTTTCTTGCCTTATTGGACGGTTGCTTTATGTATTTCACTCTTGTCTTCAACCCTGACCTGCTCTCCTGTTAAACTGTAGACTAGCTGGGGCAGCGGACTGTGCATCCTGCTTGCAGGCTGAGTTTGTGTCCTGCTGAATTCCAGGAAATGCCGTCCCGATGGGGCACAATGTGATTGTCCACCTGAAGCTAAGCAGTGCTGCAGCCCTGGAACTCTGCATGAGAGTTCTTATGTATTTCTCTGATGTATCTAAAGTAAAAAATCAATAAATATTATTGTTGATTATTTGAATGAACAGCCTATTTTTCATGTTTATAAAATCAAAAACAGCTAAAATTTTCCAAGAGCTTTTCATCTCTAGTACTTGAATATTACTTTTCTAATAATCTATAATCCATTCCAAATAATTATAATTAAAGGTAATCCAGTAAGAAAACATTTAAACAAATATATTTGTTGATAATCTAGAAATTAGTGGCATTGTAAAATTTTTATTTTAAATTAATGAATGCATTTGTATCAATCTCCATATTGTGTTTATTTGGTTAAATAGGATTTGGACATTAAGGGCACAAATTTACCAGATTTTTATTTTTACTTGTAACACCTCACAGAATATTCTCTGTGTATTTATAAAATGATGACTAAAAGGCAAAACTCTTTTCTAAATGCATATTTCAATTTAAAATAAAAATTTAGCCAACAGGTATTAGACAGTGACCAAAATGGATAACTCTGAGAATAACAGACACATGATAAAATGGACAAATGCTTGGTAGTTTCTTTCTTTTGACTGATCTCATGAGTTACTTTATTTTCTCCAAAACAGACTAAAGGTAAGTTTTTGTCTGAGTTTCCAATAGGAAACATAAGGCAGCAATCATATAAAAATAAAAATGTAGAGCTGGCGACATAGCCCAGTGGTGTAGTGCTTGCATAGCATGTGCAAGGCCCTGAGCTCAATTCCTAGCACCATTAAAAGGGGAAAAAAACTTACATAGTTTAAATAAGTGACCTTAGATCTCACAAATCCATGTTATAATGCTTGCTATAAATTATTTTATAAAATAGTAAATGCTTTAATAACCCTACATTTGGAATCAATTGAAATGCACAAGTGCCATTAGGTTGACTTTTGAACTCTCCTGATTTGTGGCACAGATAAGATTAAATGATAGACTAATTAATTTGTGCACAGTTCTTAAAGTCTCTAAGTCTTGACAAGTTAATGAATATGGTAAAGTTAATAGTTAACAATTTCAGGCTACCTTAAGTGCATTAAGTACTTTAAAGGTTTTGGTCAACTCTTAGGGCCTGTCATTGATACCTGAGGAATGATTTCAGCTTCTTCCTGGGACTGGTATTCCAAGAGTTTTATTATCCATCTTCCTATAAATATTAGTTCTTGTTTATGTCCCTTAACTTTGTTTGCCAGGCTGTGGTCTTGACTTCCATTCTGATCAAAAGATGGAGTCACTGTTTCCAGAGCTACATGTATATACATGTAGTTTTGTTTGTGTGTGTTTGTGTTGGTTATCATGAATTTTAGGGAACAGGACTAAGATATACCTGTTAGGTCCTTTCTTACTTTGTTTTCCTTAAACTTCATTATTTGTGAACAGAAAGTTTACTTGCCTGATTAAAGAATATGTAAGGAAATACACACAATGAAACAAATGACACAGGTCATATAATATGTTCAAAGTTATACATATAAAAAAAGGTGGAACCTGAATTTATATACAGAACTACATGCCTATTTCCCAAAAAGTATTTCTTGAATCTTCTACTTTGTAGCAGAATCTCTTCAGGCTTTTGCTTGAAATATAGTTATGGTTCCCACCCTGATCTCATGGAAACCTAGGGATAGATTCCAGAAACACTGCCTTAGTGTGCCCAGAAAGTTCTTCAATGATAGACTTTTAAAAGATAGTCTATAAATGCTGGAATAAGAATATGAAACACAAATAACTTTTCCAGTTGAAACATAATTTAATGGAAAGTGTCAGGCACCTGAAAATAAGGGTTTATAATGACAAATGCCTTTTCAGGGATGATTATGGCTTTATACTAAGTTGATGCCAATAAATCTTTTCTACAAAGCTCAAGTCTCAGTCCAGGATGGTAGTAAATCATAATCCATGACACCACAGTTTCAAAAGAAAAGCAAGCAAGGAGAATATTATAGATGTTGCTTTTCTGGCACTAGCCATCCAAAGATTAGTTGTGTTGGCATAACTTTTTTCTCATGACCTATTTTTAAATTAATAATAGAATAACTAAGATTATAACTGGGGAAATATGACCATCAAAAGGAAAACAAATGTTCTATATGTTAAATGAGCAGATTTTTTCATATTTCTTTTTGTTTTTAATGTATAAAGTTGAAGGTATACCACATTAATATTCAAAAAGACATAAAAAAGAATTCTAATCCACAAGAGGAATTTATTTTCCTGATAATTAACAATAATTTATATTATTAAGAATTTCTAAAATAATTTGTCTCAAAGAGACATGATTTGATTACTCCTTTTCCTTACTATTTCAACTTACATGACTTTTAAGAAGTTGTTTAAAGGGCTTACTATTTCCAAAATTTCAATATATGTCAAGTTTCTGGAGTAAATTCATCATTAAAAAAAAGGGTTTCTGCAAGGCATTCAGTTAAAATAAAAAAGTCAAGTTTAAAAACAGCTGGTAGAAAAGAAAGACAACTGCATGCCAAGTAATAGCTGACCAGAGGAACAGTTAGTATCAACAAAAACTGGAAGGAGGAAGGAAGATGGTTCATTGATGGTGGGTGACTTCAGATGTTACTAATTTGAGATAGAGAGTCTGATTTCAAGATTGATTTAGCCCATATGAAAAAAAAAACCAAAACATGAAATGTGCATTATCATATAGAGTTTTGCATAACTCAGGCATAAGAGCCTAAGAGGTGAAGACAATTTCTTGAATAATGCTAATTGGAACCTGAGAATGAATAATCTAATTTAGAGACTTCTCTAATTCTCTTTTTACTAGTGCACAGGAATAAGTTAAAATATAGTCACTTATTCATGTTTCAACTAATAATTTTTCAAAATGTTTCACAGGATAATTTTACCCCATCCTGACAGGGTTGGGAAGTTATAAAAGGGTGAAGAACAGGCATCCTTCCTTGGCTCATCTGGGAGTTTCACTGACTGGGCTTGTTCAGTTTAGAATGGAAAGAGCAGGCACCAAACTACCAGAACTACAAAGGCTTCATTAGTAGAAAAGGTGATAACAGGGATGGAAATACTAAAATAACCTGTCCAGTCAGAACAATTCTGCTACTATAGGGCACAGAGAGCTTATAAATCAAAGATGGAAACACAAGTCCATTCTGTCATGCTTCACAACTTAAGTCACTTTTGTGGGTGCCTAGAATATTGATAAATGTCCCAGCACTTAAGTATTCACTCTTTGGGATTGCTCTCTGTATTTCTTTTGACTGGATAATGCCTATCCCCAGACACTGAGGAAATATGAAAAAAAAAAGCAAGGAGATTCGTATTACTTAAGTAGAACATGTAAAAATTTCCATGAGAATTCTATTTAGAGAATCAGCTGATAATTCCTGCTATCACCAAGACAGGGCAATGAGACTTTCCTTCCACAGTAAGCACCAATCTGCCTTTTTACCTTCCCTACTGCAAAGGAACACTAGTGATGTTCTTTTTAACATGATTTTATCTAAAAAGAATACTAAAATAATGAATATTGTGAGAATTTGTCTAGGGCCTGGTGGTGTAGGATGATTGCCTCTAGCCTTAATGGTAGTGATCAAAACTCAAAACAGGAAGACAACATCAAAGGAGCAACCACTAACAATTAATCCATACTTGGCTTTTTGTACAACACAATTTCTCTTTGGGTCTGGTTTTGCACAAGGCAGTCCTGGGAGACCTGGTCTTTTCTGTGAACAATCCAGAGGTTGCTTTTCTTCAAGATAAATTGGTAATTAATTAATTTCCTTAACTTTTTTAAGGAGAATGTTTTTCAGCCCTAAAACTAAAGTGCCCACTTTAATATTTTAATACAGACCAAGTATCTATAATCAATCATACTCATCTTTCCCACATTCACAGCAGTTTAAAAAAATTACTACTTGTATACATGATTTTCAAAAAGTTACCTAGTATATATAATTGACATATTTTTCAGCTAATCAGTAATACTTTTAAGCACTTATTTTTATGATTTTCCATTCTGATGATAATTCACTATGGCTTCCCTGAAGCCAAATAAATTCTTAAATTGAAAATAAACTATGTTAAATATTTTTATGAAAGATTTTGAATATTTGGGTCTATTTAGTATGAAACTGAACAAAAATATAATCACCAAATGTACATAAAAATTAAAAATTAGAAATGCTAATGAATATATGTATAAATAGCAATTATAACATTATAAAATAATAAATGAATTCATGAAATATAATTTTAGTGGCCTTAAGCATGGGCTTTAGAGTCAAACTGATATCACTAGCTGTACTAAATACTAATTGTGTGTCCTCAGGCCCTTTTAAAGTCTTGATTTTTCTTGTCTAAAAAAATAGGGAAAATAATACCATCTCACAGTTCTCAGTGGAGATTATGTAAGATAACATTAGTAAAGCAGTTATCATAGTGCGTAATATAGTGGTAATAATAACTGGGAGTTATTTTATATTAGGTTGACACATTTTTGTTTCTCAAAGTATAGAATCTCAAAAAAATAATTTAATACTAATGGAACTCATGACTAGCCAAATTATTAATTAAATGCTAAATCTCTTCCTGAGGTTAGACTTGAAGAACATTATCCTCTGGAAACCAAAAGACTTAATCAAGGTAATTTGAAGGGAAAGCACTTAAACTATTTACAATAATAAAATCAAACTTAATACTTTACATTATCCACATTGAACCCCTCTTCTCCATACTCCTACTCTAAACCTGCTCTGCTTCTGGTTTTTCTCATTTCAATTGATGTTAAATTTATCGTTCCAGGTGCTCAAACTAAATACATCATAATTATCCTTGAGCCTTCTATTTTCTTTCACACTCCTCCTTCCATCCAAATCCTTTTAAAATATTTGACTACTTATCTCACATCTTCTGTTATTCCACCCTGGTCTACTCTGAATAAAAATAAATAAATAAATAAATCTCATTTTGATTTGCTTCCCATAAATGTAAGTATTAAAATATTCATTACTTTTCCTACTTTCAGTTTTAATTTTGAGCATAATCTTCAAAAACTTCTCTATAGTTATTAAAAAATCAAAAATCTCAAGATGAAGAATGGTATTTATTTTATTGCTCTTCATTGAGCAACGCATTTAACATATCACAGAACTTCTGTCATTAACCGTGAGATGATTCTGTACTTTGTTAGCATCATTCCTCTATTTTTTTGTTTTGCTGCTTGCTTGCTTGCTGTTGGGGAATTACTAGGACCATGAAAATGAAGCGCCTAAGAGGGGAAGAAGACATGTGTTACTTGGCCTTTCACACTGATCCTTACTAACCCATGTTTTCATGAACACCAGATTCACCAAGTTTTCAAAGAGGAACAGCAAGTGTTTGATGACGAAGGAAGTTTGGATTTAATTTTCACTTTGAGACACATGGATACTATTCCCTGAAAGTACATTGGCATTCTGAAGATGTCCAAGTGCTCTTTTTCCAGAAGCTACCAGCAGTTCCAGCTGCATGTGAGACTCTGGTGACTCTGAGGGCTGTCAAAGTAAGCTGCTAGAAACCAGCTGCCTCCTTCATTCATCCTTTGGGATCAGACAAAGGTGTCACTAGACTTTCCTGCCACCCAATTCTTGGAGCAGCAACGTGTATGCAGAATTTGCCTTTATAGAAAAATGATTCAAATGATATGGAGCAAAATAATAAAAATAATAAGATAGATAACTGCTCAAACAGTGTTTTGAACACTCTCCATGTACTTAGGACTCTTTTAATCATATTTCATATATTATTTAATATCATTTCTAGAATATGAATAAGAAGACAATTGTGGGCCTTCCCCAGAGGAATAGCTTCAATTAGAGTTAAAAATGATAACCTCAATCTTCAGGGTAGTTCAAAGTCACCTTGCAGACAAATACAGAAAAAGAATGAGGTAGGAGCTTTAGAACCATAATGAATTTTATATAGGCAATCCTTCATTGATAAGTCATGGCAATCATATGAACAAATATGGAGTTCAAGACACTCATAGGTGTGACCAAGACATAGCAATAACCTTGTCCTCAGTATCACTAAAATTGTTTCTTAACTATCCTTAAATGTTTATCATGCATCAGAAATATCATATATAAAGGTTGTTTTTTAGTATCTCTATATTATTTAATGGGAACTTTTCTATTTTTTTATACATATGTATCATGGGGGTTTAAATTTTTTTTCTGGATAATTCTCCCTCCACTATTATAACCAACATTTTGTGACATTTTCCCCCTAGAACTGGAAAAATGACTGATGTACCCATAAATATTTCTAATTAGTATCTTATGTTCTTTCCAGAGAAGGAAAAGGTTTAAACTCAAGTAGCTGCTCTTTTATCACTAGCTCAGGTAGTGGAAGGAAAACATCACCCCTTGTGAAGTATCTCTTCATCTTTCCTTTTGACTCCACAAATTTCTTCAGGTTGGTCTTTGAAGTGGTGTCTGCTGATAGAAAAAGTACAGATAATGACCATTGCATGGTCCTTCTTCCAGAGACAAAGTAAACTAACCATAAACCTGAAAAAAAGAAATTAGAAATGGAAGCATGATATTCTCTGTTGGATTTTTTACTGATTCTGGTAGCATTTTATCACATTCTTTTGGCTCTAGTACCCTGACTATATTTTAGATGATCACTCATCACCCCCTTAGCAGCTTCATTTGCTTCAGAGAAGTATAACTCTGCCTTGTTTCTTTGAATGACACATGTAGATCAGGCCTAAACTAGTTAACAGTAGCCTACCTCAGAACTAGTTCATAGATGGCAGCATGATATAATTTACTACAACAGAAATGAAGCCAAAAATTTCAATCAAAGATTAAGGGAATGATACAAATACTGTATGGTAATGAGGAAGTAAGTGACCTTGAGAGCAGCTGACAGCAATTTTGGATCATCCTGGGAGAGCAGCTGACAGCAATTTTGGATCATCCTGGGAGAATCTTATAAGAATGGAAAAGAGATTTTGGTGGTTGTTCATTAAACCGCATAATCACTGCACAAACCTTTTTGGTACACCAAAGAAGATAAGAGATCAGGTTCCAGATATTTACAAAATATCCTCCTGGCTTCCTTTCATATTAGAATATTAACCAAAGCAGGGTAATGGCATTCCTATTGCTAAAAGAAACAAATTTTCTTTCTTCTCAGGTTGCTATGCTTGGAAAATTTGAGCCTCGTGCCAGTGGCCATATTTCCTGCCATGATAAGAAGCCTATCTGCAGAATGAAATTAAACAGACAGACAGTGATGAGAGACAGGTAGAAAGAATTAAGTGAGAGAGCAAAAAGGCAGGAATGAATGGGTATGAGTGCAAGAGAAAACAGGAGTGGATGAGAAAATAAAAGAGAAAAAAGAGAAATGAATTAGAAGAATTAGTTTCATATAGAAAATCTAACGTTTGCAGACACATTTTAGATTACACTGAGCCTCTGGCTATCATTTTTCAAATATGAATACAGAAATAGAACTTATATGCTCATTTATTCTGCAGTCAACTAGTACTGGGCACTGCTAGATGTTCTCATTAAAAATCCATGTCCGTGTAGAATCTGAGAAATAGTTATAGTGAAAAAATTAACATGTATAAAATATAAAGTGATATGTATGAGCTATTACATATATGTAATAAATGTATGAGAGATAAGTGCTTTGGGAACAAAAAAGAAAGATAAGTTAACTCTGCAAATAAATGAAGATGAAGAAGTATATGGAAAAGAGTTCCCCTATGTAGCCAGAAATCAAAATATAAGCAGAAGTTGCCTGGTAAATAAATTATGAATGAAGATAAGTGGAAATCTTACATTGGCACAAGAGACTTTAGACTCGTGTAAATTGGATTAACGTACTCACCTATATTGCCAGCATCCTGCAGGTTTAAACAGGAAAATTAAAATCTGTACTCAAGGGCTATGGGTGTAGCTCAGTGGTAGAGTGCTTGCCTGGAATATACAAGGTCCTGAGTTCCATCCCCAGTATTGAAGAAAACAAAACAAAACAAAAAACCTTTCATTCAAATGTCTGCTATTAATATACTCACTGATTTTCTTCAGTATTTTCTTGTTATTTAAAGTTTTACATTATACTAAACACAATTTTGTGTTTTTTGTAATCAGACTGTGTATTTTCTTGAAGTCAGAAAGATCTGATTTAGCCAGGCATGGTGGCTCATGCCTGTAATCCCAGCAACTGGGAAAGCTGAGGATCGCAAGTTTGAGGCCAGCCTCAGCAATTTAGCAAGGCCCTAAGCAACTTAGTGAAACTCTATCCTCAAAATAAAAAATAAAAAGGGTTGGAGATGTGGTCCATTGGTAAAGTGCCCCTGGATTAATCCCCAGTACCAAAGGAAAAAAATTAAATCTTGTTTGTACTACTTTGCTAACTTTATGAGCTTGAGCATATTAACATTTGAGTTATTTCAGTTTCATAATCTGTAAGATCAGGTTATATGATATATGCATTTGTTTATATATTGGCCAGAGCCTGGTTAAATGACTAATTAACAGTTAATGATGGGCTGGGGATGTGGCTCAAGCAGTAACGCGCTCGCCTGGCATGCGCCGGGCGCTGGGTTCGATCCTCAGCACCACATAAAAATAAAGATGTTGTGTCCAGTGAAAAATAAATATTAAAACATTCTATCTATCTATCTTTAAAAAAATAATTAATGACTATTTAATAGTTAATAGTAGGGTGGTAAAGAGATAATTTTATATTAAAAACAGTGGGATTCTAGGTGGATGGAAGGCATTAACTTGACCTTTTCCATACTTTTGCCTAAGTCAAGATCAGAGATGTGGGTTTGAACAACAATGTGACATGCAATGGCAATGCTGAGGTGCAAATGTGCCATCATGTATGCAATGTTTTTGGTGATAAAAAGATTACATATAGTGTGTTAATATTTACAACATTTGGTCTCTCATAATGATTCTTTCTAGATTTTTCTTTTGTTTGCAGTTACGACTTCTCCTTTAACTAATCTTTTAAAAGACAGAAAATGGCACTACATGGGTACTTAAGGCAAGTGAGAAGTATATCTTAAAGATGAGTATTTTAAAATTCTGTGTCCTGGCCTGCTTTAAAAAGTCATATTTTACTAGATACTGTTATGGATAACATTTGAAAGATTCTTCCCTCTTAAAATACATGCACAACAGTGAAAACTGAACCAGAAGGGTTATTTTTTATGCTTGTCATCAGCACATTAACATTCTCCAGCTGGATATTTTAAAGGGACATTGGGGCCTGTCCATGTTGTAAATATACTGGATCTTCCCACAAAGCAGTACACTGTGCTCAGAGACAAAATAGAGATGTTCTTAAGATTTCTTCATTGTGCTGAGACCAAACTCAAATCCATGCCCTTGAAAAGTGATTGAGTAATATTGCATTTTAATTTCTGGTTTTGCAGTTGATCTGTTTAATGTAAATGACTGATTTTTAAAAAAGCAACTGGGCAGAGGTTGTGGCTCAGTGGTTGAGTGCTTGCCTTGCATGTGTGAGGCACTGGGTTTGATCCTCAGCACCATATAAATAAATAAATAAATAAATAAATAAATAAATCAAAGATATTGTGTCCATCTACAACTTAAATTTTTTTTTTAAAAAAAGCAACTGTATTTTCTGATATGATATATAAACTGAAAACCTCAAGGCAATGTTTTTCTTGCTAATGGTTGCCCTTGATAGTAAAATAACGACATTAACAACATTCAACTCTATTTTCAACACTTGTAAGATTTCTCCACAAAGCTTGCTGAAGGAAAGAGCCAGCCCAACAGGCAGTTTAATGAAATTACTTCTGCTTTTCAGTGTGACTGTATAAAAGTATAAGTGCTCTTGCTCGATGGCTTGGTGGTTACATGCCCACAATCCCAGCAACTGGAGAAGTTGATGCAGAAGGACCCCAAGTGCAAGGCCAGCCTTAGCAACTTAAAGAGACCTGGTCTCAAATTGAAAAACTAAAAGGGTTGGTGATGTAGCTCCATGATAGAGTACTCCAGGGTTCAATTCTCAGTACCAAAAACAACAATAACAAAAACCTGCCTTTGCTCTCTGGGGTATTCTAACTCTGAAAGCCTCAGTTTCTATTTTGTTTTCTTTTCTTTTTCAGTGTACAGCAGGATACTGCTGTGAGAATGTTTATGGGACTTATGACTTCATAGTTTTAAACCCATAATCTGAATATGAAATATTCAAGCACTATTTTGTGCCTCTGACAGGACTGGATTCTGCACTGCAACTGAAATATTTTCTTCACCTTGCTCACTATTGCTCTGAGGGCAACAGCCAAGCTATTAGGAATCTTCCTCCTACCCACTGCTCCTGTTCAACTCCTGTTCCCCATCCAGGTCTTAATTTAGTTACTCCTTTCTCCAGTAAACTCTGCCTAGTCACTTGGTTCTGAATTGAGTGGCATAATCTCCTGCACACTTCACATTGCATTATTGTTATCTCTCTGCTTAGCTGAATTTTCCTCCCTTAAACTGCATGTCCAGAGATCAGAGACACTGTTTTGTTTGTAGTGTTTTTTGCAGTTAGAAGGAACACAGTTGCTTTTCAATAAATATTTTGTAGTATATTTTATTTTTTGTTCATAATTATTCTCTTTCTTCCTATCCTGTGGTCAGCATATATTCCCCTTATCCATTAACTTTGAGTGTGACCATGTGGCTTTGTTTCACCAGTGGTATGTGAGAAAATACAAAGTACAGTGTGCCTGGTCAGAAGCCTTAATTGCACATCCTCTTCTTCCTGCCTTCTACAGTAAAAAAAAAAAAAAAAAAAAAAAGGTAAGTTTCAAATAGTGAAATAGTGGCTGCTTCTTAGACTTGGTTCTTACAGTGAAGACACATGATACAAGGCAAGCACAAAAGAGCCCACAGAGCCCAATAACATGAGCAACAAACAACTGGTTATTGCTCTAAGTCCCTGAGATTTTAGGAATTTTTTATTGCCACAACAAGTCAATTGGTAAGAAAATTGGTGCATAGAAGTGACAAACTAAAACAATAACTAAAAAAAAATACACTAAAACAGGCAAGGAATTTGCACCATGCCTGTTAGAGGAGTCCTGATGCTTCATGAGGCTAGAAAAATGATAACCTACACTATGCAATGGTGAAAATTTTGGTAAACCTGACACCTGGGATAACCTAAAAAAAGGCTGAAAATATTCCAAATTACCTGTAAGTATGACAAAAAAATTTCATGATAGAATACTGTTTGCCCAAAATTGTTTTTAAAGTACTGCAAGAAAAAAAAATGGGCACAGAAAAATTGGCCTGTTTGTGAGTAAGAATGAAAGGGAAAAAGAAGATACAGAAATCAAGAGAGAGGGTTGAAGGATAGGATCCAACTGTTTCTCATTTTCAGTCAAAGAACCATTTTCAAATTGAGACAAAACTTAAGCATAAACACCAAGAGTAGGGCATGGCTGGCTGTTTTCTAATTGTGTCTACATTTTCTTATGTGGGAGAGTTTATTTAATTCAAAATACATCAGAAATTTAGCAACCTGAGCAAATTATAGTAAGTACCATAGTAGCATGTGGGCAACTTTTAGGATAATTTCAAAGATATTTTAAAGGGGAAGAGTGGAAACAACTTTTATTATCTGTGATCTTTTGGAAGCCCATATAAAGAGCAGAAAATAAGAGCAACTGTGCAAAATATGTATTGGAATATACCTATGACAATGTCTTTAGCATTACTCATAATATGAAGAGTTAATATTTTTATTAAAAGTATACCAAATTAGTAATATCTGTAACAACTGATAATGATTCTTTTTATTAAAGACTCAAGGTGGGGACAAAGACCAAATTAAGTTTGTGATTACCACACCCTCTGTTAAAATCTCTGATTCTTTAAAGTGGTAATCATCAGAGAAGAGGGTAATACCAAAAATATGAGGAATCTCAATGTAGATGGATGATGTGTAGCTGTTTTATTTCCATTCTCATTTTTCTATATTTTTAATTTTATGTGCAATATGCATACACATAGTATAAGTAGTTAAGTCATTCTATAAAACAACACTTTACCACCCCTCCTCCCTTCCTACTTTTTTCATTTCATGATTCCAAAGAGCAATTATTTTATTTCTTTTTTTTCTATTTTAAACTTATCTATATATCTCTAAGTAAATGATTTTATTGCTGCATCTTGATTTTTTTCAACTTTAGACATTATCTCATATTAGATCTGGGATATCCCCTCTGTTGAGACCTCTGAATCCTTAATAAGTCATTTCACTTTTACAAATGGCTCAGGGTAAAGAAATCATTCATTTGGCCAGTAAAGAGTGCAAATTACTTGCAATGAAGCCTAGAGGAATATCTCTTAATTTTGAACCTGTCTAATGATAGGAGGAGCTTCTGTGAAACAAAGACATCAGGAAACCAATGTTTCTGAAAGAGTTGTAGTGCCAAAAATTCCACCAGCCTGAATTAAAGAGGTGAAAATCTGTAAAACTATCCTCAAATCCTCAACTTTCTATGAGCAGGAGTGAATTACAGCAATAACCTTCTATGTTAGCATAGCAGATTTTTGACAGGAGAAGACACACTTACAAATCATATAAAGTTAAGGAAAATCTCTCTAGACCAGAAATTGAATTGTAAGCATCAACATAAACTCATCTTTTAAAAAATATTCTAAATGTGTCTTCAAAATCATACATATTTTCTAAGTGTGTCTACTACTAAATTCTAGAAACAGTGAATCTAGAATAAATGAGCAATCTTAAAATATAGAATGTGGTCTATAAATATCATTTCTCCTTAAAAGGAATCAGTACATCTTGAACAAATGGTTGATTCCAGTTCTAAAACATGAAATATACTGATGAGCCTGCAATGTCATGTCAAATAGAAAGCAATAAAGTATCAAGGACAGTAGAGTCACATCCAAAGGACTCAAGTGTCAAGATATACTATTGACTTGGGATCTTGAATATCAATGGGCTAATAATGGTGATGCATTGAAGCAAATCCAATATATTTAAATGAGTATGTTCAAATAATTCTTTAAAAAGCCTTCATTAATCATTTTAAAAATAGACTGTACTTTAGGGAAAGCAAATAATTGATTTTGAAAAGGTTTATTTTATGGAAAGAAATTATAAAAGAATGAGGAATTACAGTATCATTATTTGCAACCTCTAATAAATTAATTAGTGTAGAAAGTAACCATTAATGCCTGCTAGCATCATTGAAGGAAGGATAAACATTACATATGGCTTGAGAGAAGTACAGAACATCATTTCTGAAAGTCTCTTGCTAAAATATCAAAACCAAAACTAACAAAGCCTCCAGATCTAACATGAGATAATGTCTAAAATTGAAAAAACAAAGATGCAACAATAAAATCATTTTCTTAGAGTATATAGATAAGTTTAAAATAGCAAAAAAAAATAATTGCTTTTTGAAAATAGGACATAAAGGAGTAGGAAGGGAGAGGTGGTAAAGTGCTGCTTTATAGAATGATTTAACTACTTACATTATGTGTATGTATATTGCACATAAAATTAAAAATATAGAAAAATTGAGAATGGAAAAAAACAGTTATGCATAATTCAATCACCTTGAGATTCCTGATATTTTTGGTAGTACCGTTTCTCTGATGAAGATTGAGAGGAAGGCAATTAGACAAATAAGTGACTACTTTGAACAAATTATGTTAACAGTGCTCTAGAAAACAGGTAAAGAACGAAAGAGTATAGGCATTGAAAATGTCTACATCTTGTATAAGAAGGAAGTGCAGTGGTTTAAGAGCATGGACTAATTATTGTGCATTATTTCTTTCAATACTTTGTATGTTTACAAATTTTGTAATTATGATTTTCCTTTAAAGTCAAGCAATTTGTAAGAGATTTATAATAGAACCTCCTATTAAAATATTAAAGACAACACTTAGCTTTTCTGGCATGTTTTTTAAAGTAATGATTAAATACTATTCATTAAAAGTGAAATACTTTGTACAAATCTGTGGGCCCTACCTTGATTTGTTAATGATTTTCTTTGCTGTGCAAAAGCTTTTTAGTTTAATGCAATCCCATTGCTTATTTTTGCTTTTGTTGCTTAGGCTGTTGAGTTCAGATACAAGGAATCATTGCCCAGATGAGTATCATGGAGCTTTACTTGTTTTCTTATAGTCATTTTATAGTTTCAGGTTTACATTTTAGTCTTTTTCTTTTTAAACTTTTCTGTAATCAAGAAAAAAATTATAATTTATTATACCATTAATAGTTGTAGATAAAGCTATTATGTACACTTACATAGACTTTTTTTTTACTTGCCTAACACATAGGACTATTTAGATCTACTTTTTATTGCTTTTAATTTTTTAAACTTGTTCTAAATAGTTATACATGACAATAGAATGCATTTTAACACACCATACATAATTGGAATATAACTTCTCAGTCTTCTGATTGTACATGATATAGAATTACACCAGTTGTGTAATCATATGTGCACATAGGGTATTCTTCCTAACCTATAACTCTTCCCCTTCTTTTCACTCCCCTCTCTCTAATCCAAAATACCTATATTCTTCTCTAGCACACCCCCCCCTTTATTGTGTGTTAGCATCCACATATCGAAGAAAACATTTGGCCTTTGTTCCTTTGGGATTGGCTTATTTCGCTTAGTATGCTATTCTCCAGCTCCATCCATTTACCAGAAAATGCCATAATTTCTTTCTTCTTTAAGACTAAATTCCATTGTGTACATATGCCACATTTTCTTTATTCATTCATCTGTTGAAGGGCATCTAGGTTGGTTCCATAGTTTAGCTATTGTGAATTGATCTGCTATATTATTATTCCATGAAATAGCAAAGGAGGGAACCCTCCCAAACTCATTCTATGAAGCTACTATCACCCTGATACCAAAACCAGACAAAGACACATAAAGGAAAGAAAATTTCAGACCAATATCCCTGATGAACATAGATGCAAAAACTCTCAATAAAATTCTGGCAAATTGCATACAAAAACATATAAAAAAATAGTACATCATGATCAAGTGGGATTCATTTCAGGGATGCAAGGTTGGTTCAACATACAGAAATCAGTAAATGTAATTCATCACATTAATTGACTTAAAGACAAGAATCATATGAACATCTTCATAGATTCAGAAAAAGCATTTGACAAAATATAGCACTGCTTCATGTTGAAAATGGTAGAAAAACTAGGAAAAGTAGAAACATACCTCAACATTGTAAAAAATATATATGCTAAACCCAAGGCCAACATCATTCCAAATGGAGAAAAATTCAAAACATTCTCTCTAAAAACTGGAACAAGACAAGGATGTCCTCTTTCATCACTTCTGTTCAACATCATCCTTAAAACTCTAGCTAGAGCAATTAGATAAAAGAAAGAAATTAAAGCAATATGAATAGGAAAAGAAGAACTCAAACTATCACTATTTGCCAATGACATGATTTTATACTTAGAAGATCCAAAAAAGTCCATCAGAAAACTTTTAGAACTAACAAATGAATTCAGCAAAGTAACGGGATATGAAATCAATACCCATCAATCAAACACATTTCTATTCATCAGTGATGAATCCACTAAAAGAGAAATTAGGAAAACTACCCCATTCACAATAGCCTCAAAAAAAAATACTTGGGAACAAATCTAACAAAATAGCTGAGAGACCTCTACAATGAAAACTATAACACTAAAGAAAGAAATTGAACAAGACCTTAGAAGGTGGAAAGATCTCCCATGCTCTTGGATAGGCAGAATTAACATTGTCAAATGGCCATACTTCCAAAAGTGTTAATCACACTTAATGCAATTCCTATTAAAATCTCAGTAACATTCTTCATAGAACTAGAAAAGGCAATCATAAAATTTATTTGTAAGAATAAGAGACCCAGAATAGCCAAAGCAATTTCTTAGCAAGAAAAATGAAGCAGGATGCATCACAATACTTGATCTTACATTATACTACAGAGCCATAGTAACAAAAATGGCTTGGTGTTGGCACCAAAACAGACACATAGACCAATGCTACAGGATTGAAGACACAGAGAAAAACCCACATAAATACAGTTATCTTATACTAAACAAAGGCACCAAAAACATTCATTGGAGAAAAGATAGCCTGTTCAACAAATGGTGCTGGGAAAACTGGAAATGCATACATAGCAAAATGAAATTAAACCCCTATATCTCACCCTGCACAAAACTCAACTCAAAGTAGATCAAGGACTAGGCACTAGAACAGAGACCCTGTGCCTACTAGAAGAAAAAGTGGACCCAAATCTCCCTCATATTGGCTTAGGAATTGACTTCCTTAACAAGACTCCAGAAGTGCAAGAAGTAAAATCAAGAATCAATAAATGGGATGGAATTGAATAAAAAGCTTCTTTACAGCAAAGGAAACAATCAAGAACATGAAGAGAGAGCCTACAGAATGGGAGAAAATCTTTACTACCTGTATCTCAGAGCATTAATCTCCAGGATAAATAAAGAACTCAGAAAACTTAATGGCAAAAAAACAAATAACCCAATCAATAAATGTGTAAAGGAACTGAACAGGCACTTCGAAGAAAAAGATATATGAATGGTCAACAAATATATGAAAAAATTTTCAAAATCTCTAGCAATTAGAGAAATGCAAATCAAAACTACACTGACATTCCATCTCACTCCAGTCAGAATGGTAATTATCAAGAATACAAGCAACAATAAATGTTGGCAAATATGTGAGGGAAAAGGTTTACTCATACATTGCTGGTGGGACTGCAAATTGGCGCAATCACTATGGAAGGCAGCATGGGTATTCCTCAGAAATCATGGAATGGAACCACCATTTGACCCAGCTAGTCCCTTCTCAGTTTATACCCAAAGGACTTAAAATCAACATGTAAGTCTTTAATACACTTTGAGTTGGTTTCTACCTATAATGTGAGAAAAGAGTCCAATTTCATTCTTCTGCATAGGGATATCCCAACACCATTTATTGAAGAGACTATCCTTTCCCCTTTGTGTGTTCTTGGTACCTTTATGGAAAATCATTTGGCCATAATGTGTGGGTTTATTTCTGGACCTTCTTATCTTTTTTCCATTGGTTGAATGTGTCTGTTTTTATGCCTGAACCATGCTGTTTTGATTGCTATAACTTTGTAATAGATTTTGAAATCAGGCAGAGTGATGCCACCAGCTTTGTTCTTTTTGCTCAAGACAGTTTTGGATATTTAGGGCCTTTGTGGTTCCACACAACTTTTAGAATTGATTTTTTTCTATTTCTGTGAAAAATGACATTGCAATTTTGACAGGAATTGCATTGAATCTAGACATCACTTTGTGTAGTATTGACATCTTATTAATTCTTCAACTCCATGAACATAGGTTTTTATTTACTTGTGTTGTCTTCAGTTTCTTTCATCAGTGTTTTATAGTTTTGAGTATACAGATCTTGCAATTCCTTAGTTAAATTTACTCCATTATTATTATTTCTCTTTAGTACTACTGTAAAAAAGTTGTTAGCTAACTGCTCATTCATTCGTGGTTGAAGCAGTTAGCTAGAAGATAACAGGTAGGAAATGCTCAGAAACCTAAAGAGACATTTTAGATGCCCTCCACAGGCAAGAGGACATTCGAAGCTTCAATACAAACAAGTTAGAAGAGCTTGATTAACACTTTGTGACATTCCACTGAGTCAGGGATACATACATCAAAGGAACATCCAATCCAAATTGTTGACCTGCCCTGACAAGGGAAAAGTAGACCCTCCTCAAATCGGAGGTGAGCTATTTTTAATGTAACTGCCTGCCAGAACAAAACTCATCACTCTTCTGAGGAAGATTCAGAATCTCTAGACACATGAAAAAATGGGAAAATGTGGGGCTGGGATTGTGGCTCAGTGGCAGAGCATTTGCTTCACACAAATGAGGCACTGGGTTCCATCCTCAGCAACACATAAAAATAAATAAATCAAATAAAGGTGTTGTGTCCATTAAAAAGAAAAAAATGGGAAAATGTGACTTGTAGTCAATATAAATGGACCAACAAAGGACCTGAGTGTTAGAATTGGCAAAGAAAGGCTATAATAACTGAAAAATATGTTAAAATGTCTACAGGAAAAGATGGATATAACATGTAAATCAGTGATTAAATGAGGAATAAAGATTGAAAAAGCAGAAATGAAACTGCCTTCATTCACAGACAATGTGATTCCACATGAATCTCTAAAAATCTATTAGCTCTCAGTAAGTGAATTCAGCAAGGCTAAAGGTTTGAAAGTCAGTAACATTTAAAAATAAATTTTCTTTATTATAGTGTTTAAAAACACAAAATTCCTAAGAATAAACTTAAGAAAAAGTATAATACACCTCTACTTTGAAACCACAAAATTGCAAAAAGAAATTTAAGAAAGACTATGGAGAAATATGCCATGCCATTGTTTTAAGACTCTATATAGTAAAGCTCATTCTACCCAAAGTGATCTATGAGATCAATGTACTTCTAACTCAATGGGGGTTTTGTTTTTGTTTTTTTGGTGAAAATTAATGATCTAACATGGAATGTTATATGCAAAAAAATATGGACCTAAATAACCAGAATAATTTGAAAAATGTCTAAAGAAATGAATCAGAGGAGTTAGACTACCTTATTTTAAGACATTATATTGGGCTGGGATTGTGGCTCAGCAGTGGAGCACTCGCCTAGCACAGACAGGACCCAGGTTTGATCCTCAGCACCACATAAAAATAAAGGCATTGTTTTGTGTCCATCTGCACCTAAAAAATAAACATTTTTAAAAAGACATTATAAATTTCCATTAAGACAGAGTGTTATTGTCTTTAAAAAAAAAGACAAATAGATATAATGAAAAGAATCTAGAAATTGATCCTCCTATGTATTTAGGCAATTGACAAAGATCCCAGCAATTTAATGGGGAAAAAGGAATCTTTTCAATAAATGGTACTAGAACTACTAGATATAGATGCATATTTTAGTCAGCTATTTCTCCTGTGTGATCAAAAGACCTGACAAGGGCAATTTTAAGGAGGAAAAGTTTATTTGGGGCTCACAATTTTAAATGACTCAGTCCATACTTGGCCAACTACATTCCTCAGGGTCCAAGACAAGCAGGACATCAAGGCAGAAGAGTATAGAGGAGGAAAGTGGCTGAGGACATGACCGCCAAAAGGAGAGAGAGAGAGAGAGAGAGAGAGAGAGAGAGAGAGAGAGAGAGAGAGATCCTCTTACCACAAACAAAATTCGAACTTCAAGGACCCACCTCCTCCAGCCACACTCTACCACCCAGTTAATCCCTATCAGAGGATTAAAGCACTGACTATATTAAGGATCTCATAACCCAATCATTCCACCTCTAAACTTTTTTGCATTGCCTCATACGTGAGCTTTTGGGGGACACCAAATATCTAAACCGTAAGAATGTAGATATAAATGTATTTTTTCCTGACATATACATTACAACATATAAAGTTCCCAGAAGGAATAATGAAGAATATCTTTGCAGTAATGGGGTAGGCAAAGGTCTCTTGGTATGCAAAAAGCTCTTACCACAAAGAAAAATATGATGAATTGGAACTTTATCAAAATTAGAAACTACTGCTTGTCAAAAGATACCTGTAAGAAAATGAAGAGGTAAGTTGCAAACTCACTGCCACAACCTAGAAAAATTGTATTAAACTTATTTGATATAATGGAGATACTGTTTTAATATAGTCTCTTGATTTTGAAGCTAACAGAACAATAAATAAATATAAATTTCGACAGTGCAAAAATACAGAAGATTCTAAAGGTAGACAGGTAAGATGGCAATTTGAATACTTATGTTAATATCATTCTACTAACATGAAAAGTAAAGAGATGCACTTGACAGTTGATAAAAGAGGCAATAGTAGTTTCAGTATAATATTTGAAATTAGAAAGTTACCTACAGAAATTAAAGTAGTAACAATTATTAAAATTCTTAGGGAAGTAAAGAGAAGTAAGAAAACATGAATAAACTAAATTCTTAACCATTTATACACAGAATTCAACAGCTAAAAATCTAGGTTGATAAATTTTTTCTAAAATGGCAACAAAAGCATGTTTTTTGGCAATTAATTAAATAATTAAAACATAAACATTTAACCTTTTAGAAACTGGTTTAGGGATTTAAGAAATGGAGGAGGGAAATTTGATTTTCATTATATACCCATTTTTATTTCTATGCATTCTTTAACATTTCGTGTTTTCATGCATGTGTATTTATTATCTTGTTTTAGACAGATAGATAAACCAATAATAGAATGGAATAATGACAGGACAGAGGAAGGAAAACCTATAACTAGAGGTTATCCCTGTAGAGTGAGATTTCAAGTGATTTCTTTCTTCATTATAACTTTATGGATCAGCTATTTTACAATGAGTAAGCAATATTTTCATAGATATAAGAGTAAAATTAAGTTGTTTCTCCTTTGAAAAAAAGAAAATCTTAAACTTAAAAAATCAACCTTTCTGAGTACTTTATCACCTACTGGAAAATACCATCTGGTAGTGTTGGAACTACTGTGGGAAAACACTCTCCAGAATATCTAAGAATTATTAACTTCTTAATTTGCATCAGTATGCTACTTTGAATTCAGACCACTGTTGTTTCAGTGGATAAAGTTTGGAGAGTGCTTAGCTTCAAAGTGCCAAGTAGAAGTAAAGAATAGTTTGCCTATTAGTCAAGCAGAAAGTTCTCACAATCATAGAATTACTGTCAAAAGACATTGGGTTCTTTGCAAGTACTGGGTGAGTAAAAAAATCCTAAAAATACTCTCATGATAGTGTCTTTACAATTTCTACTGACATAAGCTCTTTGGGGATTCCTCTCTAAGATTAAGTCTACACCCATAATTATGTCATCATGTATGCAGAAGTGTCATTTTTTGCTCAGTTCTTGTAATTTGTTTACATGCCTGAAAGAGCAATAGCCAATGTAATATCCAGAGCCATCTCCTATTAAGATGCCAAAACCTGTTGTTGTGTTCCCACTAGAGCTGTGATGTTGGTTCATCTATGTCTTTAATTAGGTGTGTATGGAGTAAATTGCATGTCCATAGGAATGCATTTTATGGCTAACAGAGTAGTATTGCAGAAAGTAGTCATCAGGTTATTTTGGCCAATATACATGTAGCACATCTGGGAATTATTCTCAAGAAAACATTGAATAGAAGCTCTGACTAGTGGTTTGGACTTTGTTTGGCTACTGCAAAGACTGGAAAAAAATGAAGCACATATCAAGCTGCAGTGTATAATCTGCCAAAGTTAACTCCTTGATATATGGTGGTAAAACCCTGATTTAAAATCGTCAGTGAGGGCTGGGATTGTAGCTCAGTGTTAAGAGTTCTTGCCCTAGCACGGGTGAGGCACTGGATTGGATCCTCAGTACCACATAAAAACAAATAAATAAATAAAATAAAGGTTAAATTCTTTTTAAAAAAATCCTCAATGTTTTTGTAAAATTATATTAATGGATTGTGGTAAACTGCACGAATGGCATCAAAATGTTCCCTCCTTTAGTTGTATAGTGAAAACTGTGGGTCAGATATTTACAATATATTGTTGTATATGTGCATTTTTTGAAAATTTGAATTTATAATTCTCTAAGAAACTTGCTTGAAGAAATATAGCAAAGTAGTTAAAAGCAGAATTTTGAAGTGACACCAATCTGAGTTTGAATATTTAAAGCACTATTTGCTGGATAACTTCACTAAACATATTCAAGGATAACCTATTTTCTCATCTATAAAATGGAAATAAAGTACAACTCATAGAATGTTGTATAATTAAATAGGATAATTTATATAAATCACCTAGCTTAATGGTTCCCAAGTTGTCTACACATTGGATTCAGCATGAGGATATTTAAAAATACTGGTTCTTGTGTTCCATCCCAAGAGATTGTGGTATAACTAGTCAGGGGTAGACTGTGCTTTGAAAGCTTTTGAAGATCTTTAAGTGATGTTGATAATGCAGACAAATTTGGGATCACTGACAGCAGAACAATACCTGTATATATGTGCATACAATCTAAGGGTTTTATAACATTATTTTAACTTAATGTTTGTAATAATCCTAACAAGCAGGCACCATGTTATTCCCAATTTCTAATAAGTTGGGGTTTAGAGATCATTAATAACATAATCAAGGTCAAATAGCAGTACAAGGCAGAGACAATATGTAAAACCAAATTTTCTGATTCCAAAGAGCAAGCTTTCAGTTATGCTGTCTAGCCTCAAGTGAATTACTGATACATGAATTTCACAAACTCAACTGACAATCTGTTTTGGAAAAAAAAAAAAACAGACCCAGATTTTCCCCATATATGTTATAGCTGTGGTGCATTATGATTGTACATAATATTGGGATTCATTGTTACATATTTGTACATGTACCCAATGTAACAATAAAATTTGATCAATATAATTCCCCAGTATCTTTCCTTTCATTCCCCTCTCCCTTTCCTTGGTCCCTTTCCTCTAAGATCCAGGTATATGATAGTACATACTTGATAAGTCATAGAATTGTTTGATCACATTTCACAATGGTCTCAAACAAATGGTCAAACTGAAAAGAGAGTGAAAGGCTACCAAGCATTGTTGTAGGGAACTGGATAAGATCAGATGTGTTTCTTGTCTTTTAACATGTGATTCTGTGTTGGACAATAGCTCTTAGTCCTGCTGAACTCTCTGATAAAGTTTTGCATGAAAACTCATTCAAGCTTCTTTCTAGATGCACCAAGGACTCAAGCAAAGGTATATTCCAAAAGTTATACTTAGCACTTACTTTTCACTTATCTACATTATAGTAGTATTTGCCAAGAATTAAAATAATATAAACTGCAGCCACCATGATTGCAACATAGTCTATGTTTAACACAGGCCAAAATACAAGTAGAATGACATGCATCACTGTTTATCAACTGTGAACTCATCCCTCATAAAGTCATTTGAATTGAATTTTTGATGCCATTTTCTCAGGACAGACCAGAATAACAGAGACCTTTTAAAAAAATACTATCCTCTGCCATATTACCTGGGTTATCTGGATAACCAAGTGAATAAGAAAAGAGTTGAAAGATCAGTGCTGTATGATGTCAAGACTTACTATAAAGCTATACTAAGACTGTACAGTCTTATCATATAGATAAATAAATTAATGAAATAGAAGGCCCATAAACCCATACATCAGAAAACCATTTTTATTTAAAAAAAAAGGAGCAAAGGCAAGTCAATGTAAAAAGGTTGATCTTTTCAACAAATGGTGCTGTAACATTTGAATATCCACAGGAAAAAGAAAACCACTTTGATCCATACCTCTCTCCATAAAATTAACTCAAAATGAATCACAGAACATCTAGAAAACAGAATCTATAGAACATCTAGAAAACAAAATCTTTGAGGTCTTGGGCTTTAGGTTAGATAAATATTTTCTAAGTCCATCAAAGGCACAATTCTTTAAAAAAATAACCAATAAAATGGAATTTAAGCTCTTCAAAAACATGAATTAGAACAAGATATAGTCTATGCTTTTATAATTGTAAAAACGGATTCTACTGTCATATATAACTAAAAAGAACCAATTTTTAATTTTTTTACTTTTTAGTTGTTGATAGATCTTTATTCTTTTTTTATTTATATGTGGTGCTGAGAATCAAACCCAGTGCTTAGCAAGTGCGCTACCACTGAGCCCCAGCCCCAGCCCCAAAAGAACCAATTTTTTAAAAAAAGAATGAAAAGACAATCCAGAGTAAGAGAAAATATTTGCAAATCACATATCTGACATAGGACTTGTATCCAGTATATATATATACATACATATATATATATATATATATATATATATATACACACACACAGAGACACACACATATATATGTGTGTATATATAAATATATATATGTGTGTGTATATATATATATATATATATATATATATATATATATATATATTTCTTACCACAACAAATATAAAGAACTCATAAAGCTCAGAAATAAGAAAATGACTCAATTAAAAAAAAAAGGAGCAGGCAGGGACAGGGGCACATGCTGGTGATTCCAGTGGGTTGGAAAGCTGAGGCAGGAGGATTACAACAGCCTCAGCAACCTAGCAAGACCCTGTCTCCCTGTCTCAAACAAATTTTTTTTAAAAGACAGGGGATGTGATTCAGTGGTTAAGTGACCCTGGGTTCAATTGCTGGTACCAAAAACAAACAAACAAAAAAAAAAAGGAGCAAAGAAATAAAACAGATAATTCATTAAAGATTTAAATAGATAACGAATGAGCATCCGTAAAGACACTTGACATCTTGTAATTAAGTAAATGCACATTAGAACCACAATGAGATGCCACTAAACACCTAAAAGAAATGTTACAGTTAAAATAACTGAATATATTGGGCGAGGTTGTGGCTCTGCAGTAGAGTGCTTGCCTAGCACATGTGAGGCACTGGGTTTGATCCTCAGCACCACATAAAAATAAATGAATTAAATAAAGGTATAAAAAAACCAACAACAACAACAAAAATAACTGACTATCTCCAGTACTGGCGAGGACATAGAACAGCTGGAATTCTCATTTGTCACAAGTGAAAAGTAAATGGCTTGGCCACTATGGAAAAATTAGACAACTTCTTAAAAAGTTCAACACACACCTATTATGTGAGTCAGCCATTCTTCCACTAAGTATTTAAAAATTTTTTTTAATTAAATTAAAACATGTATATAAAAAGATTTGTACACAAATATTTATACTGTTTTTGTTTGTAATAACAAAAAGCTGGAAACAACCCATATGCTCCATCAACACATGAGTGGATTAGCAAACTGGTATATCAAACTTAGGAATAAAGAGTAATGAACTGTTAATACATGTGTTAGCATGAATGAGATTCAGAATACTTATTCTGAGTAAAAGAAACCAAACAATAAAAAAGCAAATATTGCATGATCCCGATTATATAAAATTGTAGAATATACTAATTATAACTAATATGTGTTTTATCATATATGATCAGTGGTTGCCTACGCTGGGGAAAGAGAGGTAGACAGGATTAAAAGGGGGCATGAGGGAATTTTTGTAAGTAATGGATATGTTTATTATCACGGTAATGGTTTCAAAAGGTGTTTGTATACCAAAACTTATACACTTTTTAAATTTTTGTTGTGGTAAGAACACTTTACACATGATTCACCATCTAAACAATATTTTAATTGTATAATACATTCCTGTTTTCTGGGATACACCTTTCATATACTTTAAATATATTCAGTTTGTTTTATGTCAATTATATCTCAATAAAGCTATTAAAAGTAAAAGTTACAAAGAATATTCTTTTCTTGCTTAAAGACTTTACTAGCCAAGCAGAAGAAGCATTGCATTGGTGGTGACAATTTGATTTTATATTTGTTTCTTTTGATTATGTGCTGCAGTAATTTCTGATAGGGTTAAACTTCACATTTTTCAGCAATAAAAGATTATTTTGTTAATGATTTGTATTATTTAAGGACAGTTCAGAAATTTTCATAATATGTCTGGGGAAAGTAAAAATTTCCACATCACAAGAAAATTGGCAGTATCAAGTATTAAAGAATATTGCTTAAAATTTTATAATGTCAGTTGTTTCAAAAATCAATAAAAAGTGAATTCAGCAGTTTGCAAATTTATCTTAGGTGTCCTGACACATTCATATCATTTTTCTAAACCTAATCTACTTGTTAAAATAAGCAATTATGAATGGGCATCTCTGGTGAAAATATGCATTCTCATGAATAAAGATATATTGACCACACTTATTTAATATCAGAGCCTCAATCTCTGAAGTTTTGTTTGACTTCTGTGGCCTTTCTTCTCCAAAGGCAAATAGCACAGCAGATTCTTTAAAAACAAAGTTACATTTCAACAGGCTGCTCTTGGGATTTGTTCATGTTCTGTGCTTGCAGTTATTCATTGCTTTATAAAGGTTATAGGTAGGTAAATATGACTAAAGGTCAATAGAATGGAACATTTCACAGAATACCCCCAGTAGTTGAACATATTAAAACTGCTAGCATTTAAAATTATTTTAAAGGATGAATATCTTAGAATTGTTAGGCTTGCCAATATTCATGACTTATCTAAATGGGAATAGATGTTTTTCAAATACCTACAGAGAAGATTCTATAATTCCTTTTTGTAATCTAGTTTATGGTAATCCTACCTTAAAAATAAGAGCTAAAAGTAATTATTCAGAATTTTAAGAATGATACATATTAACAATTAACTTAATATTCTGGTTTATAAAGATTTTCATGTATTATATACCTGGGTTTCTAGTTTTTCAAGTGAAATATATATATATGAATTAGTTATATATAACTAAAACAATCTTAAAAAGAGGAATAAAAAGAGTTACTCTATTCCAGCTAAGACTTACTCTGAAATTATAGTAATCAGAACTGTGTGCTACTGATGTACAAAAATATGGATAGATCAATGAAGTAGAATAGAGAACCCAGAAATAGACATATATGATATAAATAATCATATCCTGGTTGCTGTTTTATCATTCTGCGTGATACTTACCATTGAAGGAAAGTGGGCAACAGGTAAGAGGAGATATTTCTGTTATGGTTTAGACATCAGGTATCCCCTAAAAGTTTATGTGTGAGACAATTCAAGAAAGTTTAGAAGTGAAATGATCGGGTTATGAGGGCCTTAACCTAATCAGTGCATTAATCCACTTGAATGAATTAACTGGGTGGTAACTGTGGGCCCGTAGGTTGTGGCTGGAAGAGGTGAGTCACTGAGAGAATTCTTGGGCATTTATATTTTGAATCTGGTGAGTAGAGCTTTCTCTCTCTGTGCTTCCTTGTTGCCAAGTTCTAAGCTGCTTTCCTCCACCACACATTTTAGTCTTGATGTTCTGCCTCATCTTGGGCCCAAAGTAATTGAGTTGACCATGGGTACAAAGTACCCATCTTTGTCTCTGCCTGGTAAATTTTCTCACTTCCTCTCTGAAGCTGTCCTCAACATCCTAAGACAGTTCATCACTCCTTCTTTTTGCTCTCACGGGATTTTATGTGGAATAATAATCACTATTTATTGAGCGCTTACTAGGTACCAGGCACTGTGCCTAACTAAGCATTTTACAGACG
The DNA here is from genome assembly GCF_021218885.2 of Marmota monax. NCBI lineage: Eukaryota > Metazoa > Chordata > Mammalia > Rodentia > Sciuridae > Marmota > Marmota monax. Next base: position 15,509,760 of record NW_026694084.1, on the reverse strand, counting down.
TGATCTCATTTAATCTTCCCAGAAGCTCTATGAGGTAATGTGGCACTTTCCAAGGTGTCTTTTCATTCATTGTTTTCATGTCTATCTCTTCACTAGAAGAGACCAGTCTTATTCATGTTATCTGAATCACCACCTACTATAACGTCTGATCAAATTGGGAGTTCAATAAATGTTTGTTGAGTGAATGAGTGATAAAATGAATAAAGTGAAATAAAAAATTATAATAGGTACTTTAAAAAGTAACTTGTTAGAGAGGATTGGCCTTACCATACTTGTATGCAACCAGAACACTGGGAATATGCTAATATCCTAATGCAAATTTCTCTATCCTTGCCCCTGGTATGCTGCCTGAAATTACTATGGCTCTCAAGAATGTCTTCTCTTTTTAAAAATTTTTATTCTTACTGACCCCAACCTAGATTAGACCTTTTCCTGTCTCTTTCTTTTAGATCCAGTATTTTTTATTACTACATATCTTGGAAGAGATCCATCTTTTTAAAACACTAGTCTGATCATATATTTCCTCTGCTCAAGAAAAAAATTCCTTTTTTTTAAAGGAATCTCTTCTCCTCTACCTGAGTTTTTAAAATCTCCATAATCTGACCCCAACTTAATCCCCCACTCTATTCTAATCGTGCAGTCCAGTCGGTCTGAAATAGTCTCCAATTTCACCCTCAAGACTTCGTTCTTCCCATAGCTGTACTTGACTGAGTTGCCTCCTTCTCTGTGTTGCCTGTACAAATTCATGATGTTTTCCTAGAACACATCAGTCATAAATTACCTATTTTCTCCCTTATGCTAATTCCATGGACAGAAAGCTTAGGAGAGACATTTTGAATTTTAGACTTCTCTCCTATATTCAGCAGAGTTAGCTCTTTGAGACATCAAGTAGATTTTTTTTTATAACTGTCTACCTTATAAATTATCCTTTTTTCTGTTTGCATCCCTTTCCACATACAGGGACGGGTCCTTTGCACCTGCGCTTCCACTATACTGCCCTTCTTCTGAGAACACAGGTGAATAGATCTGGAATGGCATCTGACCTTGCCAAGCCTGCTTGATTCTTTCCAGAGACTATGTACTTGTAACAAAACAAAACAAATAAACAGAAAAGCTTCTTAACCTGGGTAAGGCTCCTAATTAGGAATCTAAAGAACTCTTTTCCATAACCAGTAGTGATGTACCTATGAGGCTGTGTCCGTGCAGAGATATCTCTTTGTTTACATTAGGAGAAGGCCGCCCTCTAGGTGGGTTCAGTTTCAGCTGCAGGGCACAAATGTATGAAGTGATTGTGGGTAGCCACAGTATTTTCCTTCATAGTTGTGGAGGCAGAGAAAGCAAGGCTGCATAAAAGCAGAGTGATCAAAATAGCTAGGAGAAGAAGAACCAAGAATAAATAAAAAAATCTACAGATAAGCAGAGTTATGTGAGATAGGGAAACTTCTTGGTTCCTCTCAGCTTTCCTGATTCTGTGTATAGGCTTTATAAAGTCAGCTTTGCCTATAGTTTTCTTGAAAACCTCCAGTATTCTCTCAAAAAAAAAACTTTATTTTCATTTTTACCTCAAGGATAAAATAATTTGTTTTAATCATCTAATCACAAAGGAACAAGAGTAGTTTATACAGTAACTTGCCATATCAGACACCCTGTAATATATGTTGAATATTTTGAATGAAGAGTTAAACCACTGATTTTTTTTTCTTTTTTCTTTCTTTCTTTTTTTTTTTTTTTTTGAGACGGGTTTTCATCATATCATATTGCCCAGGTTGATCTCGAACTTCTGGGCTCAAGCAGTCATCCTGCCTTCACCTCCTGAGTAGCTAGGATTATAGGTTCACACCACCACAGCCAGTTGACTACTGGTTCTTAACCTCTATTGCACACTAACAGTTCCTGAGATGTTTTAAACCTTCCACTCATGCATTCCACTAGAGACTGATCAAATTCAAACCTGGCCAAATGGGAGGTGTGTGCATTGGTATATTGAAGTAGTTCCCTGAGAATTCCAAGACCAGAATGGGTTTGCCTTCATTGGGTTAGATGTTATAACAGTACAAACATTGATGAAAAGAGAGCTGATAGTATAGTAAGTATTTTCATTTACTAGATCATCTATTTTGAATCATTTATTAGATTATATTGTCTGAATAAAAATTTGAACAATAAGGTAAGATAAACATAGCACTGGTAGCAGTAGCTAAAATGTATGAAATAAAGGAAGGAAAAACACTGAGTTTAATATGTATTTTTACCAAATAACAAACTGGGTCTTGAGTATAGTTGCATAAGCCAGTAGCTGATGGCGCAGAAGAAAATAAGTTACCACAGTCAACTTCATTCCTAAAATATGAAATTTTAAGTAAAAGGATACTTTATAAAAACAATATTGTAGTATAATTTTAGTATGAAAGTAAAGCTAGAACAATATATCACCCTAGTGAGAAAGCAAAATCTCTAGGTCAGCATAATAAAGTGAGTAGTTATAACCCAATGTTCACTTATTAGTTCTATATTTAATTAGTGGTAATGCCATTATCAGGAGACAGCATGAACTTCTAAGAATTATGAGTTAGAATTATAAAATGGATATTTTTCAGGCTCTCTTCCTGACTTCTTCACACCTTTTTTCTGAAATCAGATGTGTCTACATCCTACTTAAAATATAAGAACCATATCCCTTCCTAATGTACTCAATACTTTCTTATATTGTTCCTGTTTCAGGGCTTGTCTTCTGCCTTTTGTTAATTTTAGGCGTTTAAGATATGCAGTCATAAGTGTTCATCTTCACGTCCCTCATATGAACCCTTCTTTAATTTAGAACAATCTAGTAGTGCTCCTTATTGTGGTACACTGTATCCGTTAGGCATCTGTTCAGCTACAAATCATGGCAAACCCTACTATGGAGTGTTAAACTATGTTTTTTTTTTCTTTATTTCTTTCATATAACAAGAAACCTAGGTGTAAGCAGTCCAGAGTTGGTAGAGATTGCCAAGGAAACCAGCAGGAACACATATTCTTCCCATCTTTCTGCTTCTGTCATCCTTAGTGTTTAGCTTGTCACCTCATAATCCAAAAAAAAAAAAAAAATGCTGCACTTTTAGGCATTGTATTTGTTGCAGATAGGAAGGAGACAGGTTCAAAAGACCACGAGAAGCACTCCAGCACAAGCTGTCATTATTAAAAGCTGTCCTGAAATCCCAGTAAGTAACAGCTCATTGATCAGAACTGGACACATGTTTATCCCTGGACCAGTACTTGGAAATGGCTAGGCAGAGAGAAATTAGGGATAAGGGTTGAGTTGGCCAGAAACATTGTGCCACAAGGTTTGATTCTAGTTAGAGTTGGAAGGAATACTAAAGATTATTTGGCACTTCTTACTGAGATCTGACAGATGAGAAAACCATGGCCCAGAAATCTCTGAAGTCCACAGGCAGGTAATGGCAGAATAGAATCTAGACTAAGATCCAGTTATAATTCCTAGACCTCTGTACATTCCATATATCTGTACATGGATAATTAGAAGGACCTATTTTAGAAGCTACAAGTCATTTACAGAGACAGAATTTAGAACATTGAACTTTGTTTTAGCTGTCTTTAAAATAACTTTCAGAGCAACAAATGGGAAAAATAGACTCTCCAGTACTCCTTTGAGACAAAAAGGAGACAAAATAAACTGCTCAAAAATTCCACGGGACAAGTCTTTCATCAGCTGTCCTCTTGCTCTATGTAACACAGAAAGCTGTTTTAAAAAATCCTAATGTAGGACAAATTCAATACACAATGAAAATCCTGAAGTGTTCAAGTACAATCCCAGTTCATTTCTTTACCTTAGTGTATATTACCTTTGATCATCTTTCCTAGGAATTTTTAACAAAATTTTATTATTGCTATCAAATTACTTTAATCTTGACTATTGACCTAAATAAAAAAATAAGATTTTGCTAAATGCATACCACCTAAATAATTACATTACATAATTTTTTACGTTTCACCATGACCAATTTTAGTTACCTAAGCATGATAGTCTCATTTCAACTGGGGGAGGAGGGGCCTATTTGCATTTCAAGCAATTAATATTCTACAAAAGTATTGATTATTCTCCATAGATGTGATTTTTATCATTATGAGTATTCATCACACACCACTTACACATTACCCTTTGTGAAGTATTTGTAGAAGTTTTAGTTTCTATATCGCTGAGAGCTTACATTATGATTTGTTAGGAAGAGAAGATTGTCAGTTTAATATACACTGGTTATAGTAGAATCTATTTATCATTATTCTTTGGAAGCTCTACTCATACCTCCATCGTGGGCTACCACTTATATTATAATGAGTATTTATCATACTAGTAAAAATGAAAGTGCGTAGAGCACAGCAGGTTTCGTATAGCTAAAAAGTTCCTGAGACCAGGACTTACCTCCCACACTACCTGCCTGGAAGTCTTGTCTCTCTGAGACAAAGTTAAAAGATCCAATAAAGGAGAGAAACTTAACATAGTTTTCCGCAAACAGGAAGTGCTGAATAAATGGTAACTATCATTAAGTTTAGGTTGATACTGTAATTAAACAACAAGACAATAGATAAGTAGCTTTAAAATCATAAATTGTTACAACAGAAATCAATTTATTATTACCACATTCAAATATATTTAGGATTGGATTTGGGGGACTTAGAGTTTTTCACAAATATGTCATTTGTCTAATATGTTTAACATACATTTTATGCCATTCATTTATTTTCTGAAAGGTGCAACTATTTTATACCATTTTAAAGATTTATTCAGTAGTAATCTTGCTGCCACCGATACACTGTTAAGGAGAAAGGTTTCTATGAGAATTCTATTTCATAGGCTATCATTTTAAATAAAAGGAAATATAGTAAAAATATGTCTTATCATAAATTGTGTAATAACCCTACATAGTTTTCCAAGTCAATTTTAATCTGTTTGGGGTGTGTAGTTTATCGGTTAAATTTCAGTTTCCGTAGCAACAGATGCAATCATTGCATACACATTCTGCAGCTGGGTAGACAGGCAGGCTCCTCTGAGACTTCAACTTACAAATAAAGCAGTGTGTGAGTTAAGAGGCAAGCATTCTTCTCTAGGAGACTGAGTACACAGTACTTCTAGAATACCAGTCTCAGGTGGTAGCCAAAGCCAGACTTCCAAACACAATTGTTTCTCCAGGTTTCTTATGGAACAATTGGAAAATGTTTACCCAAGACACAAAGACTTTACTCAAAACACACCACTTCTGCTTTTGCCATTTGGGACGTAGGTTAACATAAAGCATAGCAGAAAACCATGCACAGAGTACCTAGTTCTCATCCATCTCTTTCCTGTGTTTCTGGAGTGGAAATTATAAAAAACATAGTTCATCTGTTCTGAAAGTAAAACTTAGATGATAATCAAAAATAAAGTTGTAGCTGGGTGTGGTGGTGTACACCTATAATCCCAGCAGCTTGGGAAGCTGAGACAGGAGAATTGCCAGTTCAAAGCCAGCCTCAGGAACTTCGAGGTGCTAAGCAACTCAGTGAGACCCTGTCTCTAAATAAAATACAAAATAGGGCTGGGGCTGTGGTTCAGTGACCGAGTATCCCTGAGTCAATCCCTAGTACAAAAAAAAAATTAAAATTAAAAATTAAGTTGTAGAAGCTACAGCCAAAAAGTAGAGACCAACAATTTCCTTAACAAGACCTCTACTGCTTAAGAAAGTAAAACCAAGAATCAATAAGCAGGACAGCATCAAATTAAAAAACTCTTCAGAGCAAAGGAAACAATTAAGAACATGAGGAGAGAGCTTATAGAATGGGAAAAAATGTTTTGCTACCTGCTCTTCTGACAAGGGATGAATATCCAGAATAAAGAAAGGACTCAAAAAACACCAAAAAAGCAAATAACCCAATTAATAAGTGGTCAAAATAACTAAATAGGCATTTCTTTAAAAAAGAAATACAAATGGCTAATAAATATATGAAAAAATAGTCAAAATTCCAGCAGTCAGGGAAATGCAAGTCAAAACTACATGAAGTTTCATCTCACACCATTATAATGGCAATCATCAAGAATACAAATAAAAATAAATGGTGAGAATGTGGGGAAAAGGTCCACCCATGTATTATATATGTATTATTGGTGGAACTGCAAATTAGTACAATCACTTTGGAAGGCAGTATGGAGATTCCTCAAAAGACTAGAAATGGAACCACCATATGACCCAGCTATTCCACCCCTTGGTAAATACTTAAAACAACTAAAATCAGCATACTGTAGTGATACAGGCATATCAATGTTTACAACAGCTCAATTTACAGTAGCCAAGTTATGGAACCAGCCCAGGTACCTGCCAACAGTTTGAAGGATAAAGAAAATGTGATACATATACACAATAAAGTTCTACTCAACCATAAAGAAGAATGAAATTATGGCATTTGCTGGTAAGTGGATGGCAATGGAAAACAACATAATAAATGAAATAATCCAGACTCAGAAAGCCAGGGATTAAATGTTTTCTCTTGTATGCAGAATCTAGACAAAATAAAAAAAAAGGAAGGGATCCCATGAAAATAAAGGGTAGGTCAGTAGAGTAGAGGAAGGAGATTAGGCAGGGGAGAAACAGGAAAAGAGAGGAACTGCAGATGACATTGACAAAATTGTGCCATATATATGTGTGTGTGTGCATGAGTGTGTGTGTGTATATATGAATATACCAAAGTAAATTCTACCTTTATGTGTATCTATAAAGGAACAATTAAAAAACAACAAATAAACACAAAGGACACCAGTGGAGTAGAGGAAGGGAAACAGCCAGAAGAAGGTGGGGAGGGAAAGGGGTAGTACTAGAGATTAGAGTGGAGCAAATTAAATTCCATGAATGTATGATTATGTCAAAATTAATAATATTATTATGTATAAGTATATTGCACTAATAAAAACATGTTTTAAATTTCCTAAGATTCTTTCATGAATCTTTGCCATTTTTCCTAATTGTTAAATTTATTGGATACTATTAAAATGCCAGAAGAGTGAGAGCCATGGATTGGGAGGAAAGATTTACAAGAGACACATCTGATATAGGAGTGTTATTCAAAATATATAAATACCTCTTAAAACCCAACAATAATAAAACAAACAATCCAATTTTAAAAAAGGTCAAAAAGCTTAACAGACACCTTGGCAAAGATGTTATATAGATGGCAAGGGAGCACATGGGTATATGTTCCACGTCATATGTCATTGGGAAAATACAAGTTAAAATAACAATGAGATACCACTACACACCTATTTAGAATGGCATAAATCCAGAATACTGATGTCACCACATGCTGGCAAGGATGTGGAGCAACAGGAATTCTCTTTCATTGCTCCCAGAATGTAAAATGGTGTGGCTACTTTGGAAGACATTTGGTAGTTTCTTACAAAATGAAACAAAACTCTTACCATAAAATCTATCAATAATGATTTTGGTATTTACCCCAAAGAGCTGAAAATTTACGTCCACACAAAAAATCTTCATATAAGTATCTACAGAAACTTTTTTCATAATTGCCAAGACTTGGAAGCAACCATATTATCCTTTCATAAGTGATTGTACAAATAATCTATTTTACATCCAGACAATGGAATATTATTTAGTGTTAGAAAGAAACAAGCTATTAATCCATGAAACAACACAAAAGAAACTTAAGTGCATATTACTAAATGAAAGAAGCCAATCTAAAAAGATTACATAGTACGTTACAATCATATGAAATTCTGGAACATGCAAAACTACTGAGACAGTAAAACCATTAGAGATTGCCAAAAGTTGGGGGAGAAGGGAGAAATGCATCTGTGGGGGATAGAGGATTTTTAGAGTAGCATCAGTACTCTGTATGATACTATAATGATGGATGAGTGTCACTATATATTTGACAGATCCATGGAATGTACTAATCCAAGAGTCAATTGTAAGTTTTGGTGATTATGATGTGTCAATGTAAGTTTATTGTCAATTATGACATATGCACCAGTCTGATGAGGGATGCTGATAATGGAAATGGCTGCCCAAGTATGAAGCCAGGGAAATGGGGCATGTGTACAGGAAATCTCTGTATTTTTCTCTCTGTGGTGAATTTAAAAATGCTCTAAAGAATAAATCACAGAAATAAAAATATTTAATAAATAAAATATTTTAACCCCCCCCCTCAGTGAAAAGGGAAACATTTGAAATCTCTCCAAAAGAAAGTTGTTTTTCACTTGATTTTGTTTCTTCCTTCGGAGTTACAGCTCTCTCCACATGTTTCATTAGAACACATATGTAGCCATTCTATTATGGCATTAATGCTAATAGAAGAAGGAAGTTATTTGGTGCTGTTACATTTGGAAAGAATTTAGAGAGTTCAAAACATCACTCAGCAGATGCATGCAGACCCCTTGCTAGTGCTCAGTGTTTTACTTAGTAAATGTGTATTTATTTCAGTTGAATTTGACGTTAAATACAGATCATGTGAACCTTGTTGATGTCCTAGATCTAAAAGCCATCTTAGAAACAATATAGCCTGAAAATTTCTCATTTTGTCCATCAGGAAACAGAACAAGGGAGACCAAGCTTTGATTATGTTAGAAATGAAGTTAGAACTAGAACCTCAATTTATTGACTATCAGCCCAGTACTTTTCCTGTGTTTTCAAGAAATAAGAAATATGTCCAGAGTGAGAGGACAGTATTCACTCACATGAGCATAATATGCACTGAGTCGTTTGTCCAGGGTGCCCAATCCTCTCACACTCTTTGACTAAATGGAAGTAGAACATGAGAACACATGAGGACCTTAGCTGAAATCGGAGTAAGGTGGAAGAAGATTTATCCTGCTTTCATTAATATCATGCTGGAATGTATCTAATGGTAATGTGTTAGCAAGTTGGGACAACTGTGCAGGGGAATTTCAAAATGTGGAACTCCTCCCTAGATGGAGCAGGAAATACTGGGATAATTTTATAAAATAGCGTTCAAATTAGTTTCTGAGAAAGGGAAAGATGTCCATTGCCTTCACCTTCAATTATCCAATGTATTTGTTGGCTTAAAGTAGTCCCTGACATTTTTTGTTCTGTTTTAATAACAAGTTCAATAAGTTCCCAAAGGACATGTCACTAGAGTTGGTTATAAGATGAAGTGTAGAGGAGTTCATGTGCCACATTCTTGTTGTGCATAAAGTGGCTTGATAATATGATCATGGGAAAGATAACAACATTTACTAAACACTTTTTTAAGGGGCTTAATCCCAATACCTTTTACTCTCCAAAAGCAATTTCAAGGAATGTGTTTTAGTTTTTCAGTCCCCAAATGGACGTGGTATGTTTTCAGGCATTAGTACCTGTATTTTTTACTAGCTATTTTTCTTATATATTTTTAAAGTATTAGCTTTATTTATATTTATGTTTAAAATAATTCCCTTTTATGACAGGGTTTCATTTAGAGAATACATAATCAACTGTTTATTGAAGCTTTTCCATAGGGTAAAATAAGAACTACTGCTGAAAAACTACTGTCCTTCATTCTGTGTTTCCAATGAGAAAAATAAATAAATATTCAAAATGTCACTTCGGTGAGGTTATTAACAACCTTAAATTACAGGGAGGTTCCTCTGAAGGGGAAAAGGATGATAAAACACGTCTACTTGAAATGGCTTCATAGTTTAAGCAAACAGCATAGCCAAAAAAAGTCCCACCCAGCAGGAAATGGTAAGAACAGCCTTAAAATATTCCAGCGAAATATACTGTTGGAAAAAAAAAAAAGAGGGGGTGGGGATCAAACCACTTCATCAATTGAATTTTCACAGAGACTGTCAAAAAGTTGGGCTGCAAAAACACAATACTAGGGATTCAAAAATCCTTAAAGAGTATTGGAAAATGCAGCCCAGAGGGGGGAAATGTAGGTAACTGCAATAAAATATGGATACTGATGATATGTTGTAATACAGTTTTTTCTCTCACATTAAACTTTAAGTATAAAACAACAATGTCACAGTGTATCTATTTAATTTCTTCTAGTGTGATTAAAATATACTAACTAGAACACATACTTCCAGATATTTGTATCATATTTAACTCATGATGTAAAAAAATACCATTAAAAAATCACAATGTCTTGAAAAATGTTCATAATTTTCAATAGCTTTCTTCCCAATTGTACTATCAAATAAAACCAAGAAACATAAACAGTATTTAGTGATAGGAAATTGATAAAATAGAAAGAATTAGAGACTTCAAAGGTGATTTAAGTGTTTACGTGTTAGTTGTCAGTCAGTGACCTTGGAGTTATTATTTAGCTTCTCTGAGCCTCAGTTTTCCTTGTTCATAAAGTGGAACAAATGCTATTTATTCTTTAAGTCTCCTTTGCCACTTGCAAGATCACATATATTTTGGCTTGGTGCGTAATTAATGTTTATTTCTTCCACTTTTATAATTAGGATATATCTTGAATTAAAATCTAGATATCTTAAAATGCAGACCAGTGTTCTTTTCCCATAGATTACACATACTATTGCAATAAGCTGAAGGGCCACCCTATGCTGAAGTCGGCTGAAGGAAGAAGATGTGTTTAATGAAAAAGAAGCAGCCCTAATCAATTTTATACTGTTCAGGTGGACAGTATGATAGTGAGAAGAAGGCTGTGTACATATTAAGTATGGAAATGATGCCTCAGTCTCTTGTCTCTCCAACTTCTAAGTATCATAGCAATCTTTTTAAGTATACAAGTCCTCTTGCTCACTGTATTGTGTGTTCTACATTGCTTTTTGAAGATTTTGTTTGTTTGTTTGTCCTTGTAAAATCTCAGATTTTCTCACTGAATCCAATAAATTTTATCTGGTCTTTAGTAATTTAATTATCATTGTTTACTGTTGAAACATTCATATTTCAAAATATACAGGAAATAGTTGAAGGAATGGTGAGCATTTGTAAAGAATACTGCCACCTGTTGTTTAGATTTTAATGAGCAAGATCACATCAAGTGATCTTTCTGGAAATAGGTTTTTACAAAACTCAGAATGGTCTAGGCAAGAGCTATCTCAAATGTGTTTACTTTTATTTAACAGCTCACTAATGGTTGTATACAGTACTATCTGGTTAAGTCAAAAGAATGTTCTCTTATTTTCTCCTTATAATACAGCTATTTGGGTAGCAACTGGATACGTTTAAATTTTCAGTCTTTGTCCTATGACATGGAAGGGCATAGTCACCAAAGATGGCCAATCCTACTTAAGAGATTGTGTTTTGAGAAAGGTGAAATACTCTAATCAACCAACAGAAGCTTCACCATATTTACTACCTGTCAACTCTCATAACTTCCCATATGAAGTTTTAATTTTATGATATATGAAAATTAATTTTATTTCTGGACCTGTCTTAAAGAGCTTGGCCTCACTTTTGTTACCAACTTCTTAAATATGACAAACTTTCAACTTAGGTTAAATACATGAAAACTCACACATCTAGTGAAACCCTGTCTGATGCTTCTAGAAACCATGCTAATAAGACTTACATGGTATTCCTGAAATAGACATAATAGTTTTTTCCCTAACACCAACTCTTCTTCTAGGTTAGAAAACAAAAATTGCCATGGAAAATCAGGGGGCAGCTGACTTTGTCTTCCTTTCTTTCCTCATCTACCCAGCCTTGGAATTTTCATGTACTTCTGTGACTTCAATGTTCCCACTTAATCATCCTGTAACCCCTACTTTGACCTCTCTCTGAATTCAAATTCCAAACCCACACTGCCAACTTCCAGCTAGATGTCTCCTGTTGAGTGTTCCACAATCACAAGATTAAACATGGCTAAACTGGTTACCCATTTTTTTTCTGAAATAAATTTTCCCTTTCAAACTATCCCTAAATCACTGTTGATTTCAATTTATTCCTCTTCCCCCATATCTTGTTAGTTACATAGTTCTATTAATTGGTTAATTCATTCAAATTTAAATATTGACTGGATGCTCACTGTGTCCCCAAGCACAGAGATAAGGGCTAAGAATAATAAGGTAAGTCCTTGACTTTTAGTTTCACTGTGAATGGATTTCAGATTCTTATTTAATGTCTTTCACATCCAATACTTTGTTTCCATTCCCACTGCCATTATTTTAATCCAATTTATAGTCTTGATAGGTCAGGACTCTGGCAGGAGTTCCTTAGCTGGTGGTCTCTCTGCTTCTCTCCCCTCTGCTCATCCGAGTCCTGCCCCCATCCCTTAGGCCCTATCTAACCCACTACCAATAGAAGAGTCTTCCTGATTCCTGCTTTGCAATATTCTTTGCTCATATTCCTTTAATGGTTGTTATTGCTGGCAGAATTATGTTCAAACCTATTAGCCTGTTTTTTTTTAAATAGTTTCTACAATCTTCTTCTCCTTTTCTAGTCTTATTTCCTACTATAGGAATGTTTCTCCAAGCACAGTCTTCAGATTCTCTCAATCAGAATCCAATACATATCTTATTAGAGATAGAAATTTCTTGTCTGCCAGTGAATCAGTATCTTGCGTTCATCCAAGAAATTGGAAAACAGTGCCTGACATCCAAGAACTGACCTGGCGCACACAGCTAGGCCATCGTGTTCTCCTGTTAAACACAGGCAATTTCCCAGAACACCAGTATCAGACAAAGCCACTCGGTGATCATGAGAGTTGATCCTTAAGTATGAGTGCAGACAAAAACAGGAACATTAAACCACAAGAACAAATATCCCTCATCCTGGCAACTGTGATTGTTGTTTCTTTACCAATCACAATTTGAACATTGCTTGGTTTTTCCCACCTACTAGGTAGAAACATACCAAATCATAGAATTACCTGATTTACTGGCAAAATCTAATCCAGAGGAAAGCCCTGCTTCCTTGGACCCTCCTCCAGGTCCCCTAGCACAAGTCCAAATACTTTCCAAAATCCTTTTACTGAAACACTCCATAGTTCTCCATGATGTATGGTTTCTCTCTTTGCAATAATAAATAAACTCAATCTCAATAATACGTGTATTCCTACTAGCCTTTGGCTGGAGGCATTTGACAGAGCACACGAATCTTCCTTTTATTTGAGCAAATCATGGAAAATCTAAACTTTAGTTTGAGAAACACCACTACAACCAAACTGCTGTCTATAACAAGTCATATGCATTAGTACTTATCTAAATCCTTTCAGTCCTTCAATGATTACTTATATATCCCTTCATAACTGAGGCCCCCTGATGTGCCATTTTATGTCATGTCCCCTTCATTGAATTCATACCAGTTACACTCAGTTAAAATCAGGTACAAGACATTGTATTGCCCCTCATTCCTCAACATTCCATGCCTGGCCTTCCTCTCAAAAGCTATGGTTGTTCAACATCAGACCCTCCAGAGAAAAACCAGTTCTAATCATTATCAACAGAAAAATCTTTCTGGCTCTGATTTGCAAAGTTGCTTCTTTTCTCATACACATTTTGTGTTTGCTGTTGCTTGAGAATAAAGTTCAAACATTTCAACCTGTTGTGAATGAGCAATCTGGGCTGTTTAGTATCAGACCCTTCAGAGCAAAAGATAAGAAGGAGAATGAGTTCTGGAAATACTAGGTCACTTTTCCAGGGCCAAACTTAGCAAGGATCCCAGGAAGTTTCCAGAAACCAAAACAGAGAGGAAAAATCTGGCATCTAAGAATATGAAGGCAATAAATGAAGGAATGAATAAAAAATAATTAATGCTTGTGCTTCTACAGTTATTTATGATCAGATATGCTTGAATAGACCTACATGTTGGTTTTATGTCTTTCAAAAGAGTTTTATTTTTTAAAGAAAACATGCATATAACAACTATTTTTTAAGGTGTGTAATAACATTTTATCTCCATTTATTTATTCCTTTATTCATGCACAAATACTCTTGAGGCACCTTTTACATTAAAGTACTATATTAATGATTGGCAGCACAAAATTAATCAAGAAAGGTCACCACTCCCATTAAAAGCCCACAAGCGACTGGTGCAAAAAGCAAAAGTGAAATGAGTTTTAATTGCATTAAGTGTAGGATAAGGCACTAGTGGACTACACAGGAGGAATTCCTGGAAGAAATAGCTTTAAACAGACACCTAATAAATTTGAAAGTATTAGTCATTTTATAGAATTGTGGTGAATCACTTAGGACACCTTTCAAGTTTTCTTTAAAATACATGTTATCCACTTGTTCAAATGAAAAGTTTATAGCCCAAGGTTTTAGAAATTGTTTTCTAAGGTCTTCCTTTCCTTTAATATACTTTGAAAGTTGCCAGCTGCCTCCTTTTAAGATAGTGCATTTTTCAGTCTCTCCAACATCCAAGTGCTTGGTAGCCTTTTATATGAGTAAATTTTTCTGTCCTGAAAAACATTCTGTATAGAAAGGTTTTCCAAAGTCTTCTTTGATAAGAATTATAACTTAACTACATAGAATCAGATCAAAAAAAATGGGCAATATCATGACACATCATGAATAATTCTTTAAACATTCCCAGGATTTGCCACAGTTTAAGTATATTATTAGTTACTTTTTTCTAATATTGTACAGAGTACATGGTTAGCAAATGACTGGAAATCAGAGTCCAGGTCTAGCTTATCTGTGGCAGTGTATTCTCCCATAATAATACCCACAATACAAAGGATACATTTTGAGTAAGATTTTGGAGAACTTTTGCAATAGTACAGAGAAGCAGAAGAGGGTAGAAACAAATAATCCAGAGGACCCCGAATCTTACTAGAGATAAGATGGTGGCAACTTGAAATGATTCATGTATAATGATCCAACATTCTTGTGGTCTCAGAGAAGGTATACAAAAATAAGTCCACATATACTCACATTTCAAATAAGAAGAACTTGTGGTTGGAGGGGGATTTTTGAAGGAGACATGATCCTTTCCTTAAGCAGCCTACAGTGTAGCTGAGAAGACAAGGCAAAAGAACAAGAAACAAGCTGGTAGCAATTAAGTGCTGGACACGAGGTGCTGAGAGCTTGAGCTGTGATGGTGGCAAAGAGAATGCAGTGGAGGGAGAGGAGTGTGCACTTGGAATCTCAAATTACATCTGTTAGATGTTTTCCCGTATCAACTTATCCATTTAAAAATATAAGTTCCTATGGGGTAAAAATGATGCCTATGTGTTTAACTGAACTCATAACTCTGACAACTTCCAACCTCTATGTCCTACAGGGTCTCCTAATTTGTGAGATAATTATAGCATTTCTGTAGCTGTGTCCATTAAGTTCCAATTCACCTGCATCTTTTACCAGCCTTTAGAATTAAACATTAGTCACCAACTTAATTCTTAAGTGTGACAATTTTGTTGGCTCCCTGATCATAGGGCTTGACGTGCTGGCTATTGGTACCAACATTAATGGACCTCCTGAAACATTGTATGTTCTTGCCTAGTCCTCTTGCTCACATGCATTTTTGGCTATCTTTTTCAGGCTAGACTGCCATGTTGGGACTCCTGTCCCATTGTATTAGTTACCTATTGCTGCACAATAAATTACCACAAACTTTAGTGGCTTAAAACAACAAACATTTATTATCTTTCACAGTTTCAGAAATCCACAAGGAGAATAGCTGAGTCCTTTTAGTTCAGTCTCTCGTGAGGCGGCAGGCAAATTGTCATTTGGGGCAGTAGTCATCCAAAGGCTTACATTGAGCTAGAGAATACACTTCCCAGCTTACTTATTTGGCTGTTGTCAAGAGACCTCAGTTTCTCACCACATGGGTGTTTTCATATGGTTGCTTGTGACAGGACAGCTGGCTTCCCCAAGAGTGAATCATGATCTTGGAGAGAGAAAGAAAGGGAGCAGGGGAAGGAGGGAGGGCTAGAAAGAAGGAAAGAGAGAAACATATTACCCTTGTATCATACATCATTAGTTCCACCTTATACTAGTCTATTCACTAAATTGTCCCACAGTTGATGGGAAAGGATTACACAAGGATAAGTACCAATAGTCAGGGTCCATTGAGGCTGTTCTAGAGGCTGCACATAAAACACTCCTCTATAAAGTGACTTAGTTATTCATCTGAAGTAGTTACCTTCATCTTCACATTATTATTAACTCCCTCATGAAATGAAAAGGAATTCTAATCTGCTTCTGGAGCTATCTGAAATTAATATTTTATATTTTAGCCTCAAAGTAGGAACTCCCCCTTCTTCCTACTGACAGAATTTACCCTTTTGAGAATGAAAATATACTTGTCTCCTTCCCCAGTTATTGTCTTTCACTGAAACTTGTAGTTACCATTTCTTCCTTATTTTGATTTATAAGGCTGTCAGAATAATAGCACAAAGCATTCCTTAAACTTACAATGTCAAGGAGAAAATGTAGAATTCTTTCTCCTCTTTGCTGCCAACTGAAAATATTCATATCCAAATCCTTCACCACTCGGTTAACAAGCCAAACCAAATTCACTGTAGAAGTGAGCAGTTGCCAAGTGTTTTCTTCTTTTACTTGTATCAAATAAATAAAGAACTGTATTGTGTAAGCATTGGTTTATTTCATACATAATTGAAATAATTTAGGGCTTGAGTCTTCAGCGTTTAGAGGAAATAAAAATTCACCTACTATAATATAACCTACTATTATCATGGCTTGACTCTGTGAAAGATTCTTTTAAACCAGGTATAAATTGGATATTGGAAGTCAAGGTCATGGTCTCTGCCATTCAGAAATTTACAGACAAGTGAACAAGTTGGAGTTTAGTTCCCAAAATCTTAACTTTTGTCAGTGAAGAAGCAAACACTGGTCTGTTAACACATGCTTTTAAGAAGGCAGTAGAGATTTTGTACTTTCTTAAATGCATGTCATCTTTGACAGCACCAAGAGAATTTCCCAAAAAAAATGATGCTAAAATATTCAGTATGGAATTCTTAGGCAGACTTCTATATTTGCAGATTCAGACAAAGATCATTGGTCAAGTGTATGAACAGATTAAAGACAGGACTGTGTTCTATTCTCAGTTCCACCATAGCTGTGTTAACTTCAGCAACATCTGTGAGCTTTGCTTCCTTAAAAGGAAAATGGGAGTAATGAACATCATATTTGCAGATATGTTTTGATGATTAAAGTATATTAAAATACTAGTGAAAAAGCTGACATATAGTAGGCACTTAAAAAAGTTGATTTTTCTTTTTCTTCTGCTTTTTTTTTTAAAGAATTATGCCAGGGAGCTCTTTCATATAGTTGTTTTATTTTCTGGTTCTGCTAGAGAATCTGGGTGTACAAACTCTTCTGCCTTCTTCATGGAGGACATTATATCATTAACTGTATTCTGCACACTTACGAGAGAATTGAGCTGAATATTTAAGTACTCCCCAAAGTCAAGGCATGATTTAGGAAATTATGTATATTAGAATGTTATGCTGCAATATGATACGCTAAGTCCCAGTGAAGCTGTGGTTCCTAATTCAGACTGGATTAAGTTTCTATGCTTAAATTTTATTACAGTGTAGATCATCGATATCAAGTGAATCAAGCCAACTATGAAAGCATCACTAATAAGAGGAAACTTTTTAATGTATCAAGAAACCACCGTATGAGGTTTTACACCAAATGCAGCACTTACTTCAGAGACATTTTCTGGAAAGTTGCTAATGTTGAGTTTTATATTAAGTTTACAATGCTTTGGAATCACTTTTATTTCCCATCTCCAAAGACTTTTGATAATGGATCAAACCAAACTACTAACATGGAGAAGTGATTTTGCTGAAGTAGAAGACACCATTTTACCACATCACTGCTGAAAATTGACGGTAATTTGGTTTACAGTCTCTTGTAGTCATGCTATGGTCTTGAACCTCTTCCCAAATACTTTTTCTTCCTCCCGCTAATTGAAAACTACTGTCTCTCAAACCTCTCTCTCTTTGCTCAAGGAGCCGAGGAGAAGAATCAGCATATTCTGCATCTTCTGCTCCTTCCAAGCCATTTATTGCCTCCATTGGAATCTTTCACTACAACTTTTCTACTTTTCCCTAGAATCTTTCCTACTACAACTTAATGTAAACCTTTTCCTGTCATTCCATCTTGGTTTCCTTGTCATGTCCATGTGCACTATACACTTAAATAATATCCCCAACTATGCCCAGTCCTCTTCATCTCACACAAAAGACTAGTGTATAGTACATGGTTTAGGTTTTTTAATTCATAATGATAGATATGACTATAAAGAGAAAACAATTACTTGTGTTGAAAATGAGTGCATTTTATCCTTATATGCTAATTTATGAAGAAGCCTCAGTAGAAACACAAGGCATTTGGTGAATGTGGAAACAGAAGAGATAAAATTAGATAATATTCCTAGTTAACATCCTATGACCTAATGCCTGATGTCCCTCTTCACTAAAGACTGTGCTGCTAAGCAAATTAGAAATCTGACCAGTTCATTTGTACACAATGCTTTGTAGCTATTCTGAAGGTACACAGAGTTTCCATAGTACTTTTTGCTTTCCTTTTAATAGACACTAGGCACAGTGGAAAACATTGTATGTATTCTTTAGCTATAGTGTATGTTTGCTTCACTTGAATGCAATATGATTGATTAGACTTAGTCATTCCCATTCATAGCCACCTTGGTACATCTTGTATATTCCTGTATCACCTTAGCTATTTATTTGCAGGTAACCACATCTATTGATGGTTATGCCATATTATTTTTCCAAAATTCATCATGAAATGGTGTTTAGCCATCTCTGGTGCCCTACCTCATGTCCTCATAATGCACTTCTAGCCCTGTTGTTGCTATGACAACCAGCTGTGCAAAAGTGTGATGTGACAGGATCTTGTCTCCACGGCAGTGAAGTTTCCTTGTTTTCTGCATCAGGGAATTTTTGCTGTATTGCCCATGGGAATATGCTCAGATATTTTGACTTACACATAATCTCGGAGGTGTGAAGGATTTAACACAATGGGAGATAAGAGATCCCTTTGCTTATCCTATGAGTGGACAGTTCTGAGGTATGTTCCACACAGCTCCTCAAGCTGTTCTCATATGACAAAAACCATATTATTTAATGTGCCAAAGTTCTTAAAATGAATATATTTTTTTCCAAGTTGAAGATGTTGGAATATGTTCATTATGTTGATTTTCACACTGGCAAGTGTTCATCCCATCATAACTTTCAGAAGTATTTTATCAGCTCCCAAATCAATATTCGTATTTTCCAGAAGAAGCCAACCTAAAATATTTGGACAATTAAAATAAAAAACCACAGTATGAGAACAAACTTACTGAGAAAAACAAGCAAATCAAATGTTAACTTGCATGATTCTCTTTTGCTTTATATTTTAACATAAACATGTAAAAAACTGGGAGATTTATCCTTATAAATGAAATATTTTTTCTTTTAACTTGTGGAAACTAATTTAAAAAATAAAATTAGCTGCATCACAAATATAAAATATATAAAAGCCTTAGTACCTAACATGGTTTTGAATTTGGCTCAAGATGATTTCTGACTTAATACCTTCCCTTAAATATTGATACAAAACCAGGGTTCCACCAAACATCTTGTCAGTGTTAAGAAATTATATTGTAAATGCAGTACACAAACCCTCATTCTTATTTTCTAATCTTAATTCAGAGAAGATGAAAAATGCAAGTACTAAGTCCCTAAAGAAATATTATTAACTCCTCAAACTGGGCTTATTTAGAATAAATAGTCCTACATGTATGCCCTTGAACTTAGTGAAAATCACTGTGAGTAGTGTAATTTATGCATTTCCTGATTTGTACTAAAATTGCCAGTGCATTAATTTAACATTTTAGAGGGATTTCCAAAGACTGTTCTTGAAATTTTCAAGGTATAGGGTTGTCATTTCTCTGGAAGGAAAAAATCTAGCATCTGACAATAATTCTCTGTAATCTTTTACTTGGATGAAGACTCTGGTTTTAGCCATGGCTTTTCCTCATGCACAAATTGAACAAATTTCCAAATTTCTGTTCTCTTTTACTCAAAATAATAAAATATGTACACTGAATCCTCCCTTTGGTCTGTCCTTGACCCACTAAAGTAACAGGTTTGATCCCTGCAACCTAATTAGTTACCCAGTCACCATAATTATTTTTAATTGGGAAGTTTTTATCTAAACACTCAAATGTGCTTAATGCTCAGCAACAGTTCCATTGACTGTATTCTTTATTCTCTGTGTTGTTGTTCTTCATATTGTTGTTCATATTTCTTTTGTTTTGTGACCCTGCATAACCATAGGTCATTCTGGTATTGACTGATGACAAAAATCTGCTCAAAAATAACCCTTATCATTCTTCTAAGTTATTTTGGAGGATAACAAGTTTATATTCAGATTCATTGACTACAAAACCAACATCCTTTCTCCAAAACAATGTGTGTAATTTTATTCTCATATAGTCATAAGAGATAAGCAGTTTGTTTCTTAATTTTCACAGCAACATTCACGGACATCTGAGATTGTGGTTACATGGATAATATTATTTGAAAACTTGCTAGAAATCAAAAATTTAATAAAGTAGGTATTTATAATTATCAATAATTATCAAAATCATATTTTTAAAATAGTATAAAATAATCAGAGTGATAGTTACTGAGAACTTCTTGTTAAGCATCTGTGACCAAAAAATAATTAGGCATCTTTGCATTTCCTTTGGGTCAGTTTCCTTGAATACCATACTATCTCCCACCTTAAAAAATAAAACCAAAAGTAAACAAGTTTTTAAAATTCCTCTGCACCTGTTCCCACAAGCTACCTTCTTTACTGATCCCTTTTTACAGAAAAACAGCTTTATTCAATACCATCTTCACTTTATTTTCTTCCTTTTGTATTTATAACTTCCTCCAACTCAGGTTTTCATTTCATCCTCTCCACCAAAAATAATTCCTCAGGGCCCCTAATTCTTGCTGAATACAATGGTCTATTCTAAATCCTCAACTTACTGTATTTTTCCTGGAGCAGCATTTGATAATAATTGATAAAACTCCATTTCTTGAAATATGTTTTTCTTTTGACTTGAGAGATGACACACACTTCTGTTTTTCCTCTTCGAGCCAACTGCTTCCTTTGTGGTCTTCTTTTGTACTTTTTCCTGTTCTTTTTGTCCACTAAATTTTTAAACACCTTAACAATTGATCCTCACTGAAATTAAAGTTCTCTTTATTACTGTAGTATATAGTCTTCTGGGATCTGTAAAGTACATTTCCACAGGGACACAGAAAGAGTCCAGTTGAATTACACACTGGCTATTTCCTGGGCTTCTTGTGAGGGAAAGAGTCAGTTATTAGTTGTGGCCCCATGGCCAACCGCAGCAGAGTCCAGTCGGCAAGATAGGAAGTCACCACTTTTGCAGAGAAAATTAATTCTGATCATCAGGAAGAGGTAGGCCTTGTTGGAACACATGTGGAACCCCAGGTGACCAACTCAGATGACCCTTGGTATTTACTTCTTCAGTTCTGATGGTAAATAACCAGTGTAGTAACTTCGGCCAGAGAAAGCCATGATAAATTGTGACACAAATGCCTCAGAGAAGAGAGTCTTGGTCATGCCACCAATCAGTGAGTCCACAGAGACCAGTAGAGTTGGTAGCTGAGGGGTACAGGGATCTAGAATACATAATAGAGGATGGGGTCATTTATTAGTTTTGGCCCTATGACCTTCTACAACAATGAGTACTCTAGTTTTTCCCACATTTTCCTCAGGAAGACAAGCTTATGGAGAGCTGCTTGCAGAATCAGTGAAAATATCGAGTAATGCAAGGAGTGAATTATGGTAGACATTAGGTTTTATTTCCCCAGCTTCTGGGCATGCTGTTAGAAGATGGTCTTCAGCTGTCATCTTTCTATCAAGATTCCCTCAGTTAAATAAAACTGCCTTGTCCCAAGTCATGCCTCCAGCTCTGAATAGCTGATATCTAAAGAACCATCAACATGGGAATATAAAAATACAATCCTAACTCAGTACAATTTCGACGAGCTGTCTTGGCTGCAGAACCACCTATTGGAGTCAGCTTAGGCTTTGATGGGACTACATAATTACCTAAGTTGTTGTACTAATCCACAATGATATATTTACTTACCTGAGAAAGACTGAGATTTCTTTAATGACAAGATTAATCTGGTTGTGCACCTTTGTGTCTCTAATGCTAACATCAAGTAGCTTACATGGCTAGCAATCAATAAATATTTTTAAAATAAATGAATGTCAAAATGATGCACTTCTATATGTCACAGATGATTGTTTATGTGGCATAAATTGAAAAATATGGATTTTGGAGTCAGACTTTCCTGGAATAAAAAGCTACTTCTATATTTAGAAGAGCTTTGTGAAACAACCTTGAGCAAATTGCTTAACCACTCCAAGTCTCACATCAGATTGTTATAAGAAATGATAATAATACCAATTTAAAAAAATTGTTATGAATAGAATCAATGATAATATTCATAATGGACTTCTTATTATTAAATATAGTTCTCATTTGTTGCAGCCTACCATGCAGCACAAAGATGCTAAAGATTTTCAGCTATAATTCTTATTTAGTCCTCCAAGCCAGTCTGGTAAATTGATGGCAACTCCATAAAGATTAAACAACAAATTTAGACTCAGAAATTATTTAGTCTATCATGGAAGATTAGTCAGGATAGATTACAAACCACTTCTAATACTTCAGAGTATTAACAGATAAAGTTTTATTTCTGATACATACAAAGTATGTTGTGGGTCTGACTATTCTCTTAAGTACCCTCAATCCAACTTTTATTCTGAAATCCAAATCTGCTATGTCTTGCATCTTGGCCATCTTAAACATATGGTTCTAGTTCACTGTAGCAAGTAATGAATGGCCTGGGTGTTGTACTTTGGCTTTTAAGTACAAAAGTCAGCTGACAACACATTCATATAAATGTATACATGTAGAATATGTATTTTATAACACATAAAATATGTATTTTATAATCCACATACATAAACCTTATATATTTATATATATAATTTTACATCTACAAACACCCATTTTTCTTATAAAGTAACATTCACACCTTCAGGGATTAGGGCCTGAACATATCTTTTGGGAGGTCACAATTCAGTACACTACAGTTTTATTAAGATAAATTAGTAAAATTACAATTAATAGTTCAGGGTATGTAAAATTTAAAGACTTTTAGATAAATATTTCAAGACTGTGTTCCAAAATAATTTTGAATTGAATTTTGGATGCTCTTAAACATATCCTTGTTATGTAGTGTATATGCATACACAGTGCAAAAACACATGTGTACCCTATAAAAATAAAAACAAGAGAAGGTTGGAGGTTGGGTAGAAAAGAGAAAAAGATTGGTAGGGACTTTTCAGAGTTGTCCTCCTTGATCATCTAAATACTGTTCACAGGTATGTCAATAAAATGTACCTGTTAGTCCAGGTTTAAAAATGTAACTGAACTTATCTGGTTTTGACTGACTGATTGATTTCTGGTTTATTTCTATCTGAATATAAGTTTTTTTTTCAAATGTATAAATTTTAATGTAAAATAATTTATCTTTGATTATGAGCAGTTATCTTTTTCATTAAAACAAAAACATTTTTCTGTTTTCTTCATTTTTCACATGATCTTTACAATGTAGAGTGTAAAGTGGAAGCTGTTAGAATCATTTCATGAATAATTTAGATCTATCTTTCTATCTATTTCTGTTGAGTGATGGAAACCATCAATATTGGATATTTTTGTTTCCTAAACATAGTTGAAAAGTTCTCCAAAAAGGAAATGCATCTTGGAATAAAAGTTATTTTCAAGAGCATTCTGGTAATAAATCCTGTGGAATTGTATTTTAATACTTTATTATCAGTAGCAATGATTCACCAGCTCTTTGATAGAGGGTGAATTTTTATAGCAACTTACATAATTTACATATTAAGTTTAGTGTGAGTCTTTCAAAATCAGAGGCCATGCACTTATTACAGGGATGTGATCTGTATAATAAAACATCTATAGTTCTATTAAGATAAATTAGTAAAACTGATGTTTGGATTTCTCTTTTAAGACTAACTTCTTTTAACTGATGGTTTAAGATTCTCAAAAATAAAGATATTGTGTCCAGGGCTGGGAATGTGGCTCAAGCGGTAGTGTGCTTGCCTGGCATGCGCGGGGCACTGGGTTTGATCCTCAGCACCAATAAAAATAAAATAAAGATGCTGTGTCCACCAAAAACTAAAAAATAAATATTAAAAAAAGATATTGTGTCCATATGTAACTAAAAAATATTTTAATAAATAAATAAAACAGTTTTGTTTATTTGATAAACCTACATGTCTCATTCTGAGGACCCATTGTTCTTGGCTCCAAGTAACTTCTGTTTGGCTCCAAAAATCAAATCTGTCTTCCTGGAAAAATTTTACCATTAAAGGAAGACAATCAAAAGAATATTTTGTAATAATTATTTAAGCAACAGCATCATCATCAGATAAGTATATAGCTTCCTAGGGAACAGAGAGAGAGAGAGAGAGAGAATATGCAAGCATGCACATGTGCTCAGATATGAGTATTTGTACCATGTTCTCATTAATATCCTGACATATTACTACAGAAATAACACGATAGGGTCATAGGATAACAGATTTTATGAAGAAAATGGTACACTTGAGATTTTCAAGTGAAAACTCCTAATTTTACAAATAAGGAAAGGAGAGATTTAGGCAACCAAAGTAAGTTGCAGAAGGCTAGCCACATCTTTAATTGATGTTGGGTATGGTGGTACACACCTGCAATCCCAGTACCTCGGAGGCTGAGGCAGGAGAATCACAAGTTTGAGGCCAGCTTCAGAAACTTTGTGAGACCCTGTCTCAAAATAAAACAGCTGGGGGTGTGGTTCAATGTTTAAGTGCCCCTGGGTTCAATCCCCTCTACTCCAAAAATACAAAAACAAAAGCAACCCTACTATATGGCATAACTGAAGTTGGGAATTAGCTAGCAATGTTCAACTTGCAGATGTGCCTATATGGCCTGGAAATTTTTAAATATGATTTAAACACCTTTTGGTGAGGATAATAATTCTTCACTTTAATGGGTTTTTGTCATGCATGAAACATGCAGCCTTAAGTAAGGTTTCCAGATGTAACAAATCAAAATTTGAATTTCAGACACTCAGCACTTTAAGAGTTGTATATAAGTATATCCCAAACATTTTAAGGGATGTACTCATGCTAAAAATATTCGTCTTTTATCTGAAATTCAAATTTAACTGAGTGTCTTATATTTCATCTTGCAAACCTAGTTCAGAGCAAACAAGGCATTTTGAATTCAACCTATCCACTAGGTGTGGCAGAAAGATTTACTGTTTACAAAAAAATCTATATTCCCCCACATCTTGTACCTTCCATGAAATTGGGCAGGACCATACGACTAGTTTGGGCCAGTGTGCTATAATTTTATATATTATAGCAAAATAATATTAATAACGTTAAGTAATATGTTCAAAATATGTACAATGGAAAGAAGCATGCAAACCATACTACAAAATATAATTCCATATGTTGGGGATTAACATTAAAATATATATATTCTACAACTCAACAACAACAATGGTGCAGATGCCATGGAAACAGCATGGCAGTTCTTCAAACAACTAAAAATAGAACTACCATATAACCCAGCAATCCCATGTATGGGGATGTATCTAAAAGAATTGAAAGGTAGATTGTCAAGAGATATTTGCACACCTATGTTCACTGCAACATTATTCACAATAGTGAAGAGGTGGAAGTAACCTATCATCCATTGACAGATGAACGGATAAATGAAATTGAATATTATTCAGCCTTAAAAAGGAAATTCTGACACTTGCTACAACCTGGACGAACCTGAAGGAAATAGTGCAAAATGAAATAAACAAATTTTTAAAAAGACAAATAATTTATTGATCTATTAACATGGGTTATCTAAAGTAGTCAAATTCATAGAAACAGAAAATAAAATGATGGCTGCCAGAGTCTAAGGGAAAGGAAAAATGGGACATTGTTCTTAGTAGGTTTAGAGCATAAGTTTTTCAAGATACAAAGTTCTGGACATCTGTTACATAGCAGATAAAGTGAACGCTATTGAATTGCACATCTAAAATGGTTTTTTAAAACTTAACAAAAGTATATTTTAAGTATGTTTCATTTTTTGTCAATTAACCTCAATAAAGCTATTTATATGGACATATGTGAGTTTAAGAAGTGATAAAGAGGCTGGGTGCAATGGCACACATCTGTAATCACAGTGACTTGGGAGACTGAAACAGAAGAATTGCAAGTGTGAGGCTAGCCTAAGCAAGTTAGTGAGACCCTGTCTCAAAATAAAAAATAAAAAAAAAAAAAAAAACTTGAGATGTAGCTCAGTGGCAGAGCATTCAATACCCAGTACACACACACACACACACACACACACACACACCACAGTGATAAAGAATAAGAATTCCTAAGTCAGACTTATTGGCCTCAAGTCTGTCTGGTGTGACTGTGGGCATGTTATCTAACTCTTGTTTCTCAACTTCTCCTCTGTAAAATGGGATTTTATAAGTACCCCTTGGTTGGACTATAATATTCATAAGCAAGAGCTAGTCATTGTGCTAAATAAATGTAATAATCTGTCAATCTCACTCTTGATGTATCTTTATACATGCATAATAATATTTAATTGTCCGTTTTACCAGACATTTTAGTTATTTTCTTCCCAGTTTATGTTTTTATTACATATTTCTGATTTTTAGAATATAGCAATAGAAATAAACTTTTGTTGTTGTTGTTTTATTTTTTATTTTTTAGACAAGATTCCACTATGTTGCCAGTACTGTCCTGGAACCACAATCCTGCCTCAGCTTCCAAAGTAGCTGGAATTACAAGTGTTTTTAATGTATACAGGTAAATCAGATGGGCCATCTCCCTTAGAAGTTTGTCTCTCTTGGTGATGCTAAGGCAATCATTGTTGAGAAAACATGGACAATTTATTAGATTTCAGAAGTCCTTCAATATTTTAGCACTATTATTTTAATAGAGAAAGATACTATTATATATGTATGTGAAAAACAGAGTTTACAATAATAGGCTTCAACCATTTTATTTATGGAAATCATGATTTATAATCCCCTGAAATTGTCATAATAATATCATTCACTATTAGAATTTCCTACTACATGTATATAATGGGCTGGGTGACAATAATTCAGATTAGATACAAGCCTGCAGAAGTTTTTCATAGAGATGCCTTACTGATATATTATTTTTGCAACACTGGAAAGAGCTGTGTTAGATTTGGTGTTAGTCCTGATATTTCCCCTAGACAGAGTCAGTTCTGGCCTGCTCTATCTCTCATGACTGTGATGACGGCTGTATCCAGATGCTAAATACTCAAGAGGCACTCTAATACAGTGTTAAAGACTCCGAACATTTCATCCCTAAACAATGTGGCATTCCAAGAGAAAACAGACCTCTTTCTCACAGAAATAAAATTGTGAAGGTGTATGATGAATCAGGGACCAAAATTAGAGGCAACAAAATCCTAAAGGTTCTCTTCCCATCACAGTGGTTTTTGCTTCTCTCTTTCTAATATAGAAATATTTATAAATTAAAAAATAAAAATATTACCAGCATAAACAATAACAAAAATATTTTCAAACATAAAATGTTGCAATAGCTATTACACAGTTAAGAAGGCTGTTCTAAATGGCAATCAAAGAATAAATCATGAGAGATTTAACTTAAGAATCAAAATTTCTGAAATGTCTTATTTTGAGAGTATGGGCTAGAGTATTTGTCCTGAGGGCAACTGTTTCTTCCATTATTTTTTCCTCTCTTCCCTCCCATACTTGCATTTTTCACATTTACAAAACAAAGACTACAGGGTTTAAAAGTATTATTTACTTCAATCATAATTTTTCTAAAGAAATATGAAATTTTAAACTTTAAAGTAATTTTATCTATATCAGTATCCAAACAAATTTGGCTATAAACCAAAATTCTTTTTCCACTAAAAAAAATGTAGTTTAATCTAACCAAAAATACGTCAAAGAGTCTTTCTAAAATGACCAATGCCCAAGTTTGCTAACAAAAATACAAAACAATCTGCTTCAGTACAATACAAATGTATAAATTATGGCTACTAGTGTAAATTAAAATTTACTAAATAATAAATGACTTATTTGGCTACATTATGTTTTAGAAACATTTTTATTTCTTTTTACTTTTTAATAGAATGTAACTAACATAAACAAGTTAATTGTACATCTTGATGAATTTTTACATATGTTCCAGCCATGTAACCACTAACCAAATCAACATAGAGAATCTCTCAAAGACAGTGTTTCCTTCAAGTTCTAATGTATGACTCCCCTGAGAATGTTGTTAACAATGAAGAATTCTTAGGCCACATTCACAGAGATTCAATAACAATTGTCTCGGATGGGGCTTTGGATGCTGATTATTTAATAAGCACCTCCACTTGAAGAAACACTGCTATAGAGAAGCCAAACTTGACTCATGGCTCTAGAAGTTCCTTTACTCTCTACTTCAAAGATGATTTTATTGGGAAACCTAGATGCTTTCCTACTGATTAAGAATGTATATGTCATTTGCTATCCCTGTATAATTTTACATTTTAGTGTTGTTTTTCTTTCTTTGGACCAGAGTCTCCCAAATAATGTTTCTACCATCCACAACAAAATGAAAATTAGAAAGACCATAGTTAGTTATTCATAAACTTAAACGTGTATTGTCCTTTAAGATTATATACTTTCTACTTTCAAGACCTCAAGATATCTTTTCTTTTATGAACTACTTCCAAGAGTAAAAACAGTAGAGTTTTAAAAATTAATTTAGAAAGTTAAACAGTTAAAAATTCAATGTTGTTCAAATTTCAAAAATCCAAGCTACCAAGCCTTTTGAGTCTGCTCCTGAAATCTGAACTGATGGCCACCAAGGGTAGAGTGTCACATCTTGACAATTTCTCTGCCAGAGCATGTCAAGTTTGACTACAAACTTTCTACTATGTCAAAAGACAACATTAGTTTCTTTTCTCTCTTTATATAAATAATATGCTCTGTAGAAACTTTCAAAGAATAGGAAAAATCAAATCAAAACCACCAAACCAGTGTTAATGTATTCATTTTTTCTAGCCTTTATGTACAATTTTTTAACAACTTGGGGATAAAATTTATACATATGAAGAAAAATCACCTGGTATTTTTCTCTGACATTTTCCAAAGTCATTAAAATCCTTTCAGGGAATGAGGGAAAGGAAGAGGGTTGGAATAAGGAAAGATAATGGAATGAGTCTGAAATAACACTCTTATACGTGAATATGAATATGCCACAGTGAATCTCACCATCATGTACATCCACAAAAAATTAATTGAAAAAAATAACTATGGGTAAATGGCAGAAAGATCAATAAAGGAAAGGGAGTAGGGGGTTGGGGAGGGAAAATGTAAGGGAGGTACTGGGGACTGAATTAGGACAAGTTATATTCCATGCTTTTAGAATTATTTCAAAATGGATTCTACTGTCATGCATAACTAAAAAGAAGCAAAAAAAACATGTATGGACAGAGCAAAACAAAAATCCTTTCAGTGTAGTTTTGTTTCATGCTATTCTATCTTATGAATGTGTTGTAATTTATTGCAATCTTTTAAATTAGAACAAAGAGGCCATTTCTACTTCAAAACATGCCAATGACACTACCGTGAAAATTTGTACACATTTAAAAATGACATCTAATATTTCTTAAGATATAAAGGTTATAGGAAGAAAGAAACTAATACAGAGGGAGTTAAGATTTTAAAGTTTTTGATATGTTGTGATTCAGCTACATATTGCTTTATAACAAAATATCTACAGCTTAGTGGTTTAACACAACCATTTATTATTTCTTTGCATAGTATTGGCTGGTGTTTCTTATGCAGCTGTATTCAGCAGAAGCTCCACTGAAACATGGATGTCTAAGATGGCTTTACTCTGCGTCTGACACTTCAGCTGAGATAGCTGGAATAACTGGGGACTGATTTGGCCCCCCTATGTAGTCTCTTATTACTAAGTATTCTAGCCTGACCCTATTTATAGGGTGGCTGGATCCCTGAAAGTAAATGTGGAGCTGACAGGCTTTTTAAGACTAGACCTATAAGTTAAAGCAAATCATGGGTCCAGCTCACATTTAGGGAAAGGAGAAGGAGATGCCACTGTTTAATGGAGGAGCTATAAAATCATCACATTGCAGAAGGGCATTTGGGTAATAGGGATTGTTGTGGCCATCATTAGAAACAATTGACCACATATTGCCATATTATCAATTTATAAAATGTCATTTTATAATAAGTGTATACAAAATATACTTTCATCAGGTTGCTATGAATTAAAAAGTGTCAGTTAGGATGTGTAGTACTTAAACACTCTTGGTTAGGAGTGTGTTATGGTTTGGATCTTAAGTGTCCCCAAAAGGCCTATATGCAAAAGGCTTGGCTGCCAGTCTAGGGTGGTATTGGGAGATGATAGAACTTTTAGGAGGTAGGGCCTAGTGCAAGGAAGTTAGATCACTGAGGGCATGCCCATGAAAGGGATATTGGGACCCCAGACCCTCCCACTATTTTTCTTTGCTTCCTGGATGCCATGAGGTGACAGTTTTGCTCCACTATGTATTCCCAGCCAAGACGTTCTGCCCCACTACAGGTACAACAGCAGTGAAGCCAGACATCCATGGGTTGAAACCTGAAAACATGAGCCAAAATAAACCTTTAAGTTGTTTGTCTCAAATATTTTGTTACAGTAATGGAAACCTGGCTTAACAGTATAATCATGAATGTCTATTGTAGAACATAGTTTGGCACCCCATTAATCCATACTCTGAATAAATGAGTGCTCAGATAGACCAGGATATATGTACAAAAGGTTCATAGTAGCATTATTCTTAGTTCATTATAGTCCCAAACCAGAAACCCTAAAGTTCATCAAATCTAGAATAGATTTTATGGAAATGTGGAATATTTAAAGAACAGTGAAAATGCACAAACTATACATTGAACAACATAAATGAATCCTTTAAAAATAATGTTGAACATAAAATAAAAGTCACAAAGTGATGCAGACAGTGTGATTTCAGTTATGTAAAGTATCAGAAAAAGCCAGACTACACAGTTATTTAGGGATGCATGCATAAGTAATATGATTATAAAGGAAAGCAGAAAAAATACTTTCCATATTAAAGCTAAGGTATGAGTTTGGCCTAGTAAGGGGGAAGTGGGATGGAGAGAGCATCCAGACAGGGAAAAAGCCAGAAATTTGAGGAACTTAAAGGAAACAAGAACAAAAGTTAGAAAGGCACTTATAGATCAGCTTAAAGATTTTCAGATTTCCTGCTAAGAACAATTAAAAACTATTGATTGGTTTAAGCAAAGGACAATAACCAGGGTTTAGTTTTCAAAGAATTATCTTGTCTGTTATGTGTAAAATAGAGGAGTCAAGATACATACAGGAATATAGTTAAAAATTTTTCATGGTTTCCCCTGAAAGATGATATAGCTTTCAGTTGATGCAGTGATAGTAGGTAGGGAGAGAAAGAGACAAAAACAAGATAATCTTGGAAAGTGGAATCAAAAAGACCTAATGTTTGGGAGTTAAAAAAAATGAGTTAGGATAATTCTTATTTTCTGGCATGATCAACAGGGTGCCACTGGTCAAGAGATGGAACACTAACAGAAGGTTGGTTGATTTTGGATTCCTAGGAGACATGAAAGCACAGATGTTATCCAAGGAATTGAAAAAGTGAATAAGTGCTCTGGAGTGCAAAACAGGAATTTGGGGGTAACCAGCATTGTATTTTATTTTAATATAGCACAGAAGTAAATAAAATAGTGTATAGCTAAAGTATCAAGAGAGGTAAAATAACTCAGAAAGAATAAATAGAAGAAAGAATTAGTGACAATGTTACTTTTTTTTTAAAGAGAGAGAGAGAGAATTTTTTAATATTTATTTTTTAGTTTTCCGTGGAACAACATCTTTATTTTTATGTGGTGCTGAGGATTGAATCCAGCACCCCATGCATGCCAGGCGAGCGCGCTACCACTTGAGCCACATCCCCAGCCCACAATGTTACTTTTTATATATGAGGCCTAGTGCTTGAGGCTGGGATATAAAGGCAATTAAGATATGGTCCCTAGTTTACTGTCAGGCAGAGGAGACAGACACATTTGCAAGTTGATCAGTTGATCTAGATAGATCAAGATAAAGTTAAATACAAAATGCTGTGGGATCTCAGAAGGATAGTCAACTCTGGAAGGTCCAATAAGAATGCCAGAAAAGCCTGGTGCAGTGGGGTACACCTGTAATCCCAATAGCTAGGGAGGCTGAGGCAGGAAGATCTCAAGTTCAAAGGCAGCCCCAGCAACTTGGTGAGACATTGTCCAAAATAAAATATAAAAAGGGCTGGGGATATGTTCAGTGGTTAAGCACCCCTGGGTTCAATCCCTAGTAGCAAAAAGAAAAAGAATTAGCCAGAAGATTTGGAAAAGTAGAAAAGGCATTCTAGACAGATGCCATAAGATACACAGAAGCATAGAAGCTTGAAACAGAATATGTATGTGCTTGATCACAAGCAGTCCAATACAATTAATATTCAGAGTTTGAAGGCCAGGAGAAGGGAGTCAGGTAGAATGGGGAGGAAGGCCCCATTCATGGAGGCCTTCCATGCCCTTCCATGCCTACCTAATTTGTTCGGTAGAAGTACAAATCATGTGGTAATAAATTTGAGTGATGTGGTAATGTTTGTGTACTAGACAGGTTACTTAAACTTGGAGTGGAGGAGGAAGGTGAAGGTGAATATAGCCCAAATGATTAGAAAAGAAATAAGCAACTAAATAGGGCGTGGTAATACAAGGAACAATACATTTTAAAAATATTTAGGACCACTCTTTAATTTAAAGAGCCTGTCTGGAAGGTCATATATGCTCAGGCCCATGTTTGACCCCCGCTTTAAATGCAGTTGAAAGTGACTGCTGGGGGTGGGGTGTGTGGCCAAGGTAGAGAGAGAGGAGGCAGGGAGGGGAGAGAGGGAGAAAAGGAACTGGATGTCAAAGCCCAAACGCTTGGACATTTACAACAAAGCAAGGACACCTCACAACACAAGAGGTCACAAGATTGCCAGGGTCTGTGCCAGGTGAAGAAAACAGCCAGCCAGCTGCGGGGATGGCACAGCTAGCTGGTGAAGTAGGTGCAAGCCCCGCTGGTGTTACCGCAGCTTTGACAGTGAGCACTCAGCACACCAGGGCCAGGGCAGCACTGGAGTGGCAAGATCGCAGCGCTGCAGGCACTACCAAATTCATGATTCTCTACTGCTGGGATCTGCAACAAGGCTCCACACTGAGGAGAAGCTGTAGCTGCAGAGAAAAAAATAAATGGTGAGACAGAGGAAAGGAAAGCTCCAGAGGGAACAGGTTCAGGGAATCCAGAAACAAGTCACTGAGGTTTTGACCATAAAACAACAAAAAGGGAGCTTGTTGAAGTCAGAAAAGATTTCCTCCTACTGTGTCACTGTAAAAATTAAGGGGGAAAAAAAGAAAACTATAAAGAACTAATTTCCTATAGAAATAACCACAGGAGAGCAGGGAGGGAAAACTCCATACAAAATAATTATGAGACAACTGTATAAAGAGCAAACTAGATTCATCCCTACAGACAAGTAAAACAGGACAGGAAGATGTGTCCACCAAATGGCTCAAAACTGTACCTGACATTTAAAAATAGGCATGAAAACACCCAGAAAATAACTCAAGATGCGGAAGAACACAACATTAAAAAGCTCAGCTTTGAGATGACAGAACTGAAGAAAGAGAAATAAAAGAAAAAAATGTTTCTGAAATAGAGATGAAAACAAAAGGAGTATAAGAGCAGAGAAACACAGCAGATAATACTAAAAAAGAAATGGAAAGTGAGTGAGCGAACTTTTTTTCTTAATTTTTAAAAGATTTTTTTTTAATCAAAGAGATGAAGAGATAAGGACAGTTAGTGCAACTAGTACACGAATCCTTTCCAGCAGCTTCAGACACCTCTGCTTTGTAGCTGCTGCTGTTACAACCATTTTCTTAGACATTTTTTTTTTGTGTGTGTGTGTGTTCATGGCCTTGGTTCTTTTTTTTTTTAATTGATTTAAAAATAAATAAATAAATGACAGTGGAATGCATTACAATTCTTATTGCACATATATACACATGGCAGCTACAGAATACTTTTGCTAAATACAAGGTTGTTCAGTTCCTGGTGACAACTCCTTCAGCCCCTATCTCCAGTACTCAGGAAAGCCTTCGAAGATAAGAATACCACGACCCAGGTCCCTTCCTCCCCTGGCAAGGGGTCAATTTCCACTGTTACTTAGAAGAGTGAAAAGAAGAGCTCTCCCTTTCAGAGATCAAACACCAGGATTCCAGGCATTTCTTGCGCTCTTCTTTTTGAAGAATTTTATCTCCCATTCTGCCCACTGTCTGCTGGAATATAAGTACTCTTTTCTATCATGTAAGAAATGTTCAGGATACAAACTAAACATTCATTCAGCTTAAATCACACATATGAATTCATTCAGATTCATTTAGCAAACAGTTTTGTTGTTGTAATTGTAGTACTGAGGATGGAACCCAGGGTGCTTTACCACTGTGCAATATCCATAGCCCTTTCTATTTATTTATTTTATTTTGAGACAGGGTCTAAGTTGCTCAAGCTGGCCTTGAACTTGAGAATCCCCACCTTAGCCTCCCCAGTTGCTGGGATTACAGGTTTGTGCCACTGTGCCCAATTTAGCAAATAGTTACTGAGCAACAAATCCTTATTGATTAGTAATAAATAAGACCACATATTAGGTTCCTGCTTTGTCGTAATCATCTTGAGGTGAAAAGAGGTATGTTACCCTTTAGCCAAATAACAAGGCCATTACAGACTCTGATGAATGCTGGGAAGGAAATAAACACAGTGATGAGAAATGGAGGGAAGTCATTCTATTCTAAATAGAAAAGTCAGGGAAGACTTCTCTAACCATATACATAGTCTCATATCAGATTATTTTGGTATAATATTAGACTATTCAAGTACATTCCTAAGAAACCCCCATGTTTTTCCCTTTTGGAGCTATCTTCAGGCCTCTTTCTCTTTATTTTATATCCTCCAAAATGTATACATAAAGATAGAAATGTAAAGATAGAAATACACCTCATTCCTGACTTTACATAACTAACAGCTTAGTGGAAAGAATAGATGTTGTATTAGTTTCCCATTACTGTAACGAATACCTGCCATAATCATCTTATAGAGAGAAAATGTTTAATATGGCTTATAGGTTTCAGTCCATGATCAATTGACCCCCATTGCTATAAGTATTGTGGCAAGGCAGCATATGTTGGTAGAAGCACATGGCGGAACAAAACTGATCATCTCATGGCCAGAAAGCCCAAGAGAGAACAAGGAAGAGGCAGGGGTCCCACAATCTCCTCAGGGCACATCCTCAATGACCTAAAGATCTTCCACTAGGCCCCACCATTCACCACCTCCCAATAGTGTCTCCCTGGGACTAACCCCTCAACATCTGGGCCTTGAGAGGGTGGGGCATTTAGGATTCAAACTATAATAGATGTATAAACAGATAAGTAAAAGCATAACAAAGGGTACACCTGTGAGGAATGTTACTGTTTTTGCTAGTTAACTCTTCTTCGATCTAGGGTCTCTAGAGTTCCTGAAAACTCTTATCCTATTTGGGTTCCAGGTTGAAAATTCTGCCTGGCTCCCTACATCTTCTCAATATTTACTTGTTATTTTTAAACTAAAACAGTAATAACTTTGACTTGCATATAATACTAGCTTAATTTCCTCATTGGCATAATACATAAAATAAATGGGAAATTGATTTTAAAATTACTTTAATAAGAAGTCTGTATTTTTTTCCACCAATAACATTTTGGCCAGATAATTTAAGTTAGTTATCACCTTAGAATGTGTTAATAACTATCGCTATCAGAAAACTGTACTAGCTAGGTACAGTGGCTCATGACTGATTGTAATCCCAGTGATTTGGGAGGCAAAGGCAAGAGGATTTCAAGTTCAAAGTGGCCTAAGCAACTTAGTGAGACCCTCAACAGCTTAGTAAGACCCTCAAAATAAAAAATAAAAAGGGCTGGGGATGTGACTCAGTGGTAAAGCATCCTTGGGTTCAATCCCCCAGTACCAAAAAAAAAAAAAAAAATACCTCTACTGTAGTTCAGTATCACTTATTCTATCAGTAATTGTGTCAACCAACCATGCTCATCTGCTAATCAATCAGGCAGTATTTATTTATACTGTAAATTTTAGAGGAGGACAAAACAGACAATGAATATTCTACAAAAGACACTAGAATTAGAAATATTTTGACAGATACACAGGTATTTTATTTATGTTTTTGAATTGGCTAGTGGCTTATATTGGCTTGTCAACTCTTATAGATTCATTACAATTCTTTTGGATTTCTCTGAGATACACCCAACTACTGGGAGTTGCTACTTCCCTTCAAAGACTGGGGCAGCCACATGTCAGGTCCTTATGTTAGGGACAGATGAAAAAGAACAGTGATAGCTCCCTT
This sequence comes from Marmota monax, assembly GCF_021218885.2. NCBI lineage: Eukaryota > Metazoa > Chordata > Mammalia > Rodentia > Sciuridae > Marmota > Marmota monax. The sequence goes on along the minus strand of NW_026694084.1, from coordinate 15,473,179 downwards.
TTGCTAATATCCTTCCCTTCACATATTGCAAGACCTCAGAGCTAGGATAGAATTATCTGTCAATCCTAGCTTTATATGAGGTGCTAAGTGAAGAAAGAGGGGATTAAAGTCCTCCAAAGGCAGCTTCTCTCTGTGTGATTCTTTAATGAGGATGACAGCAGGCTTGAGCCTTCTGGACATTCTCACACAGGCATTAGGTGTAAACAGCACGTAGGGAGTTCCAATAAGGTATCTCCAGAGCAAGGGAAGGAGGTCAGGAAAAAGTCATCTAATGAAGATATACACACCAAGAAACAATAATTATTTTGCCAACAAACAAACAAAAAACTTAGAATTAACACCTAAATGTAGGACATGGTTTTGCTTTCAATTTAATTAAACCACTCTGTCATTACACCCCATGAACATATCTTTGTCCTATCATACTGAAGTATAATTGTTGGTTTATATGTCCTCTGCCTAGCTGAATTCCTTTCTATAAAAACAGTATTTAGTAATATTTTCCCCCTCAGAATTGAACTGTGTCTGGCATAGAAAAGCTATGTGACTTTGATCTTCTCAAAATCTCTGATTACTTTATGCTTTTTCTCAAGCTTAATGTGGCTGAACTGAAAAAATGACAGTATTAACTGAAAATATAACTAAAGAAGGCAGGCATTAAAATGAAATAGGCATCTGCATGTAGTATATAAAAAGTATAGATGGATTAAAAACAATGTGCTATTCAGAAATATCTGAGATATTAAATCAACTCATATGAGCATTTTGGTCACTCAAACTGCATTCACCACAGTAGTAGTAGGTATTCATTAGGGAATACCAAAATGGGGATCAATTTCCTTTAAGATTATATAGTTCTGGATAACTAGACTTAATGTACATTCATTCATTTTTAGAGTACTTACTGAGTACTTGTTATATGTCAGGTACTGAGACAGTAATCAGAACTCTAACATTATATTTGAATGAAGATATCCATAGTTGAGTCTAGTGGTGCAAATAAAACATATATATAGGCTAAAATGTTAGGAGCTCTAAGATAAGTTTGTTTTCAGTAGAGTGCGGGAGGATGGGGTGATTTCTTCAGCTATGTTTGACCAATGCAAAACACAGAATAGGGAAGGTGATGCCTCACCCAAATCTTAAATGAAGAGAATAGGATAAGAGGGTGCAGAAAGGCATTTTAGACTGAGGAACTTTACAGAAGAAACAATAAAGTTGGTAGCTTGTTTGAGCAGAGCTCAGTGAGGAAGAGTGTAGGGTTCTAGAGAGATAATGTCTTCAAGAACTTTATAGAATATGCTAATAAGTTCTGACTTTATACCATACAAAACAGGAAGTGACAGAATATATTACTTTGGTAGGGCTGCCATAACAAAGTGTCACAGACTGGGTGGCTTAAACAACAGAAGTTTATTTTCTCACAATTCTAGAGGCTGGAAGTCCAAGATCAAGGTGCTGGTAGAAATGTTTCTTCCGAGGCCTCTCTCCTTGGTTTACAGATGTCTGCCTTCCTTATCTTCACATGGTCTTCCCTCCGTACATGTCTGTGTCCTAATCTTCTATTTTTACAGACACTAGTTTATACTGAATTAAGGTCCAAACTTATAACCTGATTTTAACTTAATTACTTCTTTCAAGATCCTATCTCCAAACATAATCACATTCTGAGGTACTGGGGGTTAGGACATCAACATACAAATGTGGAGGGAACATACCATAACAGGGTTATATCCAACTTCAATAACTGTTAAGTCTGTTTTGTGCTGCTATAACAATACCACAGACTGGGTAACTTAGAATGGAGAGGAACTTATTGACTCATGGTTGTGGAAGCTGAGTCCAAGATTTAGCGGCTGGCATTTGGTGAGGGTATCCTTGCAAAGGGAAGGTGAAAGAGAGCAAGAGGGGACTGAACTCATCTTTTATAGGAAACTCTCTCATGATAATGGCACTAATTAATTCATGAGAGCAGTGCCCCCAAGGTTCAAATACCTCCCAACAGGTATGGCTTTCAACACTGCAGCATTCGGGGTCAGGTTTCTAACACGTGAATTTTGGGGGACACATTTAAGCCACGGAAATCACCCAGCTAGCAGGGTGGACAGGTACAGGGCCAGGGCAGGGAGACACTTTGAAAGAATGTTGCCAAAGTCTTTGAGAGATGATGAGCCTTCTCAAGACACAGGAGGGCACAGCAAAGAGAGTGATGTAAAGAGAATGTTAAGGATCCTTGGCCTCCAGAACAGGATTCAACTCCTCGGTACAGTCCACAGGGATTTTGATAATTCAGCTCTAACCTCCCAATGCAGACTCATGTTGTGCGACTCCAGATAGCCTACCCTCTGGGTACTAAGATCTTCTCAAAGTCTCTGATCACTTTATGCTTTTTCTCAAGTTTAATGAGGCCAAACCTGTGTGCCTGCCTTTGCCACTTTCTTAGCCTGTCCAGTAGAGGTAGTCAAATGTTACCTTCCCTAATAGGCTCAAACCTTCTCTGACAGTTGAGTTACTTCCTCTCCAGAATTCCCAAGAACATTGTGTACACAGACATTCTCACACAGTGCCATGATTAGTTTTACATTTCATATGCTCACCACCCCATACTAAATTGTGAATTCCTTATGGGCTGGGATTGGTTTCCTTGTTTTCCCACAGTTTGACATGGTGATCATAGAATGAAAAGCATTTAATAAGCTGATAAATGTGTGAAGATTAAAACTTACACCTGATTTCACCTAGATAGCACCAGGTGATGCCTAGCCTATGATTTCTCTGTAATACCTCTGTGTTTAATGAAAACACTAGGAAGAGACTAAAGCAAGAAAGTCAAATTTTCCATATTTGGGGCTAAATCTCCCTTATAACAAGAAACAAGATATTTTCACTAACCAGCAAGGAAAATTCCAAAGGAAAAGCCAGGCAAATCAGCAGAGTTTCCAGTCTGTCACCACTTTAATCCATCTTGTAAATCACTTCCAGTTTAATCTTAAAGGACAAAACACCACTGTCTTCATGTATTTTTCTATTTAAAAACTTAATAAGTGGCTCCCTTTGCCTATCTGATCAAATCCAAGTTTCCCAGTCTGGCTTCTGCCCTCCCTTCTATGCCCTAGCTCACTAAGGTTGAAAGTTCAGGTTCTCATCCTTCCTCTTTTAAAAGTCCCCTTCTTCTTGTTTATACTTTGTTACAACTTTAGTCCCTGGACTTCCAGGAAAATTCAAATTACAACTATCATTTTTCAACTCTTAGAGATCACACAGACTATCCCCCACAATTTAGCAGTTATAATGTTCATTAATAGATGAGTGGGCAAACAATCAGTGGTATATCCATGCAATGAAATATTATTCTGCCATAAGAAAGAAGTGCTGATATCATACTATTACTGGGATGAAACTCAAAATCATCATACAAACTGAAAAGACACAAAAGGCTACATAATTATACAATCCCATTCATATTAATCTCCTGAATAGGGCAATCTATACAGATGCGAGGTGAATGCATCAAGCTGTAGGGGGGAGAAAAACAGAAGAGGGGTATGATAATCAAAAGGTACAAAACTTTTTTCTGAAGTGATGAAAATTTTCTTAAAACTGACTATAGTGCTGAGAACAGTGGTGCATGCCTGTAATCTAGCTACTCGGGATACTGAGGCAGAGGGATCACAAGTTTGAGGCCAACCTGGGCAATTTAGCAAGAATCTGTCTCAAAAGGGACCAGGGATATAACTCAGAGGTAAAGCAGCCCTGGGTTCAATTCCCAGTACCAGAAAAAAAAATTGTGGTGATAGTTGCACATATCTGTGAATATACTAATAAGTTAATGAATGGTACACTTTAAATGAGTAAATTGTACGGTATGTGAATTGTATCTTAACAAAACTGTTTAAAACAAAAACCATAGCACAACCAGGATACTGAGATAGTCAAGATCCAGAACATTCCATTCCACAAAGATTTCTATTGCTTTTGTCTTTCTAGTCACCCTCCCTTCCCTACCACTACACTCTCCTTAACTCCTGTCAACCACTAATCAATTCTCCATTTCTATAATTTTGGTTTTTTTTAAGAATGCTGCAGCTATTGTGGAGGCTGAGGCAGAGAATATAAATTCAAGGCCAGCCCTCAGTAACTTAGTGAGATCCTGTTTCAAATTTTTAAAAAAGGACTGGAGATGTAGCTCAGTGGTACAGTACTCCAAGATTCAATTCCCCACCCTGCCACCACCAAATGTCATATAACATGCATGTAGTATATAATCTTTAGGTACTGACTTTTTCACTTAGTATAATTTTCTGAAAATTGATATGTGATTATGTGTATAGTTTCTCCTATTGATGAGTATTTCTAGAAATTATTTTCATTTTTATTCTTTATCCATCAGATTCAACTCAAGTCCTGTCAGGTCTACCACCAAAGTGCATCTGAAATTTCATCTCTTCTACCTGTATTTATATGCTTCTCCAAACTATCACATGCTCTCACCCAGTCTTCAAGAACATAAAACTGATCTAGCTGTTTTTACTCCTGCCCTTTTATAACCTATTTATCATGAAACAGCTAGAATAAGCTTGAATTATTTTGGAATCTTTATATAATATCACTCTCCAAAGTAAAAGTCTTAGTCCTTCTTTTCTTCATATAGTCACTCAAAAATATTTTTGAGGTATTGTTTAGGCATTGAAGAAGCAGTTATAACAAAATAGACAAAATCCTTGGTCTTGTGGAGCTGATAATACATTGAAGCAAGGCTGACAATAAACAAAGTAAATAAGTAAAATATGGTGGTAAAATTTAAGCTGGAAAGGGAGATGAGAAATCTCGTAGGCAGGTGAGTTACACTTTTAGATTGGTCAAGAGAAATTTTCACTGAGCAGATTACATTTAAACAAAACATGAAAAAAATAAGGAAAAAGCCATGTAGGCAAACAGGCAAAGCATACTTTAAATAAGGGCAATAGCAAATAACAGGCCAAAATGGAAGGAAAAGGAGCATCTAAGGAACTGAAAGGAAATCTTGGTGGCTTGGGTCAAGAGATCAAGAGGAGGAGATACAGGAGATGGGGCAGAATGGTTAAGTGTCCAGTTGACCTAGAGCTTTTTAGGGCATCATATTATTATATCCTTTACTCTGGGCGAGATAGCAAGACTCAGTGGGTTTTAAACAAAATTTGAAAGTTTCTCTGGCTTCTGTTTGAAGAACACAGCAAAGGGTGGAGACATAGCTCTGGCTCCAAGTCACCTGGGACCCAGATTGAGGCACCTGCTGGTCTTATGGGGTAAAAACTGGTGTGCCTAGAAGTAGACTTTAAAGGCAGTTTCTCTTCAAAATCTTTTGTTATACCACCTGACAATCACTTATGAAACCATGGCAGCAACAGCATTAAAATGGATGATATCAAAGAGAATTATCTTGAAACATTTATTTCCAGTCCAGAATAGATTTATCTCTGTTTGTCATAAATGTACATATTCTTCTCTTCCAGATGACTATAAAGAGGGGAAACAAAGTGGTTAGTGAAGAAGTTACTCCAAAAATTAAAGTGAGAGACAATAGTTTGGACTAGGGATAACTTGGTAGATTATGTGAATTGACTGGATGTGGATGTGCCCTAAAGGTTAGAACTAAAGGATTTGTTGGTGGATTGGATTTACAGTGTAAGAGAAAAAGCCAAGGATGACTCCAAGGTTTGGGGGTCAGCAATTGGATGAATGGAATTAGTATTCACTGAGTTGAAGAATGCAGGAATAGGTTTTGGTGGCTACGTGGGGGAGTTAGGTATGAGATGTGTTCATGTTGAAATGTTGGGTATATGTGAGTCTGGGATTAACTAATAGTCCGTGTTTGGGCTGTAATTTGGGAATTATAAGTGTGTAGACTGCATGTGAAGCCATTAGATTGAACGTTATCCCATAGGGCACTGCTGTAGATAAGAGAAGAGGTTCAAGACGACCCCCTCCCCTGCCCCCACACACATACCAGGCACTACAAAATGAAAAGGCCTGGAAATGTGAAGGTAAGCAATGGAGATGTCAGAACACTTGGGGGTGAGGAAAGTCCATGTTCCTTTCCATAATCATCACCTGGGCCTTCTACACACACACACAGGACAACTTCGTTTTTGAAACACATCAAAGTCCTTCCTAGTCTAATGTTTTACCTTGATTCTAATTTTATTCACCGCCGTCTGTTACTAAAAGTGTCAGCTCAACTGTTGCCCTGTTTTCCCTAAACACCCTAATTGCCATCTGACTTTCTCTAACCATCCTGATTGCGAGTTTTGTCTGTCAAATTAAACAGTCCGATCCAAACACCCCCACCGATTTATAGCTCATTACTATAAACCCAAAACAACCAATTTAACAAACGCTTATATCACTGATTATCAAATGAAAGTTCAGGAACTCCTTAGCAGGTAACTTCCTGGAGAGCAGGGGCCCCATTACCTTGTTCTTTGCCGCACTCTAATGCAATCTCCATTGCCTGAACAATCATTTTGAGCTTTCAATAATTATTAATGGAACAGACTGCGGATCACCGTGTAAATCGTAGACTAGAAATAGAAAGAAAGCACAGACAAACTCGGCTACACAAGACACGGTGGCGGCTGCTGGCACACCCCCTGGCCCCCAGAGTCGCCGAGAGGAAAAAAAGAACCCGTGCGCATGCGCCATTGTTCTGCGCTCCACAGGCCGAACACCACGCCCTGTTCTAATCGAGTTTAAGCAGCGCACATGCGCAGTAGGCGTCTGTCTGTTCGTTTGTCGGCTCTACCAATAAAGTTTTAGTGAACCATACTCCTCTTTTCTTTGGCAAGATGGCGGAGTACGACCTGACTACTCGTATCGCCCACTTTTTGGATCGTCATCTGGTCTTTCCGCTCCTTGAGTTTCTCTCCGTGAAGGAGGTGAGACGACTGTGGGCGCGAGGAAGGTGTGGGAGCGGGCGAGGTGCCGGGTACGGCCCTAAGACGGCGGCTGTAGCCCTAGGCCTGATACACGTGTGAGGCGGCGGCCACTTTGGCCCCCATCCGGAGAGTAAGGACCCACTCCTAGTCGTTTAGCTTGGTCCCAGTTGATGAGCTCCGGGAAGTTTGGCGGTAGGAAGGAGTGAGATGACTGTGTAGAATTCTGGGAAGAAAGGTCTTTGCTTCACTTTTTGAGATGCGGGCCCGGGGTCGTTCGCGTCAGGTCTCTCGGAAGTTGTTTCCCTGGCCTTGCTGTAGTAACGCTGGAGCTTCAGGCCGGCTCCTAAAAGCAAATTGCAGTATTGTTAGAAGTTTTGGTTTTTCTTTGGAGAACTGTAGGAACCGTGCGTTTGGATTTGAATTATTGCATATCGAATCCTTCGTACACTTAAATACCTAGCACTTAAATTGTGAGTTCTTTGCGTTGTTTCTTGATCTTTGAAGTAGTCACTTCCTGGAAGCGTAACAGATGTTGTCAGATTCGGACAGGGACCAAAAACTTTTTAAAACTCCACAAAACCACAGATTTTAACTTAAAGATTGTTTTCCAGTGTATAAGTGTATGGATTACAAGTAATTTGAATGGGTTGTTAACCTTTCTTTAACTCCTTGAGATACCTTGAATAAATGTGTAGCTACAGAACATAATCTTAAAGCATGTTTCCATCCTAAAAGTTTTACTGGACTGAAAAGAAAGATTGGTTTAAAAGAAATATTAAGCTTAGTTAAAATTATGTTTATTTGGAAATTGGTGCTATTTCATAATCAATAAATTTCTCGAAGCTTCCAGATAATTCTGGTTCACTAAACAGGTATTTATATAAACCTTTTTTAAACACAGACAACTATTAAGATTGTTGATGTTCAGAAACAGCAAAGTTCATTTTCAGCAAATGTCCAAAAAATGTTTTGCCATATAAAACTTTAAGGATGTATTTTTCCCTTCACTTTCTTTTTATGCTTGCATATTAGAGCTTGAATAAAATGTTGAGTTTGTTGTCTTGTTCCCTTTTTTTGATAGATAAGGATAATTTACCAAAGATCAAGGAGGAGAAATGGGCCATATTTTGAGATCCTTTACCAACTACATGTAGAAGTGTTCTAAAGTCGTTGAACTTCATATTTTTTGTGTTCTTTACACTTTCATTTTTTCAAGACAGAAAAAGGGAGGAATGTGTACATATAAATTTTAATAGAGTCATGTCCTACAATGAAACATAATCTATACCCAATACCTTCCTCCCTAGAGAGAATGTTGGTTCTTATATATGAAGAGGAAGACTAGATAGATTATTTAGCAGTTACTAAGTATTGGGGCATGGAATTGTGAGAAATTTAAGATTAGAGCCAGGCATCTCACCATTAAAAAACTTAACCTGTGCTATAAAGTTGTATGTTTATAATATAATGCAAAAGTAATACAAAATATAATTATATAATATAATGCAAAGGTAATGTTGGTCAAGTTTTGGCAAAGGGGCTGTCAAAATTGAGATTCTGTTACCTTTAGTAGGCAGAAACCACTTTTGAGGGGCTTTTGAGTCTTGAAGTCTAGATAGTTAGGGTAGAGTCAGTGATCACGATTGCACTAAGGAAAATAATTTGCTAATATTTGTGGTGTGTTGGATAACATAAGCTCCAAGAGAGCAGGAGCTTTATTTCATTCCCTGCTGTGTTCTCAGCCCATGAAATTGTCTGGCTTTTAATGGCTGTTTAATAAATAGTTAAATAATACATCTTTATGTCTCACTTTTTTTATTCTCCTGAAGTGGAAGGATAAGTGGTGCAGTGTGTGGGTCTCTGTGTACTGAATTTGGACCTGGGTTAGGATCCTAACTCTATGATTTAATATCTCTGTGCCCTTCAAAGCAGGTTCTTTCCCTTTTTAACTAAGCCTTTTCTCATGAATAAAATGTTGATATGGGATTGTTAGAAAAATTACTTGAGGTAATGCATATAAAGCATTTAATACTTTGGAGGTAGAGTAAGTATTCCTGAATATTTTCCCTTAGGATACTAGGCCATACTATAAGTGGAGACAGGGAATTAGGGTTTTGAGTACAGAGGAAAAGACTAGAAATGGTGATCAAGGAAACTGACTGAAGACAAGTATAGGGATCCTCAACTGACATCAAAAATCACACATTATAGAACTAATGATGGTCATTGTCATAGTGGGAGTAGCTGGGGAAGGTTTTAAGAGTAATAGAGAAGTATTTGGGGATAGGCTTGTAGATAAATATTATCTGGAGATTAATTAAGAGTTACTGATCAGAGAAAAGCACAAAATGTGATTGAATAATATTATTGCTTAGGTTTGAAACATTATTTATTTGACCTTAGCCACAACCTAGAAAATATATGAATTTTTCAGATCTAGATGTTGACATTAAAATTGTACGTGATTAGAGAAAAAGAAGAAATCAATAATAGTGCTAAAAAGAAAATCTTTGAAAGAGCTGAAAGTGATATCCAAACCAAGGTTGAAAGTGACAGATACCAAAAAGAGGTACACAAAAGCTGGAAACAGTATAGGCATCGTTGTGCAGACATGTAATCTGAGTAGCGAAGAAGGCTGATGCAGGAAGATCTCAAGTTCAATATCAACCTTAGTAACTTAGGCCTTACACATCTTAGGGAGATCCTGTCTTAAAATAAAAAGGGGTAGGGATGTAGCCCAGTGGTAAAGCTCCCCTGGGTTCAATCCCCATCCTGCCCCCGCTCTGCAAAAAAAAAAAAAAAGGGAGGAGGAGGAAATGCTTTAGAACATATGTTGGGGGCACCAAAGTGGGATAAAGAAACTTTAAGACTTGAGTTTTCAAAGAATTCTCATTATGGATGTTGGAAGAGATGACAAAAAAAAAAAAAAAAAAAGCAAGGTTCTTAAATCTATTAAGAAGTTGTTGTTTTACAAGAAGTTGATAGACTAGGGAATTAGGGATCAGCAAACCATGTCCTAGGAACCAAATTACAGGCCTCTGCCTGTTATTTTTGTGTGATCTGCAAGCGAAAATTATTATTATTTTTATTGGTACATTATAGTTGTATATAATGGTGGGATTTGTTTTTACATGTTCATATATGAACACAATATAATCTCACCAATATCATTCCGTAGCACTTTCCCCTCTTCCTCCTCTGCTCCTATCCCCTGATCTCTTTTCTCTCTTCTACAGATCTTCCTTTGATTTTCATGAGATTCCCCACCACCACCATTCTTTCCCTTTTTCTTCTTAGTTTCCACATATGAGAGAAGACACGACCCTTGACATTCTGAGTTTGGCCAATTTTACTAAAAATAATGTTCTCAGGTTCCATCCATTTTCCTGCCGATGATATTATTTTATTTTATTTTTTATTTATAGCTGAATAAGAATGTTTTGTAGTGGATGAACATTTGCAAACATTTTCAATTATATTTGTATATAATTTTATATGCCAGTTAAATCAAGTATTCAAAAAATTTCATTCTCATTAGACCTCTATTATTCTGCACATATACAAATATATAACAACAAATGTCATTATTATGTGCAACTCTGATGCACCAAAAATAAATGTGGAAAGAAAAAAGAAATTATGGAGATCTGCTTTTTACTTATAATTACATAATGTCCTCAATTTTTACTTCTTGACTCACAATCTAAAATATTCATTCTGCCCTTTACAGAATAAATAGACCTATGTGATAGAATTGAGAGAAGTTGATCTGTGCAGGTGTAGATTTAAACAAGTGAACAAGGAACACATTTGTCTTACCACCATCATTGGGTCAAACATTGCAAAACATCCTAACTTTGCCTTCTGATCTTAGTCTGTTACTCACACGTACCAACTGTAATCCCTATTCTGATGATAGATCAGTTTTTTTCTGGTTTGGAATTAGCACTTGCCACCGTGTGCTGCTTTGTATGGCTTTTATCACTTAAGCGTGTGAAACTTCTGTCAGTCAGGATTTTCAATGATGAATGTTAATTCATTGTACTAATACACCAGTCTGTATACTCATTCTGACATTGATAGACTCAACTTTTGTAAATAGGGCTGCTGTAAATATTTTTAGAAATGCATTTTAAATATACACACCCTTTTGGGTCCCTAGGAGCAGAGTAGTTGAGTCACAAAGTATGAGATAAATGAGATATGAGGTAAAAACTTTATGAGATAAAAACAGTCTTCCAAAGTGGTTGTGCTCGTGCTGGCAGAGTATGAATATTCCAGTTAGTCTATGTCTACATTAACTACAGTTTTTCTGATTTTTATTGTGGTTTGAATATCCATTTCTTTTATAATTAATGAGTTTGAGAACATTTTTATACACCTACTGGTCATTTGGCTATCCTCTTTTGTGAAGTGACTATTTCAATCTTTTAGCCTTTTCAGTTGAATTATCTACTCTTTTGTGTGAATTTTATGTTTTGAAGGTTCAGTTTTGAACTCAGAGCTATTTGAGCTGTGGTCATACCATTTGACCACCTTCTTGTGGACAGTGAACTATTTCAGTATCTTTTTGAATTTTTTTTTTCTTGGTAAAATTAAATTCAGTACAGAAATCTTTTCTTTTGCTGAAGCCTCTCTCCCCCTAAATATTATGATTTACTTGCATATTGCTTAATGTACTACTTGTTTATGTAGGTTTGTGTATGTATCTATTTAGTTCCTATACTACAGAGTATGTTTTCTTCCAAGACTTTTTGCAAACTAAAAACGTAGTATGACATTGTTGACTTACAAAACGGTGCTAGTTTCATTTGGGGAAGCACTATAAAAGACTGTTGCTATTTAATGAGAGAAAATATGTGGAGGTAAAAGAGAGGCCACATTAAGATTAAGGAGAGGCGGGTAGGCATCATGTGGATGTGAGGGGTACCAAGAAGGTGACAAACTTAAGAGCTTATTCTTAATTAACTGGATATGGATAGGAGACAATTCTTTGTGCTTTGCAGGGGAAATGGTATGGGTTTTTAGCCTTGTCTAGAAAGGACAAAAGGTTACTTGATAGAAAAAAGAATGGCTTTTTTTACCTCCAAGTAAGCAAGATATGTCTCTATAGGTAGGATGCTTTCTGTATTGGTTGCTTTTCTTGTTAGAAGATGAATTAATAGTTATAATATTTTATAAAAGGTATCATAAAATATTGGTTGCTTTTCTTGTTAGAAGATGAATTAATAGTTATAATATTTTATAAAAGGTATCATGAAATATGTTTCTAGGTAAGCTTATCTTGATATTATCAGTTTATTTGGGGAACTTAAATGTATTCATTGGAAAGTGATTTTCTCTTGCAGATATATAATGAAAAAGAATTACTACAAGGGAAATTGGATCTACTTAGTGACACCAACATGGTAGACTTTGCTATGGATGTGTACAAAAACCTTTATTCTGATGATATTCCTCATGGTGAGTTTTGTTACTAAAACTGAAACTTACTTTGTGACTGAGAATGTGTACATTCTCAGTAATTTTGTGATTTATAAGAGCTTTAGCCAAAAATAATTGAGTGATTTTAAAGTTCTCTGGGTGAAAGGTAATGTAAAGGTTACAGGGCTTCTGAAATGTGTTATTTTTCTTTCTGGGAGATGTGAAAGAAAACTAGGCTGGGTTTGGTGGTGCAGGCCTCTAATCCCAGGGCTCCAGAAACTAAGGCAGAAGGATCATTAGTTCAAAGCCAGCCTCAGCAACTTAACAAGGCCCTAAGCAACTCAGTGAGACCCTGTCTCTAATTAAAACACAAAATAGGGCTGGGTTGTCGCTCTGTGGTTGAGTGCCCCTGAGTTCAGTTCCCTGGTATCAAAAAGTGGGGGAGGCCTAAGGATGTGGCTCCTGGTAAAGTGCCAGGAGATTAATCTCTGATACCAAAAAAGAAAAAAGATGTGAAATTGGTCATCAAGTACCTTCACTTCATATTATATATTATCAAAGTTGTGTCTATGGATCACATTATTTCCTTAGGGTTATCTGAAAATGTTGCAATTTTGTTTGTTTGCTAACTTTTTCAGTTAGCTTTTTGTTTGTTTTTAATCTTGAGACATCTGATATAGCCTGTATTTTCCAAGTATGGTCATCAAGGACCAGCATTATCGGTTCACCTGAGAGAATTTCTTAAAACTAGAAATTTGGGACCACACCCCAGACCTACTTAATTAGAAATTTTTTTTATTAGTTGTTCAAAACATTACATAGCTCTTGACATATCATATTTCATACATTTGATTCATGGATGAGGCCCAATACTCATGTTGGAGGTCTACTGGGATAGTGGTTTCTAAACTCTTGTTTTCTGTGTAATAGGTGTTTCTTTCAAAAAGTGGTCCTGTAAGTTTGGGAAATACTGCAGCATTTTCTATGTACAATAGCATTTAAATTCTGTCAGTAGAGAAGTACAGTTTACTTTGTTTAGATTGACATTTCTTAAAATTTGTTCATAGACCCCTTCTGTGTATAAAGAAGCACTGTTCTATAGTAGAATAGTATACTTTGTAATGTATAATGCAGAAGTTATTACAATCAAATAATCATTTTTTCATTTATATATAGTTTCTTGCAATGATATTAGCTATTTAAATTTAGTTTGTGCTGTAAACAGTAAACTGTTTTTCTTTCTTTTTTTATTGGTATTGGAGATTTAACCCAGGAGCACTTTACTTATTAAATCCCCAGTCCTTTTTCTTGTTTAAGTTGAGACAGGGTCTCACTTTTTACTTAGAGCCTGGCAAAGTAGCTGAGGCTGGCCTTGAACTTGAAATCTCCTGAGGAAGAGGTTTCCTTCTTTTATGTGCCTTTACCGAGTTAGAAAAAAAGAAATTGTGAATCTGGGAAGTACTGTGGTCTCCAGCATGTGACTATATCTGGTGTAAATAAATATGTGCATAGCTTAAGTAAATTGACAATATTTTAGGCATTCTCAGGGTGAGCAGTGTAATTTAACACTCCGTAACTTTACTGTTTTGCATTTTTAATTAGCTTTGAGAGAAAAAAGAACCACAGTTGTTGCACAGTTGAAACAGCTTCAGGCAGAAACAGAACCAATTGTGAAGATGTTTGAAGATCCAGAAACTACAAGGCAAATGCAGTCAACCAGGTAATCTCTTAGTATAAATTCTAAAAGTGATCTTTTGTGTGGATGCATACAGATTTTAAATCAAACTTTATTTAGTATTCCATAGTAAAAGTTCATGATGTAAATGATTGCTTCATCTGTTTATTTTCATTAATTTTTATTTTTCAGGGTGCAGTATTTCTTATTAATAAATGTTTTTTTAACCAGTTATTCACACCTGATTATGCTGTAACCATATATCCCTTCTCCTCCTTTTCAGGCAACATTTGGTACTATTTGGAAACATTTTTGGTTTTCAAAACTGGAGAGATGGTACTAGCACCAAGCAAGTAGAGACCAGGAATGCTGCTAAACATTTTATAGAGCATAGGACTATAACCCTCTTTCCCTAACAAAGAATTACCCAACCAAAATGTTGCTTAAAAAACCCTCTATCTCAGGGCTGGGGTTGTGGTTCAATGGTAGAACCCTTGCCTAGCATATGTGAGGTATTGAGTTCGATTCTTAGCACCACATATAAATAAGTAAAGATCCATCTGGAAAAAAAACAAAAAAAACACAAAACTCTTGTCTGGGCAATTCATGAAGCACATAGGTTGCCTAGTGGAAGAGAAACCTGAACTCATTTTATCACTTGCTACATTCTTTCATATCTGTCTACTCTCAATGCTCAGCTCAAGGAAGGTGGTGTGGAGCTGATAAGATTATTTTATTACTAACTTCCCTTTAGCTAAAAATAGAGTTATTGTTTGGTTTCCAAAGAAAGTAATTTAGTTTGATTTAAGACATACCATTAATTGAAGCCTTTTGGATTTTAGAAATATTTTAAAATAAAATTATTAAAATTAAATAATATCATTGTGAAAGTCTTAGCTATCAATATATTCCTAAAGGTGTTGACATGTTGCAGCTTTAGTTTGTATAATATGTGTTCAAACCAGATATTTAGAGACTAGCTCCACGTTTTTATTTGTGATTTGAGGATATGTTAATTACATATTTTTAGAAAACAAGCAAATACTGTTATAATTACTATGCCATGCTATAGTATACTATACTATGGCATATTATACTCACATACACTGATAAAACTTTCTTATAAAGATATAGTATAACTAAATTACTTGTATATTCTTGAAATAAATTAGTAATTATAGACTGTCAAGCCACATATAATTGCTTACAAAGGAATGCCTAAAATAATCCAGGTGTTGGAGTATATTAGAATATTTAGGATGCTTTAGTCATTTAAAGGCTGGGAAGTAATGGTATTAGGAAATGAATAAGATGGACATAAGATGTGTTCACCAAATATTAGGAAAATACTTCCTTGTAGCTTAATAGGAAAAAAATGGGAGATGAATAATCAAGTGTTAACATGTGCAATATGAATAAACTTATAAACTATCTATTTTCAAAGGAGTAGAATCTTTCAAAGGAATAAACTTTTATTTTTCATACTTTCTCAGAAATACTAAGTCAGCTGTAAGTCAGGGATTATATACCTGAGTGGCATAAGGAGTTTGATAACATAGTTATTTACTATGATCCACAGAAATGTTTTCTTAAAATCCTATTATGTTAAAATTTCATGCAAACTTCATATTCACTATTATAATATACCCTTATTAATTTTAATGATGACATCTTCCTTCCTTATTAAATCTTGAAATAAAATTAGACTCCCAGATTTTTTAACTGGGTTTAGTAGCACACACCTATAATCCCAGCAGCTCAGGAAGCTGAAGTAGGAGGTTTGCAAATTTGAGGCCAGCCTAGGCTACTTAGAGAGAACATGTCTCAGAAATAAAAGGGACTAGGAATGTAGCTTAGTGGTAGAGTATCCCACCCCCGCCCTGCAGCTTTTTAATTTTTAAAAATGAACATAAAAAAGGCGTCTATGCCTGTTGTTCATTGTCCCTTGATATCTTTTTCATTAACTTTTCTTTTACCAATTTGTTAGCATCTCAAATTAATGCAAAGTTGATTTAAGTTAAATTGAGTTATTTGGCAGTTTGTTTTAAATAATGATTATATAGGATATGTGACATAGGCATTATAAATTTGACCTGATTTATTAATCTTGGAAACTTGCCAAATCACTGTTCCTCTGAAAAATATCAGATTGAGGAGGGAGATAACATTTATATATAGGATTAATTCTTGCTATTTTACGTAGCACATTTTTTGAGCCCCTCTTTTATAAGACTGTATTACCCATCAAAATTGTAATCTCAGAGAGCAAATATCATTCTTTGTAGATTACTACCTAAGTAAACCACCATAAAAACATATATATTCTGGTTTTATTTAAAATGTCTTAAGGACCTTACTTTAGATGTGGTAAATCGGCATTTATAATTTTTAAATTAGAGCTAAAGGAATCTGAAAGTGAATTTTTTAAGTTTGTAATTCTCATATTAAGATATTTAAATTAACTTTGTGTAGGTAATAACTTAGAAGTTGGATATGCTTGTATTCTGTGGTGTTAATTACAATAATTTTTGCTTTTTATTATTAAGGGATGGTCGGATGCTATTTGACTACCTGGCAGACAAGCATGGGGTAAGTGTTTTTAAAAATGTTTCAAAGTATTCATGATCTAATAAGGCTAATTAAATACAAGTGCTGTGCAGATAGGTTCGAATCTTGGCTTACTCATAATATTCAGATTTACATATTAAATATATCAGTTATGTTTTTGAAAATTTAGTTTTTCAAAAGTAGTATTGATAGGAAAATATATGTTTATAATTACTTTTAGATAACAGATTCTTAAAGTTTTGATTAATTTACTCCAGAATTATCATATTATAGTATTTGTTAGTACCAATTGCAGGCTAAGAATTACAGGGCACAGGGTGCCTTTTTTGTGGATTCACAAGTAAGTAAAAACAGAACTAGATATGAATTAGAAATGCTTTAAGTAGTAGAATTAAGCAATTCTTTGGGTTCTTGACATCAGAGTCTTTTTAAGTTCTCAAATTCACAAGTAAAAAAATGTTATAACCTTTTGTAGCCATTTCTTAATCTCATTTCTCCTGTATTAACTCAAAGTGTGATGCTTTGCATATAATCTTTACCTTGCATTCAAAAAAAAAGGTTTTTTAAAATTTGTTTAGTTGTTTGGACACATTTCCTTTATTTATTCGTTTGTTTATTTATTTATTTTTATGTGGTGCTGAGGATCAAACCCAGTGCCTAACACTGCTAGGCAAGCACTTGACCACTGAGCCACAACACTAGCTCCTTGCATTCAAGTTTCACCTCTCATTTTTATAATATTTTATAATTATAATAGTTATATAACTATAACAAAGAAAGCACTGGAGCAGAATACTCTTTCTGACGTCCATACAGCATATTTGAGTGGATTTGTGTATTTTCCATTTTATAGTTCTTTTAGATTTCAGTTCCACTTTGTTTACATTATTCAAAAAGTTGGTTTGGTTTGGAGGCTAGTTTTTAGTTAACTGAGGTTTATTCTACACATTTTATAGAATTGAATTTTAAATCTCATTAACAAATAGAACTACTACTTTTTTTTTTTTCCCTAGTTTAGGCAGGAATATTTAGATACACTCTACAGGTACGCAAAATTCCAGTATGAATGTGGAAATTACTCAGGAGCAGCAGAATATCTTTACTTTTTTAGAGTGTTGGTAAGTATTTTATTTTATTTCTGTGTCCTCTATTTTATAGAATTTTCTTGGTTCCTCAAAACGTGTATAGATTTCGTTCTGTCCACATTTTCAACAGTCCTTGGCAAAGAAGGGAGGAAATGAACCTTTCACAGCAAAAAAAAAAAAAAAAAAAAGGAAACTTTACATTAGGACCTCAAAATTTGGAGTATTAACTTGTCCTTGAAATCCAAAAGCAGGAACTACTGATTTGTTGCTATGTGAATTTTAGCATTAGTGGAATTCTGTGGTGTAATAGATTTATTATAATATTAGTAAGTGGCATAACCTAGGTGTTTATTATTTAATAAATTCATAATTCTTAATTTTAATTAAATATTTAGTCCTAAAACATTTTAAACATCTGTGGAAATCTAATGGTATTTTTAAAAGATTTTATTCTTTAATAGTAACTTTTTCTATTTAGCTATGCCTTCAACTGTTAGAATGCAATGATTAATGGTTTCACCATTATGTGAGATATAGATAAGTTTAAATAATACTATTAACCATAAAGTACCCTTCTTGTTACAAAGAAGTCTGTTTAATGAATTCCTAGCCTAGATTCAGTGCTTTTGTTAGGGAAGGAGAATTGTGTAAAGCCAGTTAAAAATCAGGCCTTCAGATAGACTTTCTTCATTCTGTCTTCTGTTTAGCTAATTGTATTAATAAATGCCTTCTAGTATAACCGAAATGGCTTTATGTAGCCTCACATTTGAGAAATTACAATTTGTTACTTACTTTCAGTTAGTAAGCAAGTACCTAAAAGCCTGTGATTTCTCTCCATAATCCTGGAAGTTGGAAAAGACTCACAAAGAAAAGACTTATAGCTTCTACCTTTGATTGTTTTCTATAAAATTTAATTTTCCCTTTTTGTGGGGAAGGGAACAGATTGGTGTTATTGATTCATACAATTCCTATGTTGAAATTGTGCAAAAAAACTTCGTTTTTAAAGTTATCCACTATCCTTCCCTCGAAACATAAAGTTGTTCTGTGTATTCCCAACTTTGATTTAAAACAAATTATTTTTCTTTTCTTTCCATGTACAATTTGATTCTTCATTTGCAGATTAGCTGTGGTTAGCTTGCAAGTGCATTGAAGGTAATCAGTGATGCTAAACTTGTGGTGATTTATCAGAAAATTCCATCAGGTTTACTTTGAATATTACCAGGGTTTTAGGAGAGCAAAAGTTGATTACTTTGAAAATGTAAACAGCTTAAACCAGGATTGTAAAATCAGAAGCCTGGTATGATTACAGGTACATGAAAAGAGTTGGTTATTCATATCATTTGTTAATGCTGGGATTGAATTTTGAGAATGAAGATTTAGTGTCATGTTAGAGTTCCAGCACAGTAAATTTATTGTTGCTGCTCAGTGAGTGAATGTGCCATTTTGCTAAGACATGGAAACTTAAGGTAACTTCTGGAAATCCAGATATTGAAACTCTTCTAGCATATCCACCCTTGAAAGCAGGTTGGTATGAAGAGCCAACTGTAATGACATGGAGTTGAGCCAGAGTCGTACACATGAACCTTTTGGGGATTAAAAAACTCACTATACTTCTACAAAAAGCTTTTATTGCAGAATATGTAATATTTTAATTTTAATAGTAACATTATGTTTATGTAGTATGGTTTTATAATTAGTGTGAAAATTTTCACAATTGGTAGTTAAGATTTTGGGAATTTTTATGTTTACTTTTTAAAATATGTGTCTTAAAAAAATCTGGCTTAATTTTAAGTTTTTGCATCGTTCCAACAAATCTTGTGCTGGAACTCAAATATCATTTTGGTAGAGTGGTGAATATTGTGATCTGAACACAAAAAACATATTAATGTAAATAATGTCTTGACATTAAGAGCAGTGAATATATAGAGATTGACTAGTTCTTAGAAGTTAGGTGCAACTCATTTTTAAATTTTTGTCTCATCTTGTGCTTTCTGTTGGCATATTGGCAGAGGTTAAGAATGCTAAGATTATAAGAATAAGAATAGATTATATTATCTTTTTTTTTGCTTTTAGATAGATCTATGTATTTGAAATTTTAATATCAAAAATAAAAATTGTGTGTTGCATTTGGGATGAAAAGCATCATTGTTTTCATTTATTTAATTTTTCTGCGATAGCTTTGTTCATTTCTAAATTCTTTCCTGGTGGTTGGTTATTCTTTTAAATCTATGGTTAGAGAAACATAAGCTATGAAAGAGCCATTGTAACTATGCTCTGAGATTAGAATTTGACTCTCTGAATGACCTATTGTAGGTCAGTGTTGTATAAATTAAAGCAGTGTGACCCTAGAATCTGCCTTTATTTTAAAAGGACTTGGAGACTTTTATACAGTAAGGAATTCTTAGATGCATCCATTTTTATTGTGAAGCTTCTTTGCCTTATGCACTGAGAAATGTGTTAATTGAAATGAAATGGAGAAGGTTGGTAGGAACTTTTTAATGCTTTTGCTTTGAAAGTTAACATTGAACTATTTAATTAAAACTGCCATCACTATATGTACCCTTTGGTCTGGCTTCAAAATATAACCCAGTAAGCAAGTATTTGAAGTAAACATCACTCTAAGATGCTAGAATTCTTTGTGATCAGAGCTTTGTAGATATATATGTGTATATATGTCACTGAGGGTGTATCCACTGTTAAATGTAGACCATTCCACGTAAAAGTAATTTTCTGTGAAGCTCAGACAGCTTGAGAACTGAGCATGCTCGTGCATGCTTATAGTCCCAACTGCTCTGGAGGCTGAGGCAGAAGGAGCTCTTGCCTACAAGTTCAAGACCAGACTACCCTGGAAAGCATATACAAAGACCCTATCCCCCCTGGAAAAAAAATAATAACAGCAGCTTGAGTACTGGTGGCTTTGGAAGGCTTTTTTAGGGTCTTGACTGAGGTTTTGGCTTTGACGTACCCTGTTGTAATATCAGTATTAAAGATGTCTATTTCATATTGATTTTTCAGACATGGTTTTTCGTGTTTTAACATCTTAAATTGCAATGTGACTTAAATTAGTTGTTGGTAGTTTTTGGTTTTGGAAACACAAAATGTTCTATCTTAAAAATTTATGGCAACTTAAGACTTGATGAAATATCTTATTTCCCAGATTTCCTTTCCTAAGAAGGATCAAACATTTAAACATTTAATCCTTTATAATTGGAACAGTGGTTTTCGTGGGTTTTTTAAAATTATTTACTCATTTATTTATGTAGTTATTTATTTATTTTTGCACTCCTGTGGATTTAACCCAGATCCTTGCACATGTCTTGAACTTGTGCTTCTCTTGCATTCGCCTCCGGTGTAGCTGGTATTATAGGTCATGCTTGGCTTAATTTAAACAAATTTTGCAAATGCATATAGGTGGATAACTGTCATCTGTTAAGATTAAGAGTATTTTCTGTGGTCTCTTTGCAGTTGTGTTCTACCCCTAGCTTTATGATCCTATAGATTAGTTTTGCCTGTTCTCAAATATCACGTGGAAGGATATAGTATGTCTGTGTGCATGTCTGACTTTTTATTTTCAACAGCAATTTTTTGAGATTCATTCACGTTATTGTATTTATGAGAAGTTGGATTCTTTTTATTGCTAAGTAGTATTCCATTCTATGAATATACCAAAATCTAAATATGTATTTGTCTGTTAATGAGCATTTGGATTACTTCCAGTTTTTGCCTGTAACAAATATAGTCATGAATATTCATGTACAAGTTATGTTGTGGATATACTTCATTATAATAATTAGAACTAGTGGTTTCATGCCTGTGTTTTTGAATTTAATTTATAAATGTAGTCTCTATTAATTTGCCTGCTCTTAGACTTTGCTAAATGTTTTCTAGTACATTTGATATAATTAGTACTACCAAAGAAAGAAATTTAGGGTGGGCAGAGTTTTGTTCAGTTAACCTGTAGTTTTATGATATCATTTCCCTTTCCTCGTCATTTTTTTAAATTTATTTTTTTTATTTATTGTTTTTAGACATACAGGATATATAGGTGACAGTAGAATGTATTTTGATGTGTTACACATACATGGAATATAACTTATACTATATTTCCTATTCCCATCCCTTCTCACTTCCCTTCATTCCCCTTTGTCTAATCCAATGAACTTATATCCCCTCCCTTATTGTGTATTAGTATCTTCATATCAGAAAATTCTGTCTTTGACTTTTGGAGATTGGATTACACTTAGCATGATAGTCTGATTACATCCATTTATTGGCAAAAGCCATAATTTCATTCTTCTTTGTAGCTGAGTAACATACCATTGTGCATAGACACCACATTTATTTTTGTTCATTCATCTGTTGAAGAGCACCTAGGTTGGTTCCACAGCTTAGCTATTGTGAGTTGAACTATTACAAACATTGATGTTTCATTTAGTATGCTAATTTTAAGTCATTTGGATATATACCAAGGAGTGGAATAACTGGATCAAATGGTGGTTTTATTTCAAGTATGAGGAATTTCCATACTGCCTACCAGAGTGATTGCACCAGTTTGCAGTCTCACCAGCAATGTATGAGTGTATCTATTCCCCCACATCTTCACTAAATTTATGTTTACTAGTATTCTTGATAATTGCCATTCTGACTGGAGTGAGATGGAATCTTAGTGTGGTTCGTCATCATTTTGATAATAACATTTACTGAGTTCTTACTATTTATCAGGGGATATAATTTCTACATATGTTATTTAAGCTACACAGCTGAGTTGGGTTATATTACTATCTATATTATAGACCCTCTCGTTCCCCTCATGAATAAAAATTATCTACCTTATGGGGGGCTTTTTAGGATTATGGGAAAACTAACTTATTGTTTAGTACCTAATCCTTCAGTAAGTATTTTTATTAACTAGTGGGACTATTTTTTTTTCTCTTTATATATAACCGCTTACATTTGTATAATCATTTGGAGTTTTTTTTTTTTTTTTTAATTTTGTACATAATTTTCATTACACTGTGAATGAGATCCACAAGTCTTTGTTTCTTACATCTTCATTCCAGTGGTCCAGTTTTTAATTACAGATTTGAAATCAGTGATATTTAGATAAATTTCTGTGAATCTCACTTTATTTCTAAAGTCTTAGGTTCCTAAACTTTGTGTATGTAAATTATTTCAAGTGGGTTGTGTTAAAACTGCTGGTATTTCCTGGTTTAAAAATTTTCTTTATTTTCTGATTTAGATTGGATATTAAAGATTAAATACTTTTAGTAAATTAAGTTATTTGAAATAGTATGATCTAGTAAGGACTTAGATAACTAAAGTTTTAGGTGAAAAGGTAACATATTTTTGTAGGCTAGGTGGCTGTGTGGGGTATGACATTCACATTATCTTTTTCCCTCCAGAGGGTCAGAATATAATTAATTATGATTGTTTAAACAGGTCCCAGCAACAGATAGAAATGCTTTAAGTTCACTATGGGGAAAACTGGCTTCTGAGATCTTAATGCAAAATTGGGATGCAGCTATGGAAGACCTGACACGATTAAAAGAGACCATAGATAATAATGTGAGTTGCACTTTTTCAGAATGATTTATGCATACATGTGATATTTTCTGATAAGGAAGAATACTGTATAGTTTATGGGGTGGGGGGAACTGAAGTTTCAAATTAGCTTTTGTTTGACTTGACAAATCAGTATGAATTTGTGAACTGACCAGTTCTACTGAATCTCCTTTGGAGATAATGATCAAACTTCTTTTGGTTCTTATAGAAAAGAACTCAGTCTTTAATATTGTTATAGCTGCTGTGCCTGTTCATTCTATGCCAGTGTTGTTATTTATTAGGGCCTCCTGTTATTGAATATCCTGTGCATATGATGACATGTGTATTAGGTGTAATTAATGTCTAATGAAATCAACTAGGAAACGTTTAGTTTAGTCCTTGATATTAAAATGTTTTCTGAAGTGATTGTAGTTTATAATCTAAGTATTATTTAGTGGACATTATGGATTCTGTCTGTAAGAACTGTGTGATGGGATTTAAAGATTGAGAATCATGCAGAGAGGAAGAATGGGGTCAGACTTTGATGATTAATGACCCTAGTACATGCCTTACAAGGGTCCAGTTTTTAATCACAGGTTTGAAATCAGTAATATTTAGTCTCTTCTCTTTTTCTCTTATATTAATTTTTTTTCTTTATATTCACCCCCCTCCCCCATTCTTTTAGTCTGTGAGTTCTCCACTCCAGTCTCTTCAGCAGCGAACATGGCTCATTCACTGGTCTTTGTTTGTTTTCTTCAATCACCCCAAAGGTCGTGATAATATTATTGATCTCTTCCTTTACCAACCACAGTAAGTTATTTCACTGTGTTAACATTTAAATTTGTTGTTCTAGGGCTGGGGCTGTAGCTAGAGAGCTTGCCTTTTATTTGTGAGGCACTGGGTTTGATCCTCAGCACCAAATAAAAAGTAAATAAATAAAATAAAGGTATTGTATCCATATGCAACTAAAAATATTTTTTAAAAATTTTTTTGTTCCTCATTTATTTATTCCTTGTGTGGTAGATTTGCTTTCAATTGGAAAACTCACATTTAACTCTTAAGTGCTTTATTTTATAAAGTGTACTGTAGGCCCCTCAAAGTACTATTTTGAAGTCCCTGAGTCAGTAGCATGGGTATCATGTAGAATCTCAGGACTCACCAAAAAAGAGCTAATTGGAACATGTTTAACAAGGTGCTAGAAAATTTATATATACAGTTGGACTCCCATATATGTGGGTTTGCTCATCTGTGATTCAGCCAACCAAAGATTGAAAATATTCAGGGGGAAAATATTTCTGTACTGAACATGTACAGATTGTTTGTTCTTGTGATTATAGCATAACAGCTATATGTATAGCACTTATATTGTATTAGGTGTTAACCTGTGATTTTAAGACGATTTCAAGTATATGGGAGGATGTGCTTAGTTTGTAAGTGAACACTACTCCATTTTAGATAGGGGAATTGGTAGATTTTTGTTTGTTCAGGGTCTTCTAGAACCAATTTCCTGTGAATACTGAAGGATGACTATACATTAAAGTTTTAGAAGTAATGCTCTAGTTTATATTATTGGAAAGAAATACATATATCCTAGGGAAGAATCCTTTTTGTATCATCTTTGTCCTATCCAGCTTTTTGTTAATCTGTTGACAATAAGAAATTCACTTTTTTGGTGAGTATTTGTTTTTCTTTCTTCTTTGCCTCATTCCATCCCATTTTGTTACAAAATTCAATTTACAAAACTTAGACTTTTTTGTATAGTTTGATGTGATGATAGCACACAGGGCATGCAATGGATCATTTTGCATTATGGATAATATACTTTATTGATATATCCTTTATATTCCATAATTACTATGTGCCTGATTTTTATGTTTATTGTTTTGCTTGTTTGCTAATATATTGCTATTGTGTATGTGGGTTTATGTAGCCTGCCTTTATTTTGTTGTCACTCTCATAAGTGGTTCATTACAGGATTAAAATAAAAGGTTCAGAATATTTTCTTTTAATGAGGAATTTAATAAATTTTCATTTACCATCACAAAAAAGAGAAAGAAATTCACTGCTTTATGAATTATTCTAAATGCACATTTTATTCCATTGTTAGCTACTAAATTTCAAAAATTTACTCTTACAGTTGAGTTCAAATGCCCATAAAACTTTGGTTCCTTCTTTCTCAATTAGTTTCTGAAACAAGAGAAAACAAGTCTGCTTTATGTAAACATCTCATATTTGAAGATAATTTTTACTTCTGTGTCCTTTAGAATAAGTATCTCCATGTTACTTCATTAAGTTACAGGTTTTTAGATTCTAGCACTGGCTTGATTGTCTTCTTTGGATCATTTACATTTATTTCATACCTTAAAATCTCTAACTTCAAAATTTAAGCCTATTTTAGGATTATTGTCTGAGCTTTATAGAGTGTGGTGGCAAAATTAGCTCCCATTTGTACATTTACTTAATTAATATAACCCATTTATTTGCTTCTTGTTATGACTTATATTAACTGCATTGTTAACCAGATTTCATGTAAATACCCCTTTTTAAAAAAAATATTTGTTTATTTTTAGTTGTAGATGGACACAATACCTTTATTGTGTGTTTTGTATTATTTTTATGTGGTGCTGAGGATCGAACCCAGTGCCTCACATGTGCAAGGCAAGCATGCTACCATTGAGTTACAAACCCAGCCCAAGATTTCACATAAACACTCTTAAACCATGTTTTTGCTGTTTAGTTTTCTTACATTTTGTTTTGTTCTCACAGTTGTCTGTTAAATTATGATTTTAACACATTTACAACAAAATTTATGGTTTTAACTTGTTTTTAAAAATGCATGTTTTTTATGGTTTAGATGTGGTGTCCCCCAAAAGCTCATGTGTGAGACAATGCAAGAAGATTTAGAGGAGAAATGATTGGGCTGTAGCCTCAACCTAATTAGTGAATTAATCCCTGATGGGATTAAGTGAGTGGTTATTGGAGGCTGGAAGTGGTTCATTTCGGGTATGATTATGGGATATATATTTTGTGTCTGGAGAGTGGAGCCTCTATCTCTCGCCTACCTGATCAACATGTGAACTGCTTCCCTTTGCCACACTCTTCCACCAGCATGTTCTGTCTCACCTTGAGCACTGAGGAATGGATCCAGCCACTTATGGACTGAGACCTCTGAAACTGAGCTCCTAAATAAACCTTTCCTCTATGGTTGTTTTGGTGGGGTCTTTCAGTTGCAAGCAAAAAAGCTCACTAAAACAACATTTTAATTTACAAAACTGTAGTTTAGAAAGAGATAGTGTAATGAAGATTAAGTTAACAGCCTATTTTTATTTATTTATTTATTTTCATAATTTTCAGTCTTGAAAGTAAAATGATACTCTTGATGGTTTTGGATAGGTTGATGGGATATAATGATCTACACTGAATTACATTAATAAGCATGTACTCTTAAGTGTTTGCTTTGGGAACATTTTTCAGATTGAAATATTTGACCTTGTCAGTTAAATTGTTAACATAATCAACCAGGAATTTGAATTTAAAAAGAAATTTAAGTTATTGATACAGTTTTTAAAATATTTAGACAATGGAAAAGTGCCAGTATTTTGTGTGTGTGTGTGTGTGGATAAACAAGTATTTTTTAAGAGATGTGTATTGTGATTTCTGCATTAAATACTAAATGTTTACCTGAATTCTGGTTAATAGAAACACTTTTAATAGTCTAGTTTGTTTTTCATACTAACATTGCAACTTAAGTTCAGTATTGATATAATTTAGTCACTGTTTGCATGTTTCTGTAATAGGAATTTTTTTTAATAAAGGAAAAACAGATATGGCACTGAGTGAGGAGACAGTGTATGAACTTTGCTTGCATTCTAAAGTTTTAATTATAAGTGTAAATAAATGGTGAGAGATGAAAATTATAATTTATACAGCATTATGGTTATTTCTGTTTTCTAATGAGGGGTGTTTATAACATTGAAATATGCCTTCTCTATACATATTCACAAGTGTATATACAACAGCCTTGTTCTGCCTGTGTGGTTGTTCCTTTCTTAAGTCCTATTTGTGGGAAATTCAGTATTAATATTAGAAATTAAAATTTTTTTTGCATGTTTCTCTTTGCTGGATGTTATAGTTTATAACCAAATCAATAGTCTATACATTGGAGGAAATGAAAAGCTAGGTTAAAATGTTTAGGGGAAAAAAAGCCAACAGACTACTAAAATAATCCTGTAAGGATGGCATTTCTTTGTTCTGACCTTGACATGGTAAGCTCTGAACATTTATTTGTCAGTATTCTGAGGAACAAATTTGAATCTAGCTTTAAAAACAAAAAACCTGATTTATAAACCAGAATGCCATCAGTAATTTAAAATGAGTAGTATAAGTGCTAAGAGGATTAAGTATATGGTGCATTTGACCAGAATGTTCTCATCTTGTAGACTTGTTACATAGGAAGCTATATAACAAACCAGAGGTTGCTTTATAGATTCTTGGAATCAGAATAGAGAATTGAATAGAGAATTTATGACTAGAATGTTTACTGGCACCATCAGGTTAAGCTGGACAGACAACCATCATTGCAATAGGAATATTCCTGCTACTAGTACCATGCAATTTTTGCATGTGTATCACCTTAAACGTTTGGTTGAACATTCCCAAGTTTTATTTTCATCATTCACTATCAGCATCCTTCACATTGCTCTCATTCCTCCATATTGACCAATATATATTTAAATACGTTAATATCTTTTATTAGATTATTCTGTGGTCCTCTCATCTGGTGATTAATCAGTCTCAGCTGCTGTCTTGTTTACTTACTACTACTATGAGAGTAGGCTCTTATAGCCTGGTTCTTGAGAAGTACCTTTTCCTGTATCCTTTATACAGCCATCAAACTATTCTTATGAAAAAAGATGCTTTGAGAATTTCAAACTCAATATTTGAGTACATATTTCTCAGTATCTATGGAGATTTAATCAAACATGCATGCAAATGAGACAATATTTAGTAATAATTTAGTCAGTATTTTCCTTCCCTCCTGACTAAAACCTGTAAGTTTATCCTAAGAGTGGATTGATATTCTGAAAGTCAAGAATGGGGAGATGAGCCTGACCTGAATGAGCAGAGTTGTCCTCAGCATGGATCCTGTCACAGCTGCCTCCAGTGTTGGTGATGCCCAGTGCTGGATTAAGGATAAGGAAAGGTTTTCCTGAATTCAGCCATAGGAATCAATATGAATTGGCTTTCTATGCTGCCACTTTGTAGTATAACTACTTCTGTGGTTTTTTTGCAATTATTTAGCCCAAAAGAAACGTTGAATTCATCTGGCTCTTAGAACATTTTCAAGCACTAAGGGAAATATAAACTAGAAAGATGAAAGTATTTGAACCCACTTTGAAAATTCTATAATGAGTCACTTGCTGACAACTCTTGACTTTCATGAAATTAAACTTTAATTCATTACCTGTTGTTATAGATATTAGTAATACAATTGTGATTTTGATTTTAAAATCAAATTTTTACAAAAGGAAATATTTCAAAGCCAGCCCTCAAATTAATTCATAGCTTCTAGTACTTACTCACTTTTTAAATTTTTAATAAAAAGCAAAGAAAAATACAAAAAAGGCAATGAAAATAAAATTAACCATATGGTAAAAAAATATTGAAATTACTAGTCTTAACCTATTAATTTCATTGAAAATAAAAGAAAATAAAGCTTGAATGCTATAATATTTTAAAAATTAAAAATCATAAGGACAAACTCTTCTTGGAGGATATTCTCTACATTCAAGAATACCCCAGGTGGCATTATTATATCAGTTAACCAAGGAAGGAATTTTGAGGGGTTTTGTTGTTCTTAAATGAATCCACTGAAAGGACTCTGGGTTATTATTTCAGAGTTGATAAAAGTGTGTGTAGATCTGGGGTTATAGCACAGTGGTAGAGCGTTTGCCTAGCATGCATGAGGCATTGGGTTCAATCCTTAGCACCTCATAAAAAGAAATTTATTTCTACAACTAAAAGTATTTTTTAAGTGTGTGAATACGTGGGTATAATCTAACTTTATGAAGCAAATAGGCCTCTATTGGAACATACTTAACTTAAAAGCCTCCCTCTTTGGTGATCCAAATTAGTAATATATGCTGAAGCGCTATTGGATGTATGGAAGGAGAAATAGAATGACATTAGAATTATCTTAGGGAATACTGTTTCAAATAGCCAATGGCCCTTAAATATTTTGGTCAACCCCTTAGTACTATTAAGAATTGTTGAATGTGATTTTCTTTGCATTGATTATATCTATTCAGGTTTTATATTTATTGATGTTTTAAACAGAGTTTAAAAATTAGAGCAATAGTATATATTTCTTAATTGCTAAGTAGTAAATTGATTGGATTTGTGAAACTTAGGTGAAGAATGGCTTTCAAAAGACAATTTAGTGAAAAGAATGGCATTTTTAGTTTTTGTATCTCTTTAATTGCTTGGTTAACATCTGTGTTTGCTGGATTTTCATGTCTGCTTTTAAACGTAATTTTCATTTGTTTTGATGGGTTTTGTTTAAAGTATATGAAGAAAGCCTAAGTCTCATATATAAGTCTTTTCTGTATGTAGTTAGAAAACTGGTGTGTTTATATCTAAACACCTTTTCAGATTATTGTGAATATTCTTTTTGAATAATACAACAAAACTTCACACATGTTTTTTTTTAAAAGTTATTTGTAATATGAAATCTGAAACCATTTCATTAAACTTCTTCTTCTTAACTATATTGATATTCTAGACTATATTCATGTATTTTACAACTTGGAATGAATCTTTTACCCATGCATGACTTTATAACACACATTGGTTGTTTTGGAAATATTGGTGCAGTGAGTTGTGCAGGTATTCCAATGTGTTAACATTGTACAACATCAAAAAACCCTGCATTGATTGCTATCAGTGCCGAACCCATTAGAAAAGGCTTTAGGTATTTTAAAACTGTCAAGCTTCCAGTGATAGATAAAAATCAGTTCTACTTAAAGCGTCTTTTTTAATTTTTCAAACAGCAAAAGTACTTCCAGTTTTTACAGTTCTTTGTTTATTTATTTATTTATTTTTATTTCTGAAGGACTGGTTCACTCCATTTTCTAGAAGAAATCCTAATCTGAATAACTTTGATTTTGGTTCATTTAAGTGAAAATAGTGTTCTTTGAGAAAATGAGCTAATCATCGCTGAAGCATTTTTTTTCCCTACAACACAAAACACATGTGTTCAGAGTGCAAATTTCTGCCATTACCTGGGACTTTTCTCATTGTCTCACTAATACACAGCCCTGTCTTACAGTCAAAAAGATGTGAAAAGGGCAGCCCCCTCCTTCTTGGGAGCCTCCTTCCATGCAAGTAAGCTTCATTAAGAGCCATATGAAGGTTTTGGAGGGGGAATGAGGTGCTGGGATCGAAGAGGAAGGAAGTGGTCCTCATGTATCCTTCAAGTATTTTTTATTAAAGACAATTATGACACTTAAGTATGCAGCAGAAGTACTTTGTACATTTCCATTTAGTCATACAGGGTATTAAAAAATTAGTAATCAAGGTTTAAAGTTTTTAGAATTAATGATTTGTACTGTCTAATTGAAGACATGGTTGAAACTGGCAAATATATATATATATATATTTTAACTGCACAACTATAAAGGTAAAAATTAAAGTGCCTAGTATGGTTTGATGCCATGACCAAAAGATTTGTTAACAACTTAATGATTTTTAGTAACTTAACTGAATGGTGTAAATGTGTTATATTGATATTTTAAATGAATTATGAATTGGGGAAGGTGTGTGTGTGTGTGTGTGTGTGTACGTGCGTGTGTACATTTTGGAAATAATTTTATTCATTTATCTTTGAAGTGGAAGTTCAGATGCCAGTACAGGTTAAAGTCTCTGAGATCATGTATATTATCATTTCTGCCATAATTTATTCTACATCTAAAATGGATTTACACATTTGAAAAATGTTGAACTTTTAAGTGTAACATAATATATATCAGATGCAAGGTAGAACCCTGGTCCTGGGCTATTAGAGGTGAGGCTTTGCTACTAAATGTAAATGCTGTCCGAAGAAGAATGCATTTAAAATACAATGCCTTCTTGTTCCCCAGTTAGAAAGAGAAAGATGCCAAGTTCTTAGTAGTTTAATTTGCTTTCTATGTAAAAACAGTGTAAATATCCTAAGAATTTTCAAGTTTTATTATTAACAGGACATCTAGGTGGTACCTCGAATTTGTCCTGCCATTAGTTTTCATATTTTTGTATTATCTTTTGATTACTAAATTTTCTGACTTATGGTTGTGAAACACTGGGAAAACTTCAATAAAATTGTACAGTTGGAACATGGCTGTACTAGAGTAAAAAAATAAACTGAAACCTTTTTACTTAGCTACCATGAAATAACATTTTAAAAGAAATACTGAGGCTCTTATTTAAAATAAAAAATAATAGAATTTGATTTAAAAATGGGGAGGTATTACCCATTTTCAAATAGTTTATAGTCCAAACTAATAACACAGGAAGTAACACGAGAATACATTGGTGAGAATTGGAGAAAAGTTGGAACATCCAAATGAAAATTTAGACTCTTCAATTTGGATTGACAGAGAAAAAAGATGATAAACCAGAGAGGTAAAATAAAAGAATACACTGGTAGTATATAGGCTCTTAACATGGATTTATGCTTTTCCTTGTGTCTGAGCTAAATATTATTTTAAATTTGATTATCATAATTGATAATCATAAGAATGGGTATTGAGATAGCTTTGAAAGAATTATCCCTAATCCCTATGTCATGACCTTCCTCTGTTTTCCTGTACATACTTGCACGGGATGAATGGATCACCTCTGTCTTAAAAAGTGGGGTATCTTTGCTTTGTTTGGAAATCCAGAACCATGGCAATGCTGTGTATTAGGGGTCTGCAAACTCTGAATCACTGGCTGATAAATCTTGCCCATGGCCAATGTTTTCCTATGCTCTCTCGATCTAAGAATAGCTTTTACATTTTACATGGCTTGAGGGGAAATGAAGTATGTTTTGTGATTTGAAAACTATATGAACTTTAAACTTCATTGTCCATAAATTTTTATTGGAAAGCAGCTTCTCTTACTAGGATATGTAGGTGTAGATATGCATATAGATACTGTTTGGCTGCTTTTGAAGTATACTGGTGGAGTTGAGTAGTTGAGATAGAAGTTATACATTATGCTTTTTCTTCCATTCTACTGCTACGGATGCTACAGTTATACCTGAATGATGTTTCTCATGCCATGTGTATTATCACACTGAAACATTTTGTTTACTTATATATTTTTATTATTATAAGTGCATACTTACGTCAAAATAGAGACAGATGGACTTTAAATGTGCTTTTAAGGCACAATGGAGTGGAATTTTTTCCCTATACTGGATTAGATAGTAAAGCAACAAGTTCACACTATAATGTGTTAAAAGAATACCATATATGTCCATGTCACCAAACTATACACTTATACCAGTATTTGCAACTGGTTAGAAAACAACTTTCGGAAAATTTAAAAATTGCATCATAGCAGAATTTCCTCACAAAAATTAATAAAAATGAAGTTTCAACCAAAGCAAGTTTCTTATTGGTTCTGACTGATTATAATTGGTATTAAAAATAAAATTTTCCAGTTAAGGAAAATGATTTCTCATTGGCGATTTTGTTAAAAAAATTTTTTTTAATCGCAGCAGCCAGAGAAACTAAGCTTTTTAAAAGCTAAAACAGTTGTTTATAGTTGAGGATATTGAGACCATATTGCTCTAGGGGAAGAATGACATTTTCCTAAGTGATAAAAATTGCCCGTAACTACTACTGTCACACACTAAATGATTCACTATTAACTTTTGCTGCAGTCTTTGTTTTTTAGTCTGTTCCATATAAAATTACAAAGTAAAATGGTAAAATTCATACTGAAGTTTTTCAGTGACAACATATATATGAGTCACAAGTAATGTCTAGCAACATACATTTTCTATTCTGTCCAAAGACCTTCATTTCTACAATTTTCAACAGCCGTATATTCAAGCTCAGTTAACAGTTTCCAAAAATTTTAGACAATTAAGTACAAAGGAAATTTTCATATTTCAAAATTTAACCCTGTTGAATTGGAGGTGATTAATCTTAAGTGTAATGCCACTTAAAGGCAATATCAAAAGAAGAATTTAATAGAATAAGCAATAAATATATTAAACCCAATTAAAGTATATGCTTTTTGATTAATAGCAGTATTTAGTAGTACCAGTCTACAAAAAAAAATGTTTTGAAAGACAAAATATAAAGAGCTGGGTATGAGCTTAGTGGTACAGTGCTTGCCTAGCATTCATGAAGTACTGGGTTTGATCTGCAGCACTACCAAAAAAAAAGTATGTGAGGTCTCATTTCAGGTTAGCATTAATTGATAAACATTTGCGTCAATTTTAATATTAAGAACCTCTAAATTTAAACCCAGTTAAGTGAAGTTATTGTTGATGAAGGAATTTAATTAGTAAACTTAGATTTAAAATTTTTTATATATAATATGTACCTACATTATCTCAGTTTGTTTCTATCAGAAATAGATGATTTCCCAAGGAAGTAATTCTCCAGAAAAAAAATAATAAAAATATATATGGTATAATGATAGAAAGTCAAGATAAGCAAAAAAGAAATATGAGTTTAATGTCATATACAATAAACTTAAAGAATTTATTATTGCTGTATAATGATTTTAGATGAATTATTTGTGAACTCATAAGTGTCTGCTACACTAATAGTAAGAAAACAATTATGTCCTCCTATGCTTGTATGTGAGGTTGCTGGCAAGAGAATGTGGAGAATTATTAATTGTTCTGAATGAGAATTATAGTTTTTAAAATTGCCACTTGAAACTCAGGTTCAGTTTCTAAGATGATACAACTTTTATTTTTATTTATTTGTTTGTTTTTTGGTACCAGAGATTGAACTCAGGGGCACTTGACCACTGAGCCACATCCCCAGCCCTATTTTGTATTTTATTTAGAGTCAGGGTCTCACTGAGTTGCTTAGTGCCTCATTTTGGCTGAGGCTGGCTTTGAACTCGCAATCCTCTTGCCTCAGTCTCCCGAGCTGCTGGGATTACAGGCGTGTGCCACCGTGCCTGGCTTGATACAACTTTTATTTGGTATATTTTAGGTCTCTCTTCCTAGAAGTTTTTTTTTTTTTTTTTTTTTTTTAATTTTTTAGGTGTAGATGGACACAACACAGTGCCTTTATTTTTATGTGGTGCTGAGGATCGAACCCATGTCCCACCCGTGCTAGGCGAGCACGCTACCACTGAGCCACAATCCCAACCCCTAGAAGTTTTTATATTCTTGAATGGATATTGATTCTTTTTATACCTTGCCTTGTTTAGTGAGCATTTAAGGGAGGTTGAGTGGCACTATATAGTATTAAGTGTTAAATTCTAGGGTCCTCTTAAAGTGTATTTGTAGGGAATCTACAGTACAATAAAATAGAAAAAAATTATAGACTGAGAGACTTGGAAGATAAGATTTAAGTTGGACTTTGATGGATGACTAGGATTTAGATTTTTAGGGGTATACTGGGAGAGCAATTCATACGGCGTGAGATTTTAGGGTTTAAGTGTTCAGCCACTAAACTAGCATGAAACCTGGCACTGAGAGGTGCCCACTGAGTTCCTGTTAGGTAAATAAATAAGGAGTTGTTTAAGGAATTTTTCAGAAGAAATACATTGCATGACAGAGGGGGTTATCCATTCTTGATTGTCATAGCAAGATTTGTTAAATATTAGCCAAGGCTCTGTTGACATTACCTGACATCTGTTCCCTTTTTTCTGATTGCTTTTGCTATTGATTTAACCCAGATTGTGTAATAATGTAATAGTTGACTTCTCCCTGTTGTTTCCAGTATTTCATCCCTGATTGTTACATTTGTGTAAGTGCTTGATTTTCTAATTATGATGATTGTTTTGCACGCAGAAAGTTTTCACATAGCCATTCTAATGGCTGAATGAAAAGTCATAACCTTAGAAGTTTTTCAGAATATACCAGCAGTACATCTACTTAGCCTTTCAAAGTCAGCAATGATATGTAATACTTAGTTTTTTAAATGAGTCTTTCATCTCACTCTAAGTTAAATACTAGCTGGATTGTCATTTAGATTACTATAGTTGAATGCGCTTTCTTTATTTCCTTGGAGGTGATGTCCTTACAATATTTATTCTTCAGTGTTCATTTTCAGGCTAGTAAAACACTGCACCTGATGGGCGCTCATGTGTTTAACTCACACTGGGTTGTAGATGTAGAAAACTAGATAAGTTACTGAATATTAACTATTATTTTTACCTTAGATATCTTAATGCAATTCAGACAATGTGTCCACATATTCTCCGTTATTTGACTACTGCAGTTATAACAAACAAAGATGTTCGAAAACGCCGGCAGGTGCTAAAAGATCTAGTAAAAGTTATTCAACAGGTAAAACAAATCTTTATTTTTTTTAAAGTACCACAACTTTAGGTCTAGTCTGATTTTCTAAAATAAGACTCTTATTTCTTAAGGTAAACATGTACTGAAAATAGGAGAGAAGCATACATGAAGTTTAGAAGTCAGAAGAGATTTAAATTAGCATTTACTGTCTTTATGTCCAAGATATTCTTATGTTAGATGTGATATGAATGATTATTGCTGTTTGCTAGGTGACTACTTAATGCATATGTGTTGCTCTTACTGCAAAGACAAGCTATCTGGAGCTGCTTGTTTGGGAGATCATTAGCTGCATAATTCTAGAGGAGTGACCTTTAGAATAGTCTTCAAGTTGGGCATAAGCCACCACAGCCCTGCTGATTGATTTGTAGTGAGCTCCCCCCCCCAAAAAAAAAAAAAAAAACCCATAAAACACTGTGGATTAGGAGAAGTTGTTAAAATTTTATCCAAGAATAAAATAAATTACAAAGAAGTAATTGTCACTAGTAGGGTAAGAAAGAATATATCTACACCTTGGAAAGTTCATCATTGTTTATAAACTAAAGGACACTTTGGTCAAGCTTTTGGAATGATTCTAGGATGAGAATTTGGAGTTGAAAAGTATTACAACCTTATGGTGATCTGGAATCAGGATTGTAGCAATTGCTTTGAGAAGATGATGCTAGGTTATTTGCTATGAATCAATGGTAGAGAGGAAGAAAACAGGAAGAGTGGGATCTTTTAGGAGCAGTTGATAAACAGGGTTTAATCCAATCTAACTGGACATTTGATTTAATTTTACAGGAGTCTTATACATATAAAGACCCAATTACAGAATTTGTTGAATGCTTATATGTTAACTTTGACTTTGATGGGGCTCAGAAAAAGCTGAGGGAATGTGAATCGGTGAGTATAAATATTTACTTATAAACTAATTAAATTTTTGAATATTATAGAGTTAATCAGTTGTATCAGAAATATGTTAATCTTAAAATGGCAGATTATTTGTAAATGTTAAGAGTGAAGACATTTTTAATGTTGGCTTATATGTATATCTTTTGTTAAGTTAGTTTGTTAAAACACTGGAGGTATTTTGGGCTGGGATGATAGCTCAGGTGGAGTACTCATCTAGCACATGGGAGGCACTGGATTCAAATAAATAAATAAATAAAGGTATTGTGTTCATCTACAACTTTAAAAAAATGGAGGTATTTTAAATGCACACATGAATACTTAAGTAGGTAGGTATTTTATATGTATAGGCTGGGTCACTGTGAATTACATGTCACAACTGTGATTCACTGTTTTGTTTTATAGGTGGCTGTCTTCAGAATGTTTCACTATTACATTTAACATTTGCTATATGACGTGGCAACACATTGTAGTTATGAAATAACTATGATGTTTCTATTGTTTAATAGAAACTTGAATTAGTTAAAGAGTTTTAAATTACTAAAATAAGAACTTACCTGATAAGCATAGTTCCATTTACTAGATTCTCAAGTTACTAGTCATCAGTTTTATCTTTTGTACTCTAAGTTGACAGGCTAAGATCTTATTTCTCTAAATAAATAAATAAATAAATAAATATCTAAATAAATAAATAAATATTTTATATATATATATATATATATATATATATATATATATATATATATGGAAGTACACATTCAGAGTTGTGTTTTTTTTTTTTTTTTTTGGTTGGTGCCAGGGATTTAACTCAAGGGTGATTTTTTAGTTAAGTTGCTTAGGGCCCTGCTGAGTTGCTGAGGTGACTTTGAACTTAGGATCCTCTTGCCTCAGCTTCCCAAGTTGCTGATACTACAGATGTGTGCCACGGCACTTGGCCAGACATAATTTTCAAACATTAGACAAAATAGAAAATTAGAATCCAGTTTGATAATTTGTATATTTATTGTCATCTGTGACATTTTTGGAGTATATTCACTATGCTAAATATGGAGGCCTTCCTGTAAATCCATGTTACCTGATTGCTGTTCTTGGAGTTAAAATATTCTTCCTATGGAATAGGAGCCATCCCTTGCTACCTTTCCTTTAGTTTTCCAAGCCTACTTTTTTCTGTCACAGAAGTATTCATGTCTGTTATTTAAGTAGCCTAAAAAGATATCTACAGAGGTCTTTTGTATATAGGACAACACAAATCTATTCTTTCTCAAAAGATTGCTCTGTTATTTAAAGTCATCAGTGGAATGAGTTTTGAGGTCTTTTTCCTCAACCATTGTTTTACTGCTTGTTTAAGTTATTAGATGCTAGAACATATGTAATGTCTTGAGGGTGCTATGGTGTAGAACTCTGTTTAGGTGGTATAGTTGTAGTGATTAGAACAGTAAGTAAAGCAGACAGAGCATTTGAGTCAGGTTTTGAAAATTGCTTGTATGAATCATTAATTTTTTTTTTTCATTTTACACGCATAGGTGCTTGTGAATGACTTCTTCCTGGTGGCTTGTCTTGAGGATTTCATTGAAAATGCCCGTCTGTTTATATTTGAGACTTTTTGTCGAATCCACCAGTGTATCAGCATTAAGTAAGAACCCTGATTTGATATGTATTTTTTACTTTCAAATTCCTGGTTTATTATAAAATAGTTATACTTACTAGAATCCCAGTTAATTGGCTCTTTATTTTATTTCACTTATAGAATAAAAAGGAAACAATTTATTAGAGATTTATTAAAAAATTAACTTTTTTGATGCTGCAGACTCAGAAATATTTTTAGTTTTCATGTGTGTGACACAGCATAATTTTTCAAAATAAGAAGTTTAAGGTAGTATAAGATTCTTAGTTACTTGGTAAGGAGTAAATAATGTTGTACCATTACATAGGAAGAAAACCAAAGTTAACAGTTTTAAAAGGATTTTCAACAGTAGTTGAAATGAGTAGTTAGCCCTCAGTAAATTTTAAGTTTTGTTGAAAGACCATTACATTTGGTAATCATTTGTTAATTAAGTTTGTTTTATTTAATTACCTATTTGAATTCTCATATAGTAAATTCCTGTGGCATCCTAAAATGTTGAAACATGGAAAAATTATGGTGAATTTTAGTTGAAATTTTCTTTTATGTGAGAAAATTATTGGGAAAAAAATTGTGAAATGTACATAACCTATTCGAAACTAATTTCACATTTTAGAGTTTGAAAAATAATTACTGCCTTTGGCCACAGATGAAATCAAATAAAAAACATAAAAACTTAGTACTTTAATGTTTGTCTCTGAGGAATTGTGTGTAGACCAAATTCTTTTTCTTTAATGTTATTTTAGTGGGCTGTTATTTAAGTGATTATCAGGAAGTGTTTATCCAGAGTTAGAAGTATAGAGATCATGGGACTTTTCTTGTTGATCTTGAAATTTAGTTTTATTTGTACTGCCTTAAAGAATACATTTATAGTCTGAGATAAAGAGGTAATAACTGAATTCATGCATTGTTTGTTCTTAAGATTTATAATTAGAGCTTGTGAGAGAAGAATGTTAGCATTTTGGTGTTCGTTGTGGAATTCTCTCCATTTATCATTAAAATGTGGTCACTTGGGTGTTTGGGGATTTTTGTTGTCTAGAACTTCTTTACCCTGATTATGAACCCTTTGAAAGGTTCTCTCTCCCTTTTGTGTCTTTATCACTGACTGTACTAATTTTGTAGCACCTAGCATGCTTTGTACAGTAATATATATATATATATATATATATATATATATATATATATATATATGTAATATTTGTTAAGTGAATAAATTTCTTTTCTTCTTTGTAGTAGTAAACTAACATTTTTGAACATTACAGTGTTTGGGTTTTTGAGGGGCATTGAGGGGTACCAGGGATTGAACTCAAGCATTTGACCACTGAGCCACATCCCCGCCCCAATTTTGTATTTTATTTAGAGATAGGGTCTCACTGAGTTACTTAGTGCTTCCCCTTTGCTGATACTGTCTTTGAACCGACCATTCTCCTATCTCAGCCTCCAAAGCTGCTGGGATTACAGGCTTGTGTCACCACGCCCAGCCCATTACAATGTTTTTTAACTTTGTTTTTAATCAAAGGTTTTTTCAAATTCTTACTGTTTGCTTTTATTATCTTTTAGACCTTGGATTCACTATTTTATTTCTTAAGATTCAGTTTCCTATGTTTAGCAGTGAAATAAATTTAAGTATTTTTTCCTGTCTACTCAGGAGAAATGTATAGCTCACTCAAAGAAGATAATAAAGTAGGAATGTTTCTGTAAATTGGTTTGTAGTATTATTATTGCCAAATAATTTTCAGATTTATCATAGTGTAGATTTTTATTTTTTCTTTGATTCCTTTAATTTTCTGCTAGGCAAAGTCTCTAAAACATTTTTGGGCTAAATTCCTGGTGGTTTTCCAAAGTTCAATAATCCTTTTTCTTCTGTAGTGATAGTACTTGCTTTCATTTAGGGTTGTTCAAACTTTAAAGCTCCCTGTGGAATGTTTCACTAACATGGACAAGTAAGAATACATAGATTTTTTAAAAAAGAAAAGTAAAGAATACACAGATTAATATATTTTCTCCAAATATTAAGGTAGAATTTTTGAGCGGAAAGAAATGTTGGGAACTTTTTAACCCACCACTACAGTTATCTAGATTAGACTCTTCAATAGATGTTTTTGCAGTGATGGGAATGTTATATCTGTATTATTCAGCATGGTTCACTTGAAAGGTAGTTTACATTTCAAGTTGTAGAACCATGGATTTCAAACCTTGAGTGGTCGTGATGCCTATGCATCATGTAAACTAAAGTACTTTTTTTCAAATGCAGTATTATATATATTTGTGTATGTGTACAAACAGATCAAAGCAGGGCCTACTTATCCCATAGCTCTTTTTCTACTGACAGCTAAGAATTCATTTTGGAGCCTTGAGACTACTGAAACAAAGGTTTACAAAACACAGAGTGTAAGTCCATTAGATGGGCAACTTAAGGCTCAGGCCATTAATCTTACTTGGGTCTTATTTAGTGTCAGAACCTAGGATAATAGGTTTCTGTGCCTTACTATGAATTCCTTTTCATTGTAAACAGTTTGTATTTTCAGAAGTAATAGGTTTAGACCATTTAGCCATTTAGAGTGTCAGTTGAGCCAGAGGGTAAAGATGAAATCCCAAAGTTTGTGTTTAACTCGGAGTCTCTGTAGCTTTGTTTTACACAGTTCTTTGTAGCCACTTTGAATCAAATTTACTAAAAGTAAGCTGTTCTGTGATATAGCCAGAATACCTGGTTATTCCAAAGTACAGCCAGAATTGAAAGTCACTACATTTGGTCACCATTTTTTTTTGCCAT
The DNA here is from genome assembly GCF_021218885.2 of Marmota monax. Classification (NCBI taxonomy): domain Eukaryota; kingdom Metazoa; phylum Chordata; class Mammalia; order Rodentia; family Sciuridae; genus Marmota; species Marmota monax. The sequence goes on along the minus strand of NW_026694084.1, from coordinate 15,432,173 downwards.
GAAATTACAGCCTAGTATAGTAATGGAATGGGAGTTCAGTGATCTAATATCTTATATAATAAATAAGGTAGCTTTTTTCATGTTTTTAAAGCTGCTGCACTGAATTAGAAATACAGCCGCTGAAAATAATATTAAGTATTCATGTTGGGCTTTCACAAATGCAGCAAACCTCTTGATTCAGATTCCAAGGACTTGGAATTCATGAAAATGGTCAATAGAACTAATATTTACTTTTAAACATAGCAAAAAAGCAACATTCTTCAATTCAAAATGTTTCATTTATTCTTGTACTGGGGGTTGAACCAAGGAGTGCTTAACCACTGAGCCATATCCCCAGTCCTTTTTATTTTTTATTTTCAGATAGGGCCTTGCTAAGTTGCTGAGGTGGCCTTGTACTGGATATCGTTCTGCCTCAGCCTCCTAAGTAGCTGGGATTACAAGCATATGTCACTACACCCAGCTCTATTCCAGAGGTTTTTAAACTCAGCTTTACATTGAATTAATCTGGAGAAATTAAACAACCTAAAAAGAATTTATTTTCTGGCCTTGCCCAAACTTTCTGAATCAAAATTGCTGAAAATATATGAAGAAAGGAGAAAAATACTAACCAAATTATATTGTTATATCATGTACAAATATGTAACAACATCACCATTATGCATAATTATAATGTACTAATAAAAATATAGGGAGTAAACACTTGAAAATGAGTGAAAGCTTCTCCAGTGATTCTTTTATAGTCATACTTAGGGAATCATTGCTTTATCTAAATCAGTGATTCTGATTACATATCAGAATCAAGTGATAATCTTTGAAAAGAAATAAAAATAATGGGTGAACACCTAAAAGACAAAAACACTCTCAGAAATAGGGGTAAAATCTATACTGTATTTTTGTAAAAGGCTTTTAAGTAATTCTGATGCAAACTTGTGTGTTTTCTTAAATCTTAATATCATTTTTTGGTTTTAAGAATTATAGGAGGGCCCCATTCCCATGCATGTCCTTTGTTCATTTTCTTCCATTATTAACATCTAACAAAACCATAGTAAAAAATATTGTAACCTGGATGTTTTACATGGGTACATTCAAGGTACCATTCCCACAAGGACCTCTCAATTTGAATTGTTCTTACTTTCCTCCCACTACTTTCTTATTCCCTGCAACCATGCTTCTTCCCATTCTATAATTTTATTTTGAGAATGTGCAAAACCTTTTCTAAAAGGTAGTATTCAAATTTTTGAAAGAACAAATAAACAATGTAGTAATTAATTAATAACAGTATAACCAATATGTATAGTTCAAAGAAGAACAGGTTACAGAGAGTGTCTTCTCAGGCCAGTCACTGGGGAGAAAGCTGGGAGTATCCCCTCAAAAAACTTAAAATACAGAGGAATAAGCAGATATTAAATAAATGCACAAATGAATATAAAACTGCAAATTAAGAAAGGTGTTTTGAAGAACATTATATACTAATTATGACACATTATTCCATTCACTAGTTCATGTTGGCTTGCCTCTACCTCTAAATTACTGTATATTTATTTGATATTTTATCTTTCGAGGGGGAAAAGCATATGTTTCTGGCTTTTTGCCTGTCCCTCAAAGGACACATTTTAAATGCTGAATAGAATAGTGAAATTCGCGGTTTATTAAACAACTCTACAGTTATGATATGGAACATTCTTACTTGTTGACTATAAACACATGTGATAGTCATATTTTTATAAAAATGCATGTTAAGGATGTTTTTATCAGTTTATATACAATCCTATAGATTTGTAGGATAAGTTACAAATCTGTTTATTATAAAATATGCAACATCTGTCAAAAGAGATTACCATGGTGGGTTTAATTTAGTATAACTGGATAGTTTATCAGATGTGTTGTGTGTCTGAAATTTAAAAGCTGTTTTAAAATAATTCTTGGACCAGTTTTCAACTGTAGATAAAAAAACAAAGTATGGAAGTAATATTTTGAATGTGTATGATAAACACAATGGTGCATACATTAATATGATTTCCCTAAAGAGGGCTAGTTTTGGCTTTTCACTAAAGAAAGTATTTGCCAACTACTCTTAAGGATTTTAAATTATGATGTCATTACTTATTTTATGAAGTAACATTTTAGATCTTTTTTAAAAATATGTTTTTAGTTGTAGATGAACCCAATACCTGTATTTAATTTTTTTATTTTTCTGTGATTTAGAGCATCAAACCCAGTGCCTCACAGGTGCCAAGCAAACACTCTACCACTGAGCCACAACCCCAGCCCTACATGTTAGATCTTAATAGTTTTTCTAAAATTCTTATACCACATAAAAATTCGTATCAGTAAGCATAAGAATTATACTTACTGATAGGAGAGAGAAGTAGAACATGGCTAGACTGAGATAGTTTCAAAGACCATTATCATTGTATTTCTTTTTTAACTGTAATAAAGGTAGTGCACTCTTTTTTAACTACTGAAGGTATTGAAAATTCAGTGAGAATTTTCAGTTATTACATGCAGCATTTAACATTTCTCAGTTTTCTTCTATTTTTCTTCTGTTTCTTTTCAGTTTCACAGTTAAACACAGTTTCTACTTAACACTTATTTTTTATTTTCATACCATACACTTACTAAAGACCTGAAATACTTTGGATATATTAGCCATATCATTCAGTAAAAACTAGGCCAGAGGTTCACATATCTTAATGCCTGAAACAGCAATATTTATGTTTATCAAATAACATTTTTATAGTGAGATTATATAAAGAAGCAGTTAATAAGACATAGGAAATGCTGGACTCCAAATTCTTATTTACCCAAATCTTTTAAGATAAGTAGTGTTGGGGGGGGGGTCCCCAGTTGATGGCTATGGGAGAGTTCAGAGAAGGGAGACCCATCTAAAAAGATTAGGCACTGAAGACTTGATAGTCCCTACATCAAGATTTACATATATATGTTCTTAAGTGGGACCACTGGTATTAATTACTGCCCAAAACAAAAATGTGTCTTATTTTGTGCTGGAATCATGAACATATTTAATTAAAGAAATTGAACTGAGGATAGACTATTTTTGCTTTGTCTTTTGAATTAGTACTTAACTCTGTCTTATTTAACATTCAATATGGTATTTGTCAGGACAAGTAATCAAAGATGTATGAACAAGATTTATAGAAAATATTTACATGTCTCCTTTAAGTTACCTATAGACAAGGTTGAGATTTTTGGTGTAATCTAAATGTAGAATTTATTTTTTTAATGTTTAAAATCTGGATTGTATTAGATATTTTTCTCATTCTACATTTGATGCATTTTATCTTTTACTTAGTTTATTGATAAATTGAACGATTCCTAATAACATCAGGACAACTTAAATCAACTTTTTTTTTTTTTTTTTACTTTAAATTTAAGTTTTCCTGATGTTATTAATTTCTCCCACTTCTGGTACTAGGGATTGAACCCAGGATTGCTTTACCACTAAACTACATCCCAGCCCTTTTTTATTTATTTATTTTTGATATAGGGTCTTTTAAAGTTGGTGAAGTCCTCCTGCCTAAGCCTCCCAAGTATCTAGGATTACAGGCATGTGCCACCATGTAATTATCCAGCTAGGATAATACATTTTTTTAAATTTTCAAACCTTTACTATTTTTGTATGACATTATTAGAATGGAAAAGAATTGTAGACTTTGAGAATGTCTGTTAATCATTAATTCCATTTATTGTATTTTCATGTTACTTAAAAGAAACTAGACTATTGCCATATTTAATTCACTGTAGGAAAGATTGATGGCTTAGATAACCTGAGACACCATCAGTAATTTACTAACAATTCTTAGACCTTATTTCAGGTTTTTCTTTGACTTGATTCACTAAAGTAAAGGACACCAACACAGTACGAACAGTAAATCCCCAAAGTGCAGTTAGAGCTCACATCATGCAAATCATTTGGTCTTGCAAAATTGTCTTGCAATGTTGAATTTTTTCCAGCCATGTTGGAATACAAGATTTAGAATATGGATTTAAAGAAAGAGGTGGGATAGAGAATTATAGTGTAGTTACATAAATGGACTTTTTTAAAAATCTTAAAATCAAAAATTAGATATAATTTCCTCAAGAAAACTGTTGGCAAAGCCCTGAACTAGAACTGGCAAACACTGTGCCTTTCATATAGTCCTTCAAGTCTTTTCTTCATTAGTCTTAGTTTATATATTTTCAGAATTAGGTGATTATACCCTGCCCTACCCTCCTGTTTAAAACTCTAATGGCCGAGATCAGGTGATATTTTAGTGTTAGTATCTAACACAGTTCATATTTTATTGAATAAATGACAGGGAAGATTCAATCTATTATTAATTGTCTCCTGTGTGAATGGCATTGTGCTAATTGCTGGATACATAGTAGTAATGAAGGAGAATACAATGCATGCTCTTTGGTTACATATATATGGTCTACAATAAAAAGTAGATATACAACAAAATAACCTACAGCTGTTATTGATACTGTTGAAAAGGAAGGGGGTTGGTTATAAAAGCACCAAATAAATGCATCATAGTTTGAAGAGGTGTCTTGGAAGGCTTATGAGGATGCTGTTTTAGCTTGAGACCCATGTTAACAGCTCTAAGTGAAGAAAAGGGTGAATGGGCCTATTTAAGCAGATTTCACAGCATGTGCAAAGGCCCTGAAGTAGTTAAGAGTTTGGCTTGTTTAATGAACAGAGAGGTTTAGTATGGCTTGTGGAGATGAGAGTCTTTAAAAATGAGAATAGATGTGTAAGGAACTTTAGATGAGAAGTTATGATTAGTGACAGAAGGATTTCTTAATTGGGCATAGGCAATAAGGAGAGGAGTCTTAACTTAGGTTTCAAGACTAGATATTTTGTTATTACTTTAATAGCTTGTAAGTAGGTTCTATATTGTAACTACAAAATTTTTATACCGATTGTACATAGCTATTTGCTGTGTAAAAATTGTTTCTGCTTTTTAAAAGAATATAGATCTTAAAGATTTCAATTTTAATAGTTATTTTACCTTTGCTAACTGAAGAAAATGTGAGTATAAAATTTTGGAAAACTTGTTATTTATTTCTAAATTAGCAGCTTCAGATTTGCTTACTTTAGTGCACATGAGAATGGAATTTATATTTCTCTAAAACAAGTCAAGTACCCATGAAAAATAAAAGGAAGCCACAGAAAACACAATTATAAGAATTCTTCCTTAAAAAAATACCTTTTTGTTTAAATAAAATGGCACTCTTTTCTATTTTGGGATTTTTTTTTTTTATTGGTTGTTCAAAACATTACAAAGCTCATGACATATCATCTTTCATACATTTGACTCAAGTGGGTTATGAACTCCCAATTTTACCCGAAATACAAATTGCAGAATCACATCGGTTATACATTCACATTTTTCCATAATGGCATATTAGTGACTGTTGTATTCTGGTACCTTTCCTATCCCCTACTATCCCCCCTCCCCTCCCCTCCCATCTTCCCTCTCTACCTCATCTGCTGTTGTTCAATTCTCTCCCTTGTTTCCCCCGCCCCCTTTCCCCTCACAACCTCTTATATGTAATTTTGTGTAACATTGAGGGTCTCCTACCATTTCCATATGATTTCCCTTCTCTCCCCCTTTCTCTCCCCCCACTCGTCTCTGTTTAATGTTAATCTTTTCCTCATGCTCTTCCTCCCTGTTCTGTTCTTAATTGCTCTCTTTATATCAAGGAACACATTTGGCATTTGTTTTTTTAAGGATTGGTATCTTCGCTTAGCATAATCTGCTCTAATGCCATCCATTTCCCTGCAAATTCCATGATTTTGTCATTTTTTAGTGCTTCGTAATACTCCATTGTGTATAAATGCCACATTTTTTTATCCATTCATCTATTGAAGGGCATCTAGGTTGGTTCCACAGTCTAGCTATTGTGAATTGTGCCGCTATGATCATTGATGTGGCAGTATCCCTATAGTATGCTCTTTTAAGATCCTCAGGGAATAGTCCGAGAAGGGCGATAGCTGGGTCAAATGGTGGATCCATTCCCAGCTTTCCCAGGAATCTCCATACTGCTTTCCAAATTGGCCTCACCAATTTGCAGTCCCACCAGCAATGTACAAGTGTACCCTTTTCCCCACATCCTCGCCAGCACTTATTGTTGCTTGACTTCATAATGGCTGCCAATCTTACTGGAGTAAGATGGTATCTTAGGGTGATCTTGATTTGCATTTCTCTGACTGCTAGAGATGGTGAGCATTTTTTCATGTACTTGTTGATTGATTGTATGTCCTCCTCTGAGAAGTTTTTGTTCAGGTCCTTGGCCCATTTGTTGATTGAGTTATTTGTTATCTTATTGTTTGATTTTTTGAGTTTTTTGTATATTCTGGATATTAGGGCTCTATCTGAAGTGTGAGGGGTAAAAATTTGTTCCCAGGATGTAGGCTCTCTATTTACATCTCTTACTCTTTCTCTTGCTGAGAAAAAACTTTTTAGTTTAAGTAAGTCCCATTTGTTTATTCTTGTTATTAACTCTTGGGCTATGGGCGTCCTGTTAAGGAATTTGGAGCCCGACCCCACAGTATGTAGATCGTAGCCAACTTTTTCTTCTATCAGACGCAGTGTCTCTGATTTGATATCAAGCTCCTTGATCCATTTTGAGTTAACTTTTGTGCATGGCGAGAGAAAGGGATTCAGTTTCATTTTGTCACATATGGATTTCCAGTTTTCCCAGCACCATTTGTTGAAGATGCTATCCTTCTTCCATTGCATGCATTTAGCCCCTTTATCAAATATAAGAAAGTTTTAATTTTGTGGATTGGTCTCTGTGTCCTCTATTCTGTACCATTGGTCCACCTGCCTGTTTTGGTACCAGAACCATGCTGTTTTTGTTACTATTGCTCTGTAGTACAGTTTGAAATCTGGTATCGCTATACCTCTAGATTCACACTTCCTGCTTAGAATTGCTTTTGCTATTCTGGGTCTTTTGTTTTTCCATATGAATTTCATGATTGCTTTATCTATTTCTACAAGAAATGCCTTTGGGATTTTGATTGGCATCGCATTAAACCTGTAGAGAACTTTGGGTAATATCGCCATTTTGATGATGTTAGTTCTGCCTATCCATGAACAGGGTACATTTTTCCATCTTCTAAGATCTTCTTCTATCTCTCTCTTTAGGGTTCTGTAGTTTTCATTGTATAAATCCTTCACCTCTTTGTTAGGTTGATTCCCAACTATCTTATTTTCTTTGAGGATATTGTGAATGGAGTGGTTTTCCTCATTTCCATTTCAGAAGTTTTGTTGCTGATATACAGGAATGCCTTTGATTTATGCCTGTTGATTTTATATCCTGCCATTTTGATGAATTCATTTATTAACTCTAGCAGTTTCTTTGTAGACCCTTTTGGGTCTGTTAAATATATTATCATGTCATCCGCAAAAAGTGATAATTTAAGTTCTTCTTTTCCTGTTTTTATGCCTTTAATTTCTTTTGTCTGTCTAATTGCTCTGGCTAGTATTTCAAGAACTAAATTGAATAGAAGTGGTGAGAGAGGGCATCCCTGTCTTGTTCCAGATTTTAGAGGGAATGCCTTCAGTTTTTCTCCATTTAGGATGATGCTAGCCTGAGGTTTAGCATATATAGCTTTTACAATGTTGAGGTAAGTTCCTGTTATCCCTAGTTTTTCTAGTGTTTTGAACATAAAGCAATGCTGTACTTTGTCGAATGCTTTTTCTGCATCTATCGAGATGATCATATGGTTCTTATATTTAAGTCTATTGATGTGGTGAATAGCATTTATTGATTTCCGTATATTGAGCCTGCCTTGCATCCCAGGGGTGAATCCTACTTGATCATGGTGCACAATTTTTTTGATATGCTTTTGTATTCGATTCGCCAGGATTTTATCGAGAATTTTTGCATCCAAGTTCATTAGAGATATTGGTCTGTGGTTTTCTTTCTTTGAAGTGTCTTTGTCTGGTTTCGGGATCAGGGTGATGTTGGCCTCATAGAATGAATTTGGAAGAGCTCCTTCTTTTTGTATTTCTTGAAATAGCTTGAAAAGTATTGGTATTAATTCTTCTTTGAAGGTTTTGTAAAACTCCACTGTATACCCATCCGGTCCAGGGCTTTTCTTGGTTGGTAGTCTTTTGATGGCTTTTTCTATTTCTTCCTTTGTTATTGGTCTGTTTAAATTGTGTGTGTCTTCCTGACTCAATCTGGGCAGATCGTATGACTTAAGAAATTTATCAATATCTTCACTATCTTCTATTTTATTGGAATATAGGGTTTCAAAATACTTTCTAATTATCTTCTGTATTTCTGTAGTGTCTGTTGTGATATTGCCTTTTTCATCCCATATGTTAGTAATTTGAGTTCTCTCTCTTCTTCTCTTCGTTAGCATGGCTAAGGGCCTGTCGATCTTATTTATTTTTTCAAAGAACCAACTTTTAGTTTTATCAATTTTTTCAATGGTTTTTTTTGTTTCAATTTCTTTGATTTCTGCTCTGATTTTAATTATGTCTTATCTTCTACTACATTTGCTGTTGTTTTGCTCTTCCTTTTCTAGGGTTTTGAGGTGTAGTGTGAGTTCATTTATTTGTTGGTTTTTTCTTTTTTTGAGTAAAGAACTCCAGGAAATGATTTTCCTTCTTAAAACTGCTTTCATTGTGTCCCATAGATTCCGGTATGTTGTGTCTGTATTGTCGTTTATCTATAAGAATTTTTTTATCTCCTCCTTTATGTCTTCTGTAACCCATTGATCATTCAGTAACATATTGTTCATTTTCCATGTGATGTAGGATTTTTCCTTCCTTCTTTTATCATTGATTTCCAGTTTCATTCCATTATGATCAGATATGGTGCATGGTATTATCTCCACACCTTTATATTTACTAAAAGTTGCCCTATGGCATAATATATGGTCTATCTTTGAGCAGGATCCATGTGCTGCTGAGAAGAACATGTATCCACTTGATGATGGTTGATATATTCTATATATGTCGGTTAAGTCTAGGTTATTGATTGTGCTATTGAGTTCTATAGTTCCTTTATTCAGCTTTTGTCTAGATGATCTGTCTAATGGCGAGAGCGGTGTGTTGAAGTCACCCATAATTATTGTGTTGTGGTCTATTTGACTCTTGAACTTGAGGAGAGTTTGTTTTATGAACGTTGCAGCACCATTGTTTGGTGCATACAGATTGATAATTGTTATGTCTTGTTGGTGGATGATTCCCTTTAACAGTATATAGTGTTCTTCTTTATCCCTTTTGATTAACTTAGGTTTGAAGTTGATTTTATTCGATATGAGTATGGCCACTCCTGCTTGCTTCCGAGGGCCATGTGAGTGGTATGATTTTTCCCAACCTTTCACCTTCAGCCTGTGTATGTCTTTTCCTATCATATGAGTCTCCTGAAGGCAGCATATTGTTGGATTTGTTTTTTTGATCCAGGTTACTAGCCTATGTCTCTTGATTGGTGAATTTAGGCCATTAACATTTAAGGTTACAATTGTAATATGGTTTGTACTTCCAGTCATGTTTATTTATTTATTTATTTTAGTTTGGCTAGTTTTTAATCTTTGGTTATTTTCCTCCCCCTTTACTGAGATACCTCCCGTTGTTAGTTTTGGGCGCTATTTTTCAATTCTTCTTTATGTAGTATTTTGCTCAAAATGCTTTGCAGTGCTGGTTTTCTGGCTGCGAATTCTTTTAGCTTTTGTTTATCGTGAAATATTTTAATTTCGTTGTCAAATCTGAAGCTTAATTTTGCTGGATACAGTATTCTTGGTTGGAATCCATTATTTTTCAGCGTTTGAAATACATTGTTCCAGGATCTTCTCGCTTTCAAAGTCTGTGATGAAAAATCAGTCGTTAACCTAATTGGTTTACCCCTGAATGTAATCTGCCTCCTTTCTCTCGTAGCTTTTAATATTCTCTCCTTGTTCTGTATGTTGGCTATCTTCATAATTATGTCTTGGTGTTGGTCTATTACAGTTTTGAATGTTTGGGGTCCTGTAGGCTTCCAGGATTTGGCAATCCAATCCATCTTTCATCTCTGGGAAGTTTTCTAGAATTATTTCATTTAATAGGTTGTCCATTCCTTTGGTTTGAACCTCTATGCCTTCTTCTATCCCGATGACTCTCAAATTTGGTTTTTCTATGACATCCCATATCTCTTGAATAGATTGCTCATGGGATTTAAGCATCTTTTCTGTGTTGACTATATTCTTTTCAAGTTGATAAACTTTGTCTTCATTATCTGATGTTCTGACTTCTACTTGATCTAGTCTATTTGTAATATTCTCGTTTGAGTTTTTAATTTGGTTTATAGTTTCCTGCATTTCTAGGATTACCGTTTGGTTTTTTTTAAAATCTCTATCTCCTGGTAAAGCTCGTTCTTTGCCATTTGAATTTGTTTGTTTAATTCGTTTTCAAAATATACTTTCATTGCTTGGACTTGCTGTCTCATGTCTTCTTTAATATTCCTTTCCATCTGAGTTAGGTATGCCTTGAGTTCTTTCCCTATCCATGTTTCTGATGCTTCTAGGTCCTCCTGTAGATTTAAGTTGTCCTGCATTGTTTGTAATCCTTTTTTCCCTTGTTTTTTCATGTTGTTCACGTTACTTACCAGCTTTGTTTGATTGCTGTGTTTCTGCTCTCTCCTATAAATTTGTTTTGGTTTTGTATATCTCTCTTGTCTCTCCTTTGTGGTGGTAGACTATGCCTGCTAAAGTGGATTCCGCTGGGGAGGAGTTTTGACGGCCGAACTCCGGTGACGTCACCTCTCTGCTATGGCGGGCCCCAGGCTCCTTGCCGGGGTGTCCGAAGGGAGGGGTGGGACTGGTCTGTCTCTGGTTGGTTTCAGCTCCCTGTTAGCTACTTCATGAAGGCCTGTCTATAGACCTCTTCCTAGAGTCTCTGCGCCGTACCTGCTGGGCCGCACCTCGGGGTCTAGCCGCGCGGTCGCCGGCGGGCAGGCAGTCTCCAGCCGCCCAGTCGCTCGGGCAGCGGGCAGGCGGTCGGTCGCCGGCGGGCAAGTGATCTCTAGCCACCCAGTCGCGAGGGCCTGGCCTCTCATCCCCTGGCTTCTCCTGCCAGCCCTGGCTTCTCCTGCTAGCCCGGCCTTTCCCTGTGTGATGCCTCTCAGCAGTTCAAACTGTCCTCTGGGCCTGCAGTTTACTGGGTGTGGAGGGTGGCTATTGGGATCCCCGACACCCTATTGTTTTGATTTTTCCGCTTGCCCCTCCCCCAGCGCTGGCTAGACAGGTTTCATTTTCGCCACTGATGGGAGGGGGAGTTGAAGGTCAGGTGTCTCTACCTATCCCTGTGTCTTTATGCAGGCTCCTTCTGATAATCCCTCACCCGGGAAGCCTGGGAGAGATTTTATTCGAATTCCCCGCTGTATGGGAGATGGGCTGTGTAACACACACCTGTTTTATTGTTGCAATCTGTCGGAGAGTGGTGGTGGTGACGTCAGCTCTCCAAGATGGTGGCCGCTGGCTTCCTTGGTGGACTTTCCGTTGTGGGAGATAGAACTGGACCGTTCCTTCCCCATCTCAAATTCCGAACTCAGCCCGAAGCTCAGTGAGGGCACAGCCGGCAGGATTCCACAGAATCCGTAGCAGTGTTTCTCTCTGCTTGCTGGTCGCTTCTCGGCGGCGCCCCGCCGTCTGTAGCCGCGGGGCGGGCCGTGCGATGGGCTGCAGATCAGTCGGCCTGGAACTCCAGTCGCACAGTTGGCTCGTGTTAGAGATTCAATAACCGGTCCTCGGTGCTGGAAATCCTTCCTCTAGGTTTTGGTGCACCCCTATTTTGCTGTAAATTCCTAACCAGATAGCCCTTTGTGGCTCTAACTCGTTATTCATCCGCGCAGTGATGCGTACACGGGGTGTGATGCACTCTATTCTCGGCCATCTTCGCTGTCTATTTTGGGATTTTAGAAATCACCTCTTCATAAATTTGTACCTTTGTATTGATAGCCCAACTTAATTTTCACATTTTAACTCCCTGTCAATAAACATGAAATAAGGATACCACAGAGAAATTATTTTTATAAAGGTACTTTTATTAAGTAAATTTAGGTTAGATTTTGGTTGGGAGCTCTAGAATTACATAATTATAAGAGTTAATTATACTAATGTCTTAAATATTTGCATTTTAAAGGTGAGAATGCTATCAGTTCAGGAATTGTAGTCTTTTTGCAAGGAATTATTTTGTTAATGTTTTAATCAAATCAGTGATTACACCAAGGGGCTGGCTATTGTGTAATATTATCATATATCATATATGCGTGCATATATATTATATTCTTTAATACTATACATGCATACATAGATACTTTCCCATCAACTGACTGATGATTTAGCTGCTATAAAAGATAGTACTTTGTTTTAGCCCTGATAAATCTAGCACTGCAGTGGTCATCTAAAATCTGATCATAAGTTGAAAAAATATAAAGTACAGATTGATTGATGTCAGAAAACATTTTTAGATGAAGGACTTAAAGAGTTTGTCTTTCTGATTATCTCAGTTTGATAGCCATTTAGGTTATGTGGTGTACATCTCTGTGGAGAAACCCGAGTTTGTAACAATCATACACAGTATCCTTTTGCTTTTCTTGTTTTTCATTAGATTATACTTATTTACTGATGCTCCTTATAGGTTTACTTTGTATAATCATTATATATCATAAAACCTGTTTTTCCCTCACATTGTTATGTATAAGGTGGTACACCAGAAACCAGAAGGATTTCTATAAATGCAGAGTATAGTACCTTCCACTCAAGGATCTTATAGTCTGGCTGGTGAAATGAAAACATTACCAGACAGTAGACATAAATATGAACAATGCAGACATGGTATGTAAAAGAATGTAACCCAGAAGTCTCTGCACAGAGTGGATCAAACACTATGTATGTAAAACAAGTTTTTGGCCTGGTTAATTAACATTGCTGTTTTTACTTTTTTTGTTATTAGTATGTTGGCAGATAAACTGAACATGACTCCAGAAGAAGCTGAAAGATGGATTGTGAATTTGATTAGAAATGCAAGACTAGATGCCAAGATTGATTCTAAATTAGTGAGTATTGTGTTAGTTATGGTACATACTAAATCATAATCACTGATTTTTTTACTACTTCTGAGAATTTTCTATTAGTGCATTTAATCTATTAAGAATTTTTTTTCATTTTTTTAATGCATAATAGTTCTTTGAGGTTAACATCAACCTCTTTTTTTTCTTGCACAGAAATATTGTTATTTCTGTACAGTATATAAAAATATGTGCAACAATATGTAGTATTGTCATGTCATGCTCATGACTTACTGGGAAACTTGTCATTAGCATTACAGGAACAATTTTCCTCTGCTTCATTTTAGGGCCATGTGGTTATGGGTAACAATGCAGTCTCACCCTATCAGCAAGTGATTGAAAAGACCAAAAGCCTTTCTTTTAGAAGCCAGATGTTGGCCATGAATATTGAAAAGAAACTTAATCAGAATAGTAGGTCAGAGGTAAGAACCACTTATTTTTTTCTTTCTCTCTGGGATTTAGCAAGAACATAATTGCTGCATGAATTTGGAAAACATTTCAGTATCAGATTTTTATCTTTCCAACTTAATAAACATCTTGTTTTAAGAAATTACTAACTGAAAATAATTTTCTATGAAGTATTATATATGTTAAGATTAAGGAACTGAAACAATTTTGTCTTCTTGTGTGACTTCATTAACTCATTTCTCCAGGGTTTCAATATTTCATTTAGTTAGTAGTTGATAACATACCTACATATGTAGCCTTCTTGTGCTTGAAATGTGTGTTCTTTCTAAGTAAAAGAAATGTATCTATTAAAATGTTGGTCTTGTTTTACCTATTAATGCTGGTTTTATACAAAATTCATTATATCTTTTATCTGATGTTCATATTTAACTGGCAAAAAATAATGCCCTATTTTGGTAGAGATCCTGTATATTAGATATTGAGGGAACTTGAAGGACCTTGTAATTTTGAGATTCCAAATCATCCTTAATTCTCTTTAGATGTTAAGATTATATGTGGCTGGGGATTAGGAAGTTGTTAGATAGGAGGAAATTGTGGAACATTCAGGTACTCCATTTAATTGAGATTTTAGAGAAAGGTTTGTTTTCATAGAATAGTTCTTTAATTTTAAAAGAAAAGGATGAATTAGAATGGCATCTTTCAACCAAGTCTAGAATAACTGAATTATTAATAAATTTTATGATTTTTTTTTCTGTTTACTCCAGAATCACTTTGTATCGATTATTGTTTCAGTGTTGATGATTCTGTTATTGTTATATTTTGCTATTTGCCAAGAGTTATATTAATGCTGTATCACTTTTTTATATGTTAGCTTTTTCAGAAAGTATTTTCTATTTACCATGTCAATTTTTTTCTGCACATTTTAGGCACCTAACTGGGCAACCCAAGATTCTGGCTTCTACTGAAGAGCTGTAAAGAATACATGAAAAAGGGAAATATGAAATAATAAAGCCAATATATAAAGGGTGACACATTTTAGAAGCAATTAACATATTCAGTGTACATTTTGAAGAATTTAAATAAAATTGGCTGAGGTTCATTTTCATTTGTTGTGATTTTTTTCCTTGTATGTGCAAGTATGTGTTTTTAACTTTTTATTTTGGAATACTTATATATTCATAGAAAGTTGAAAAAATTGTACAGTGAGGTCTGTGTCAGCTAAACCCAGTTTCCCCTCTTTTATTATTATTTTTTTAATATTATAAAATATCAAAACCAGGTTAGGGGCTGGGGTTGTACCTCAATGGTAGAGAGTTTGCTCTTACATGTGAGACACTGGGTTCGATCCTCAGCACCACAGGAAAATAAACAAACAAAATAAAGATACTGTGTTAATATACAAGTAAAAATATTTTAAAAAAAAAACAACAACCAGGTTATTGACATTGGTACAATGTGTGTGAATGCCTCTAAAGTATTTTATCACATGTATAGATTTGTGTAACTGTCATTGCAGTCAAGGTGCAATACTCTCATTAGATCGTTTTCATGTGATCTTTTTGTAACCATAACTAACCTAGCAGCTCTAATTCCCCAAGAAAAACTAATCTGTTCTTCATCGCTATAATTTTATCATAATGAGAATATGACAAGTAGAATTAAAGTTAGCCCCCTGTGTCTGCAGGTTCTGTATGCAGACTTGACTTTTCTGGTGATTATTTCTTTAATGCACCACTTATGTAGTAATTTTATTGTGTTATGCATTATAAATAGTCTAAAGATATGGCAAGAAGTGCCTAGTTAATATCCAAATACTATTCTTTTTTTTTTTTATGTAAGAGGCTTAAGCATCCATGGATTTGTGTAACCCCCTGCAGATATAATTGAATGTAATATGGGACCTTTCAAGATTAGCTTTTTCTCCCTCCCTCCTTCCCTCCCTCCCTCCCTTCCTTCCTTCCTTCCATTTATTTATTCATGGTTCTGCTAGGAATTGAACAATTTCAGGGCCTCACACATGTGAGGCAGACCTTTACCCTGAGATTATTATATTTCATATATTTTCATTCAATTCCTTGAGATCCATTGAAATTGTCATATAGATCACTGATTTGTTGCTTTTTATTGGATTTTATGGTATTGATGTACCATGTTTTTAACTATGTACCCATCGAAAGATATTTGGCTCTTTCCATGTGGGGGATTTTATAAATAAAGATGTTCCTTGGTTTCTTCAAATACTTCTGTAATCACTGTGTAGCTTCAGAGACCAAATAGGAGTATAAGTTGAATTTTATAATGACTATATGTATTAGACAACATAAGTGCACACACACACAATTTACTGGATAGCTAAGGTATTTAAGAAGTCTAAGGCCTTTATTGGATCTCCTTTACAAGGTCTTCCCCCTCCCCCTTTGGTTATTGAATTAAAATACAGATAAAATATTTCTGCTTTTATGTAATGGTACAAAGAAAAGATACATGCGTTTTCTTTCTCTCCACTCCCGCTTTTTTTTTTTGGCTTTTAGGCCACTCCCCAACATGCAGTTGTTTATAGAGACTACAATAATTAATTGCATCTTCCATTTAAAGAACTTAGAGAACGCCTAATACTAAACTTAGAGCAGGAAGCCAACAAGCTTTCTGTAAAATGCCAAATAGTAAATATTTTAGGCTTTGCAGACCATATGTTCTCTGTTGCAACTATTCAACTATCTTGTAGCACAAAGGCAGTTTTTGCATGTAAATGAATGCTTATGGCTGTATTCCAATAAGATTTTTATTTACAGAAACACCCAAGTGCCAGAATTGGACCACCTCCTATGATTTCTGTCCCTGGCTTAGAGTATTGATACTTTAAACCATAGTCCAGAGGTGCTGAAACTAGTGGCAAGATTACTGGTTAGAGTAAGCTAGGTGCTAATATATTATTTGCCAGTATTGTGAAAATGCTAAAGATAGGGTTGGAAGATATATATGAAGAACTGTATAGTGTGTGGATTCTTTTTATGATCAAGGTTCATAGAGAAAGTACCAAAAAGTGACATTAGTAACAAGATAGAAACAGATCCTTTAAAGTAGGATATAATTCCATAAATCACAGGTACTAATCTGTTAACAAGTAGTTAATTGCAAAGCCATATAGAATTGTATACATTAGACTACTTAAGAAGGGAGAAAATCTGCATTTTTCCCTCTTCATCAGAAACCGAAGAGTCAAACCTTACTTTGAGACATTATTAATATTGACTATTGACTCTATTTAAAAACTACAACTCAGTCAAACGATGCTAATGGGCTAACAAATATTTCTGGATAATTACCTAGTCAAGCAGCTAAGAGGTTATCAAATGTGCTCTACTGGACCTGTAAAAATTCAAGGAGGAATTGAATTTTGACAGCTAATAAACATGTACTAATGCATTTTCTTTTTTAAAATTTATTTATTCTAATTAGGTATATATATGACAGCAGAGTGCATTTTGATTCATTGTACACAATTGCAGCACAACTTTTCATTTCTCCAGCTGTACATGATGTAGAATGCTTCCCCTCTGCCTGGGAATGAATTCCCTCCATATACATGTACTTCTGGTATTGTACTTCTTCAGAACTCGGCTATCAAGGAATTTTCCTTTCTCAAGATTGTCCTTATCTCCAGCTGAAGCTGGATTTTTGTTATAGTCTCTTTTCTAATTAGTTAGCTAATGACTGTTCTAGAATTTCATTTTCATTTGTTCATTGGTAGTATCTGTCTTGTTCACTACTGAATCCTCAATGTCTGGCTCATATTAGGCTTTCAGTAAATTACTGAATGAATGACTATTGAATTCTGAAATTTATGTAGTATGATTTATTCCCGATGAGGAAGAATCCTCAGCTGTTTGCCCAGGGCCTACCTAGTAAATGTTAATGTAAGGAATAGAAAACAGGCTGTATCATAATTGTAGCACAATCTCCCTCCTTACATCATTGATGCTTTATAATCCTTTCAGTTTAAATTTGCAAAGGGTTAAGGTACACATGTTTATACACTCATAAACTTGTGGGTGAGCAGACTGATTCTCAATTCTGTACTCCATACTATTATTATCTTCCATAAGAGCAAATATATCTTTTTTCCTAGTGGTATCATCATTTGGTTCTAGTGGCCCCACCAAAAAATAAAAAGAACAAAACTATTGGAACATACAAAACTGAAGAACATCTCTTTTTTTAAAATTTATTTATATTTTGCTTCTTTAAGGTTATATTTATTATATGAATAATTAATTTTTCTACCACTTTTTGCTTTTCACACATTGCTACTTTTTGAACTTGAAAGATGAAGCCACTATGGATTATCAGTATCAGTTGGGGGTGCTTGCTTTGAGGATCTCCTTTTCATTGGTGTTCTTCAGTTTCACTATAATGAATCTTAATATGACTTTTATTAATAATGATTGGGATTCACTGAGACTCCTGATTTGGAGGGTGATTTTGTTTTGTATTGAAAATTAGTTCTTTGCATATGTCTTCTCCCTGGTTCTTCAGGTTTTTGTTTGTTTTCTACAGCTCTTATACCATAAAAATCTTGTTCACATTTTTTTTTCTCTAATCTTTGCTGCAACAGATTTTGGGTAGTTTCTTTAAGTCTGTCCTCCCATTCACTACTGATCTCTTCACCTGTGTCTGATTTGCTGCTACACATCCATTGAATTTCTCATTTCAATGATATTTTTATCTTTCATAGTCTAATTTAAAAATCATACTTTAAATGCCCATTTGTATTCTTTAAAATTATTTTATATTTTGTCTTTAAATTTTTTTTAGTTGTAGATGGACACAGTAACTCTGTTATTTATTTACTTTTATGTGGTGCTGAGGATCAAACCTAGTGCCTCACATGTGCTAAGTGAGTGCTCTACCACTGAGCCACAAAAACAGTCCCTATGTTGTTTTTAATCTACTTCTATGCCACCATTCTTGCCTAAATCGACACCCATAATTTACATGAGTGTACAATAGCTTTTGAACTAGTCTTTCTATAAGCATTCATGATGATGATGATGATGATGATGATGATGATGATTACCACCACCAGGGATTGAACTCAGGGGCACTTAACCACTGAGCCAAATCCCAGCCTTTTTTTGTATTTTATTTAGAGACAGGTTCTCACTGAGTTGCTTAAGACCTCGATAAATTACTGAAGCTGGCTTTCAACTCATGATTTCCTGCCTCAGCCTCCTGAGCTGCTGGGATTACAGGCATGTGCCACTATGCCTGGCTATGACCCTCCATGAAGAGTCAACAGTCTTCAAATTTAAATTAAATTATTTTTCTTCTCTGCTTAATAGATAGATAGATAGATAGATAGAACTGATGTAAAAGTTTTGTAAAACAATACCCCTTCTTAGTATATGCAATGATCTCTGATATTTTTATTCTATTTCACTCTATCTTATTGTATTTATTCTATTTTAGCCTAGTCTATTCTATTCTATTCTATCCTAATGTACATATGTTGATTATGTTCCATAGATTGATTTTATAACCTACTAACAGTATCAATCTACCTTTGAGAAGTTCTGTTCTAAAGAGCCACAATCCTCTATGTTTTGGTGTTTGCAATGCTGCCCCTCTGCCTGGGAATGAATTCCCTCCATATACATGTACTTCTGGTATTGTACCTCTTCAGAACTCAGCTATCAAAGAATTTTCCTTTCTCAAGATTGTCCTTATCTCCAGCTGAAGCTGGATTTTTGTTGTAGTCTCAGTCTCATTTGTATTACTTACCTCACTTGTAGCTTTGTTATTACTTTTTCTAATTAGTTAGCTAAAGACTGTTCTAGAATTTCATTTTCATTTGTTCATTGGTAGTATCTGTCTTGTTCACTACTGAATTCTCAATGTCTGGCTCATATTAGGCTTTCAGTAAATTGCTGAATGAATGAATATTGCTCAGAATGATATCATAGGGAAAAAAACCATGGATTTGAAGGTAAAAGATTAAAAAAGAATCTGCTTGTGAGAAAAACCTTAATTTTCAGTCTGATATTATTGAGTGCTCTCAACCAAAACCATATGATTCTTATTGTCTGATTTCCTAATCTGTCTAATGACATTTATTGCTTTGTGTGCCTGGCCATTAGAATTAAGCACTGAAATAAGTAAGTAAATAAAACAACAAGAAACTATCACAGCCCTTCTTTACATGAGTGCAAGTTAAGTTCTAGGGCAGACAGAAACTTAAAACAGTATGGTATTATTGTATGTGGACACACTTAGACTTGCAAAATGCTGTAGGATACATTTTTGAAAAATGGTTTTAAGGTCTTTTGAAGATATTAAAGTTATCACGATATTACAACTTATGAAAATTTCAAAACATTTTCTCTTGGTCTTGGCTCTGTCTTGGTAATTTCAAAACATTTTCTCTTGGTCTTGGCTCTGTATTGGTAATGGTGAGGTAAAAATGGAAAGAGATCAGACTAATGATCTATCTCTCAGGTGTTTTCCTTTCAGCATCCTAGTGATCAAGAAAATAGCTGGACAGCATAACAAAGCTTTGAACTTCCAGATTCACAATACTCTGAACTTTTGTCATCTGCTAGCCTAGTGTTGATCCGCAGATACTGTTACTGTTTTGCTTCCCAACTGGTGGGTGTGTGAACAAAGGAAAGTGGTACAGGTATTCTCAAATAACTTTAAGCACCTTGAAGAGGTCACTTTGGAAATAAACCCTGTTGGTTCTTGTGCCACTGTTAACCCAGGAGATGTTGAAAGCCTAAGTCAAGTTTGCTTCAGCAGTTAATACTGAGTAATAAAGACTAGCAGTAAGAAAAGTAGTCAAGGTCAGAGCCAAACTATCTGTTAGAGTGAAATGTTTAAAGCTTCCAAAGAGACTTCAATTAGACTCTTAAAAACAGGCCACTGTTTTGTGTGTTTCCCATGCAGAATTTACTCCTGCATTTTTAATTTTCAGAGATCAGGCCATCCTTTGGCAAAGTGTAAAGTTCCTGGAGAGGTAGCAGAAACACTGTTCTATCTTGCTAATTTTTCATCTCATGTATTTAATAAACTGTTTGACTGTTAGATCTGTAAGAAATAACATTAAGGGATCTCCTATTTTGGTTTTTAAAATTGTGTCTCTTGTACTGTCTTCCATTTACTCTGGGGAGATTGGGAGAACAGTGCCAGATTGATTGATTTTGTTTTTAAGTGTGGTGAAGACAATGAAGGGATGAGGAGAATGTTATTGGAAGTTGACATAGTGAACAGGGAAACAGTTTGGCCATGTAGGCACCATCTCAGGTAAATAAAGTATGTAGGTATGTGTAAGACTAATTGTTTAAGGGTATAACTCTTAGATTCTACACTCATTGGTGCAAGAGAGCAGCTGTTTGAGGCCAGAAATATGATGTGTGCAGAATGACTTGGAGAAAAAAACAACTGGATCACAGAATTTAAAACAACTGAATCACTTATTTAATCAGGATTTAAAATCTAGCAATTCCTCTACAGGAATAAAATGCTACTGAGTTGCTCTTATTTGTGGATTTTTTTTTTTATCTTGCCTCTGTATTGCCCTTTTGGTACAGTAAGCATGATTTGTTCATCTTGTACTCTGCAAATGGTAAGCATAAAAATACTTAGTAGGTATTTACTTGCTCACCATCCATCCATTCAGGTAGACAGGCAATGTTTGGGAAATATTAAAACAGCAGCCTGACAAAAGGGGGGGAAAACATTGCTGTGAGGTACCTCTGGTTTTCTCTAATGAGAGACTATGAAACTTTCATTTCACTTTTAAAGACAAATGGTCTGCATAGAAAGGAAGCACATGATTAGTTGTATCTCTGTTTAGTTGACCAATAAGGTCAGAGCTGTTGGTCCATTTCTGCATAAGCCAGTAGCATTTCTCCACTCCTAGCCACAGATGTGTGCCTTGAATCTTTGCCATCTGTTTCCTAAGTGCATGCCTTTGGAAGTGAGGGAGACCCGAGGACTGCAGATAGATCAGCTGAAAAATCATTACAACTTTTAAAAACAAAGCATAAAGCATGAATCCCTTAATGGCAGTTCACAAGCTTTATTTTCGTGCTTTCAAAGGTCAATGCATTGATGCCACATATGCTGCTGTCCGATGCTATAGAATAGGAGAGAAACTTTGGAAACTGACAAACTTGAACATTGCAACTTCTGCTATCACTTTTGCCTAAAAAAAATTAAGTTTCTGCTCCTGAGTTCATATAACCTGTCCTAGAAAATAATGGGTAGATGTGAATAATCTGATAATCTCATGGATTCAGAAATCTTTAAAAGTTCTACATAATTAGTAGACCTCATATTTTAATGGATAACATTATTAGACAATGTATTTGGTTGCCTACCCAAAACTCCCTTGCTCTGGATTTATGCCCAGTTCTTTGAGAATTTGTAGAACTCAAATGAGAGACCTAACAATCAATAACACTTCTTATTTGCTTCATATTTTCACTTTTACTTAACACTTACCTATAATATTTACATTATTTCAAGTGAATTTCAAAACAACTTTGTAATATTTATTGGTTGTTAGTCTTTGGATTTATCTACTTAGTCATTTGGCAGTCATTAGAAACTTAAAAGCATATTCCCCATAATAAAATCATTTCATTTGTAAGGTGCTACATTGTCTTACTAGATAACGGAATGAGATTTTAGGTGAAATATCATTTATTGAAGTTAAAAGTAACAATAAAAACAGTTTGTTTCCTTCTGGAGCATCTGAGGGGGAAAAAAGTTTAAAAAACAAAAACCTCTTTGGCATCTCTGACTATTTGAATAGACAACACAGAAGAACTGTGAGTTTTTTCTTTTTTTTTCTTTCAGTTAAATTATCCTAAGAACACTCTGCTCCAACACAGGAATGCCAGTGAACAAGAGATGGTAACACAAGATGCACCAGGAGACTCGAGGGTTTTTTTTGTATTTGAAACTTATATTCTACTATAATGACTAAATTGTAGAGAAGCAAAACTGTGTGTGTGTGTGTGTGTGTGTGTGTGTGTGTTTAAATTTATGCAATGTTTTTTTGGTTCTGTCTTCTAGGAGTGAACAAACTCCTTTTGTTTCATGTTTGCTTGTTTGTTTTTAAATGTTCACTCTTGAATTTTATGCAATAATGTAAGAGAAAAGAAAATAAACAATAAAATTACTGATTTTGATTTTAATTCAAAATATGTTAACTATATTAGAACAATGTATTTCCTCAAAATAAAACCGGCAAAGGTATATACAGATATAAAATAGTATGTAGTACTTTTCCCACATTATGTATTTAATTGACAGGATATCTTTTAATCTTTAAACTTTTTTCCTGCATTCTTATTAGTGCATTATAGGTGCAGATCGGATGCAATTTATTGTCATATATTTAATCTTTATTATAAATAAAAATGAAGCCAGTACAATGATTATTACTAACACTAGCAAATTAAGTCTTAGTATTCAAAAGAACAGATTTCTTCTTATTAACTTGATTTTGATTTTAATTCAAGAATAATTATGCTGGGTTCTGATGTGTGACTGGACAAAAAAAAAACATGCAGTTGTGTGTTTTGGCATATTTTTAAAATTTTTTTAGTTTTTCAGTGGTACTCATGATAACCAACAAAGGAAATTTAGATTGGAAGGCCTTTTTCTGTACTAGATTATAATCCTCATTCTGAGAAAAATTTCCACACCTCTTGGTGGCTTTTGCTTAGACTTTATGTATATGCGTGTTGATGACTTTTAGTAGTGGATAACAGGGACATGGAATTTTGAAGAATACGCTTTGGGAACAAAATCAGATACCTGTACAATACCATGTTCCTTTCTAGCTTTCTTGTTACCAGAAAAAGTCTAGATTTTACTATCAGAAATGTGGGTGTTGTGCAATGAACACAGCACTGTTGTGCAATAATTAAAGAATTTTTAAACTGAAGATTAAGTTGGAATGTTGTTATAAACATAAGGGGAATGGCCAACATTTTTCTTTGTATCAAAAGAAAACTCATTTCTAAAAATAGGCATCCTCTTTGTGATGGCCCTTTAAAATACTTTTTAAGTGATTCCAGTCACAGATGAGTTGATGGGTCTGCAGCATGTTACCATCAGTGGTTTGCTCTTTGATCCTGTAGCCTGTAATCAGGTGTGCATCAACAAGAAGAAAGCATTGGCATAGTGATGTCCCAGCTAGACTCTGCCTCTGTCTGAAAGTGAGCATGGCAGGACTAAAACATATTGCTGGTCCTGAGGTTTGCTTTGGTGTATGAATTTAAGGAAATAACAGTTAAAGTCATTTCCTAGTTCCAAACTTTATTTTATAAAATTAATGTAAACATGGGCCTTTCTAGGGTTACCAAGTTTGAAAATCACATTGGTTAAAAAAAAAAAAAGTGTTTTTAATATATTTCATGTTTTAACTTTCCCAGAAATCAGAATTAAGGAAAAAGGACTGAGATGTTACCTAGTTTTTTAAGTGTACTTATTGACCTTTTTAATTTAATTTTTTCTAAAGTGAAATTGATTTAGTATAATCTCAACATCCACTTTTCTTTACTGAGAGTTATGGACATTGTCTTAAGAAGTACAAATGCACTTTTTATTCCACCTTCCACCCCCACTCCAATCCATATCACTGTCATTTCAGTTATTTATGAAGACCCCAGACTTTGTTTTGTTCTTTCCTGTCCTTTTGCTTTCCCAATCAAAACTATCAAAAGCACAGCTAAAACTTAGTAATTAGGAACTAGATTTGAATCCTTCTTTGCCATTTATAAGCTTACTTAGCGTATTTACTTAACATTTCTAATAAATATTTCTAATACCTATATTGTAGGTAGATTATGAGAATAAATGAAACAATTCACATAAAATGATTAACATGCAGGTTTGTCCACATTCTACCTCATCTCTCCCCAACCCTCCCTCCTCCTCCCATGAATGCTTGTCCCAGGGTGAGCATGCAATAAGTAGTTTTCCTTATTATAAAACTACCCCTTCCTCTTCACTAATAAAACCTTATCTTCTTTTCGTACCTAGAACCCTCAATTTAGCTAATTGGTTGCTATGTCTTATTTTTCTTTAAAGTGAAGTTCTATATTCATTGGCTTGAGTTTATAAAAGCACAGTTTTAAAAATCAAATTATAAGTTTAGAATTAGAAAATGGAACATTGCAAAATTACTGTTAATCTTGTTAGATTTTGCTTTCTCATCATATCTAGTTGCTGTCTTCATTAACAGAAAAATTTGAATACATTTCTGTGTTAGTCAGTTTTTCATCACTGTGACCAAAATATATGACAAGAACAACTTAGAAGAGGAAAAGTTTATTTTGGCTCACAGTTTCAGAGGTTCAGTCCAGTGCTCTGGGCCAGAGATGAGGCAGAACATCATGGCAGAAGAACATGGTGGAGGAAAGCTGTTTAGCTCATGACAGCCAGGAAGCTGAGAGAGGTGAAGGGGCTGCAGGGAAGATAAACTCTTCCATGCCAGCCTCCAATGACCCACCTCTTCCAGCCATATTCCACCTGCCTAGAGTCATACCCAGTAAGTCCATTCAAACTAAGACGGACTGATAACATTACAGATTTAATAATCCAATAATTTCACCTCTGAATATTCCTGTATTAACACAGGAACTTTGGGGATACACTTCTTCTCTAATCCATAAGAATTTTTTCAAATGACTTAGAGAATGTGTATAAGCTGTTTTACTTAAAAATATTGTTAAAACTTTGCCTTGTGCAGGCACTGTGATTTAAGTGTTTTCCAACATTATCCTATTTAATTCTTAAATAACCTATGAAATGCTTACTATTGTAATTATCCAGTTTACAGAGAAGAAAACAAACACGTCATGTGCAAGATTATAAAGCTAGTGGGCAGTAGTGTTTTGATTCCAGGACATGTACTCTTAAACACTCACCTATACTAACTGCCCCTGCCCCAACCAGGCTTCCAGGAATAACATGGAAATCCACCTTTCAAAAGAGAAAAAAAACTCAGCTCTTTGATAATAGTACTGAATCTGATAAGAAATCTTACTGTTGGTTTTTCTCCCTTTTTTATGGATAGCCAGCAAAGTTTTCTCATTCATTGACTAGAAAACAAGGGCAAATGTCTGAAGTATGACCTCTGAATTGTGGACACTCAAAATCATGACCTATGAGAAGGAAGTAGAATATGGAGACAGCTCTGAGAAGACACTGGAGGGAATGAAAACTTTCAAACGTTCAAAGGTCGTACATGTGACGACCTTGTGAAGAAGGATTAGATACAGCCTTTATTGCTCAATAAGGCAGAATTAAAACAATTTCTTGGAGATAGTTGGATGAGAACTTTCTAACAATTAAAGCTCTCACCATTAGAAGTCATGTTCTGAAAAATAATAACAAGACCTTTACTGGTCAGACTGTTTCTACTCATCTTCCGCTCAGAGATTGTATACTTTCCAGGGAAAGAAAAGCAACTCATTTTTTGCAAGAATGTTGGAGACTTTCAAGTGTGTTCATTTGGCCTATAAGACTATAAGGTGAAAAGTATATTTCTTAAAAAAGTAAGATTATAAACTTAATACATAAAACAATTGTATTTCCATAAAACCTAATCCCACCTTTTAGTGACAAGTATCTGGTATGTTATAGTTTCTATTTTTGATAATTAAAAACCAATATTATAAAACATTAAATAAAAAAAGTATAAAGAGAAATATAAGTAAAAGGCAAAAGAAAAATTCATAATCCCTTACATTACATCACTTATATTTTAAGCTCTTTTTCCTTATAGTCCTTTATTTCACTACTTTTATATTTTATAATTTTTAGTAAAACTGGCATTTTATCAGTTTTTATAGACCATTTCTTTTACATAGTATTATGGGCAATACTTTTTTATTTTAATATTTCAAATGTGTGAGACTTATGAGTCTATTTTATGAATGAGTGGTAACATATTTAACCAATTTTAAAAATAAATTATTCACAAATAATTATGTAGGCAATGGTATATTATCATTAGTAACACTATAATGAATATATTTGTGTATTATTAATTATCCAAGTACTAATTGTGTTTCTAGAATTCATGTTTACCCCCAAGGGTCTTAACATGTCTGGCCTAATTGACGTTTATCACCTATCAATTCACTTTCTCACAGTCACTATGTGAGATTAGACCTTGGTTTTCAATGTTTAATGAAGTATAATTGACAGATTATATAGGCCATTTTAAATTTGTACTTTTTTAAATACAATTGCAACTCTATTTTGAGTTCATATGTCTGATGGCAAATTACATTTTTTCTTTATATCTATTCACATTTCCCCTCATTGTTCAGCTATATTTTTAAGAAAATTACTCACAGGAACACACATTTCTTTATATGTTAAAGATTTAAACCTTTATCATACATACTATATATATATATATATATAGATAGATAGATAGATAGATAGATATAGATATATAGATAGATATATAGATATAGATAGATATAGATATATATATATATCTTTCACATTAGTTCTTCCTCAGAGACTTTGTATCAGACAGGGTTCAATCACAGAGAGTAGAACCACTATGGAACACATACACTTGCTTAACATTTGATCTCCTATCATTGTAGTAGCTGGTTAAATAATCTGTGAAAAGCGCTGTCTTCACATCTGATGATGGAGCTAGGAGTTCACAGGACAGGTAACCTGGAAGGGAAGATGTGGGTAACATGGGAAGAGCAAGGACAAGATAAACCCGGTATCTTATATCATTTATTTTCAATGATTAGAAACCAAGATCTTTATGTTAATTTCTGTTTTTCTGCTTTTGGTGTTGTGGTGTGGATCACTTTTGGACTTGGGCCAAACACACACCTGGTCCAGGAGTCAGAGCCACTGAAGAAGGATGCATTCTAGACTCCAACTCATACAGAGTGATAAGTCAGCTGACAAAGTGTTCACTACAAAAATTTTATTTCTACCTCCAAATCTTGTCTAAGAATTTCTCTTGTCCATGCCAATGGGAACTATAAAAGAAAGTGGACACATTGTGAAACCATCACCATCTGTATTTTTTTCTAGTTTTATGAAGTTACTTTGCTTTTTTAAATTTTTCAATTTATTTTAATTAGTTATATATGACAGTAGAATGCACTTCAATACATCATATATAATGGAGTATAATTCCTCATTCTTCTGACTGTACATGATGTAGAATCACACTTGTCTTATAGTTATACATGTACATAGGGTAATAATGTCTGATTCATTCTACTGCCCTTCCTACCTCTAAACCCTCTCCCCTCACTTTACTCTCTTCTACCTAATCTAAAGTAACTCTTCTTCCCCAGCCCCACCCCTCAATTGTGAATTAGCATCCACATGTCAGAGAAAACATTCAGCTTTTGGTTTCTTGGGACTGACTTATTTCACTTAGGATATTCTCCAGCTCCTTTCATTTACTGGCAAATGCCATAATTTCATTCTTCTTTAAGGCTGAGTAATATCTCATATTTTTTTAATCAGTTCATCTGTTGAAGTGTACCTAGGTTGGTTCCATAGTTTAGCTGTTATGAATTGAGCTGCTATAAACACCTTTGCAAAATTAGCCTCTCCATTCATGGACATGGTATGTTTCTACATTCAAATCTTATTTGATAAAAGGAGTCATAAGTTTGTCATATACGTCCTTCATAATTTCATAAATTCTTATAATTTTGTCATATAAGTCCTACATAATTAGGTTTATTTTATGTTTCTTGCTTTCAGAGCAAATAGAATAATCTTTACTATTACTTGTTAGTTGAGAGAAATTTACTTTCAGCATGTGTATGTTTCATCACTTGGCAAATTTTTTTTTTTAATTTTAGAACTTTGTAAAATTTATTTTCACTAGTTTTCTGAGAGAGAGACCAACATCTTAGACTAGGTGATTTCTACATTCATGCCATTTATACCTCTCCTCCGGGGATTTTTGTTAACCATTCCTTTGCTTTTCTTAAGTTTTTATACCAACAATCTGTACCACTAAACAACACATTGTTAGGTGTTGGCAGGGTTTTTTTTGTGTGTGTGAATATGAATGAAATAATACTGTATGTACTTTTCTATGACTGATACTCTGTGCCTGACTCTAGATTTTGAGATTTGTCCATGTGAATGCACATAATTATTGCCTACTCATTACACCCTGTATGGTGATCCCTGTGGAAGTATCCCACAACTTATATACATCC
Source organism: Marmota monax (assembly GCF_021218885.2). Taxonomy (NCBI): domain Eukaryota; kingdom Metazoa; phylum Chordata; class Mammalia; order Rodentia; family Sciuridae; genus Marmota; species Marmota monax. Next base: position 15,403,449 of record NW_026694084.1, on the reverse strand, counting down.
ACTTCATCTATAATGGACATTTAAATTATTGCTAGGTTTTTACTTTATGTAAAATGCCACTGTAAATATTTTTACACATCTCCTAGTGCACATACACAAGAGACACCATTAGTCTATACCTCGTAGGACAATTGGTGGACTATAATCTTTGCATATGTCCAATAACTATGTAATGCCAACATTTTATGATTGTGTCGATATTTAATTTTACTAAGAGTAGATAAAAGTTCCTTTTGTTTTCCACTCTAATTAGCACTTGGTACTGACATACCCTTGAATTTGTACCAGTCTGGTGAATGTAAATTGTTATCTCACTGGGATTTTAATTTGCATTTCCCCAATTTATCAATTAGATTGCACATGTTTGGTTGTGCATTTTTGTGTTTCTGTTCCTGTGAAGTCCATCTTATCCCCCATCCCCAATTTTCTTATTTGATTGTGTTTTAAAAATAATCATAATGTTATTTTTTATTTCTTTTTTTATATTTTTACATCTTTTTTATTGGTGCCTTATAGTTGTACATGATGGTGGGATTTGGTGTTACACATCCATACTTGCACACAATATAACAATATCATAATATTCTTTAGATATTTTTGGTACATGATTCCTCATTGGTTGATAATTTGCTGTTATCTTTTGCTTGCTTTATGAAGTCTTTTGATAAATATAAGTTCTTAATTTTAGCAGAGTTATACTTAAAAATCTGTTCGTTTTACTAGGATTTTGTGTTTTATTTAAGAAATTCTTTACCACATGAGGTCATAAAAATATTCTTCTGTATTGTCTTTAGAAATTTTATAGTTTGTCTTTTATATTTAGTTGTGAAATACACCTGGAATTGAGTTTTGCATATAATTTGTTACATATAGATGCTAGGTAACACTATCTCTGTCATATAGTGAATGACCACCAAAACATTTGTTTCTAAAATCTTTATTCTCTTATCATTCTAGTACTTGTTTCTTACTTAATCACATTGTCTCAGAGAATAAGTCCTGAGATTCTAAACCCTCCAAGTTCATTGAGAATTGCTATATGTACATGGTCAGTTTTACTAAATGCTTCATGTTTGCCTGATAAAAAGTGCATTCTACAGTCAGTGGGTGAATTCTGCAGGCTAACATAGGTAAATCATATTAATTCTGATATTCAAATTGTCTGTGTCTTTTATTTTGCTAAATCTACCAATTACTGAGTATTAAAATCTTGCACTTTTATGGAAGATTTGTGTATCTCTTCTTGCTGTTATCTTGTCTACTAATTGTTGCTTTACATGTTTTGAGGCCATGTAATTAAGAGTATACAAGTTTAGGGCTATTAACTTCCTAGCATTAGTATGTAATGAACCTCTTTATTTTAATAATGCTTTTCATCATAAAATCTATTGTGTCTAACATTAATATAGTGATCCCAGTTTTCTTTTAAACATTTCCTGGTATTTTTTCTTTTTCTTTTTAAACTTTTATAGTCTTATGTAAATTATGTAAATAATTTTTTCTTAAGTATGTTCTGATTATCTTTACCTTTTAATAAGAGTGTTTAGTGCAGTAGGATGAATTTTTAATTACTATTTATATATATATAACTACCATATATGTATAAATGTTTTTATATTAGTATTTGTATAAATATACATTTTAATTGCTATAAATACATATTTGGGTTTCTTAACATTTATTTTGTGCTTCCTCTCTGTTTCATCTTTTCTGTTTTTTTCCTCTTTTTTTAATCTTCTTTTCCAAGTGATTATTTTTTCTTCATTATTCTGGAGCAATCTTATTAATAATTGCTGTATCTATCGAATAATAAAAGGTATTGTTCTTGGAGTTCCAGTAGATATTTTGGCATATTAATTTAATTTTATATATTACATTGATATACTTCAGCATATTAATCAAGATCTAGATTTAATTAAAATATTTACTCCTCTCCTGAATAATACATGAACCTTTGCAGTTGATTTCAGCCACCTACCCTCCATTTATAGCCTATAAATGAGTTTTATTTATAACTTCTTTTCATTACAAAGACATTAGTATTATTGTTTTATACTGTTAGTGTATGCTTGAATTTATCCATATAACTTTTTCTTATTGTACCTTAAGTTTTTCACTAGAGATCATATGTGCCATAAAGCACATATTTTGGAATTTCCTTTGGTGATATTTTGTTGGTGGCAAATTCACTGTTTTTGCTTCTCAGAAGACATTTTTATTTAAATTTCACTTTAAATAAGTTTTTATAAAAATTTCTGGGTACAAAATTTTGGTTGACAGTTCCTTCTCTTAGCAAAATTGAAAACATTTCACAGATGTCTGGGTTCCTCTGTTGCTATGAAAAATTTGCTTTCAGTGTGACTTCTGATTCTTCAAAGATCATTTATTTTTTTCTTTTTGGTTCTCTGAAGTTCTCTTTATCTTTGATGTTCTGAAATTTCATTATGAAATGTAGGTGTGATTTTTTTCTTTTAACTTTACTTAAAAATTGTTGAGCTATTTCAATCAGTAGAAGGTGACTTTATTTGCTTTTAGAAAAATTCTCAACCATTATGTCTATTTTGCTTTATACCTGATATAATTTTTTTCCTAAAACTTTTTATTTATGTATCACATTCCTATCAAAAGAGTGCATTAGGAATCTAATGCTGTATATTATATCATCCCCAAACTTCATTGTGGCTTAAAACAACAATAATCATTTATCCCTCATTGTTTTTGTAGGTCACATTCAGGATGAACTCAGCAGGTTGGATTTTATTTGGGATCACTCATGAAATTACAATCCTGTGTTAGTTGAGACTGCAAGTAATCTGAAGGCTTGAGAAGTATTGCAGGACCCACTTTCATGATGGCTGTATGGGGTTGGAAGAGAAAATTACTGAATATCATGTTTTCTTTGTTTTTTGTTGTTGTTGTTGTTTGTTTGTTTGTTTTGTTCTGGGGATTGAACTCAGGGTCTTTTACCACTGAGCCATATCCCCAGCCCAATTTTGTATTCTATTTAGAGACAGGGTCTCACTGAGTTGCTTAACACCTAGTTTTTGCTGAGGCTGGCTTGATCCTCCTGTCTCAGCCTCCTGAGCCTCTGAGATTATAGGTGTGCCCCACCATACCCATCTTTTCTGGCTAGGAGAAGACAGACCCACCTGGGGCTAGTGATATCTTAAATACTTAAGGGCTCTAGCTGGAACATGCCTTTGATATGCAGACTAACCAATCCAGAGCCATATCTTTTCTATCAAGCCCTGCACTCCAGGAGGCAATATTTCTCCACTCTAATGATCTCAAGGGCTGGGTAACAGTTAACTAGGGACCACCCTTCCAGCTTAGAATTTACTGAAATTACTTAAACTAGCCAATCCTAAACTGTTTACCCTGTCCTGCCTGCATTTTCCATAGAGAAATGCCAATAGGCATTTAAATCTTCCCTTCACTTGTCTTCTGCCTCTTGACCACCTTGGTGTCCTTCTCATGTGGTCCTACATAAGGGCTCTCCTTCTGTTTTTAGGACCTGTGAGCATAATAAACTTTGTTTTTCTAAGTCACTTCTCTGTCTACTCTGTGGCTGTACTCAAATGACCAGCTCATGAAAAAACAAAACAGTGTCACTTGGTATTGGCTATACGGTGGGGATCTTGATTTGTCTCCTTCTGGATTTATCTCCAGAGCTGCTTGGGTGTCCTCATGTCATGGCAGCTAAAGAGAACCTTTCACCTGTTCTGTGAAACAACTCAACTTTCTTTTTTATGGCGTATACTTCAACTGACACTTTTTCTGTTTTGTTAAAGTCTTAATTGTTTTCTTATCCTCATAGGAACTTAAAATTTTACTAAAGTAATTTATCCACTGTTTTCTCCCTTCTTATTATCTGATTTTCTGGCATATGTTTGATGTTTTTATGCTTTATGTTTCCCAGACCAAATGATCTAAGAGAGCAAGGTATGTGCTGCATTGCTTTTTACAATCTGGCTTTCAGGCACACACCATCACTTCTTCCATATTCCTTTGCTCAAGGCAGTCACAAAGTTCACCCAGGTTTGAAGAGTAAACACAAAACCTACTTCTCAGTGGAGGAATGTAATTCTCACATTATAAGAGGAATGTGGGGGCTGGGGTACACTTAGATGTGGCCATCTTCTGAAAATACTATATGCCACAAAGAGTTTCCATTTCGTTTGAACCTGGAGAGATCCCTCTTGGGATCCTCTATTCTGCCTTATCTTCAGACCTCATTTTCGGGGCCAACTGTGCCACCCTTATCATGGCTTTTCTTTTACTATTATTCTGGATTGGATCTCTAGTTTCCTTGTCCCCTTTCTTTCTTTCTTTTTTTCCTAGATTATTCTCCAGCTTTCCTAGAATATGGAAATTATGTCCTTTAGTGTCATCCATAGACAGTTTACATATGTTTAAAAATAATTTAATCTACACATGGAATTTTTCCCTGAGAAAGATCAGTTTTTTATTCATTTGGACATGACCTGGTTTATCTCCTCAGAATAGTTCTCCAATGAATTCTTTTGCCAAATTTGATAGGCTTTGTGTGTGTGTGTGTGTGTGTGTGTGTGTGTGTGTGTGTGTGGAGACTGCTCTGGTTACTTTTCCCCCTGTCACCTACCTTCTCCAGTCTTTATCACCAGAACCTGGTGGGAATCTTATAAGCTAAAATCTACAGGTGTTGTTGCTCTTTTTGGACTGGATCCTCAAAAGTTTTTAATTCCCAATCTAGTCTACACTCAGCCTCAACTAATCTGTCAATGTTATCATTTATGTGTTCTACCAGTTCCTGTTTTCAATGACATTCACTTTGGTTAAGTTGACCTGAATCCTCTATGTTCACTTGTTTCTACAGTTTGGGGGTGATGTTTCATCCTATGACCTCATTTCTTTGAGGATTACCACAAAAGACATTGATTTTCAGTTTGTTCAGTTTTTCTCTTGCTGTGAAGGTGTGAGTGATGACTTCTAAGCTCTTTACACATCAGAGAAGTAACTGGAAGTCCTAACTTGTCTTTTGATCTTTTGTTTGAATTTTTCATTCTATTTTATTTTGAGTTTTAGGAGTTCTCTCTTATTTTTCTCCATCATGTTCAATAACACTCATTTTTTCAAAACTGTGGTAACTTATCTTTCTGGTTTCAATATGGAGGAGTTTTTTATAAGTTTGTTTGTTTATTTGTTGAAATTTTCTTTTGCTCTTTGCTTTGTCTTTCTTTTGGTAAAGTGATTTCCATTCTCTATTCTTCTGGGGTTTCTTTTTGTTGTTGTTGTTTCCATCCATTTTATTTCTCCTGCCGATCAGATGGCAAATGAAACTGTGGGAATGGAAGAAATTGCCTAGCAACAGGTTGAGAGAGGATCTTGCTTTGAGAAACTCCAATATTTTATAGTCTGATAGAGATAAAAACATTATTTTTGTAGCTTCTTGTATTCAATGTTAGTTCATAAATTTTATTCATTTATTTCACTAATAAAGGTTATATATTTTTCTTTTTCTTTTTTGGTATTAGGGATTGAACTCAGGGGTACTCAACCACTGAGCCACATCCCCAGCCCTATTTTGTATTTTATTTAGAGACAGGGTCTCACTGCTGAGCCCCCTCACCATTCCTGAGGCTAGCTTTGAATTCACAATCCTCCTGTCTCAGCCTCCTGAACTGCTAAGATTACAGGCATGTGCCACTATGCCTGGTTTATATTTGTCTTTTTGATAAATTTGACTGTATTTCATAAATTTTGACTCAATATAAGTACTTTAATTTTGAGGCAGTTGGGGTCTTTTGTTTGAAATTCTATTATTAGTTTACAAACTTTTTGCTTTGTAATTTAGAAATTATCCTGATGTGACTTGTTTTTGCAGAATGTATTTATATTAATTTTACTTGAATACTTTAAAAAATGGTATGAAGTGCTGGGTATGATGGTGTCACCTATAATACCAGCTACTCTGAGGCAGGAGGATCACAAGTTTAAGGCCAGGCTGGGAAACTTAGAAAGACCCTATCTCAAAATAAAATTTTAAAAAGGGTAGGAATATAGCTCAGATGTACAATGCCCCTGGGTTCAATCCCCTAGTACTGCAAAAACAAACAAATAAATACATAGTATGTACTCTTCGTGGAGTGCATAGGTAATTAAATATTTTGCATTCTTTGAGGCATGATTGATAAAAATTGTATATATTTACAGTGGAAAACATATTGATTTAGTATGTGTTGTGAAATGATTATCACAATTAAGCTAATTGACATATCCATGCCCTTACATAATTTGTGTGTGTGTATGTTGAGAATATTTAAGATTTGCTCTCCTAGCAATTTTCAAGTATATATGCAATGTATATTGATTAGCATCAACATGCTGTAGTATAGAGCTCCAGAATTTATTCGTCCTTTCTCACTGAAACTGTACACTTTGACCAATATTACCCATTTCCTCCCTCTCTCCAGCCCCTAATAATTACCTGCTTCTGTGAATTTGACTTCTTTCAAGCAGGATCATACAGGTAATCTAATGGCTAATAGGTTGATCCAATTTCTCTGCTCTTATTTGTTTTTCTATTTATTTGATATGTTTCTGAATTTATAATAGCATGTTAAAATTTTCTATCTAAATTTTATTTCTATGTATTTCTCATATATTTTAACAGTTTTTATTTTTTACATTTTGGTGCTATATAATTTGATATGTACACTTCTTTAGTTGTTATTGTTCTTTTTAATGTATTAAGTCCCTCCCACATACACATATTTATCTTTTGCCCTTTTTATTAAATAATCTCCTGAGACTTGTTTTATTTATATTTGCTTCATACATTTTTAATCATCTGTTAATTTTTTTAGTTGTTCCTCTCATCTGAAGAAATTGTCTATTATGTTTTTAACTAATCTGTCTTTATTTTTAAATTGAAGTAGTTTCAGTGTTGTTTATATGTCTATTTTTATATAGTTAAATGAATACTGCATATGTAATTTTTATTATATTCTGAATTTTGACAGTTTTCTTTGTTAAAAGTCTTCTCATAATTATAGTGAATGATGTTGGCATAGTGTAATTTTTCCATAAACTTTCTATTATTAGGCATTAGATTGTCCCTTTTGTTGTAATTGTTTCAAGATATCCAATGAATTTCTCTGGATTTTCATTTAGGATAGATTCTCAGAAAAGGAATTAATGAGTCAAAGTATACAAACATTTACAATAAGGCTTTTGATATATAATTCCACTTTTTATTAAATTTATTCTTCTACCATTAGTGACTGGGACTGAACTTAAACAAATATATTAGAGTTTATATACTCCAAGTATCACCCCTTAAAGTGTTGATTCTATACAGATGAATGTTTATGTAACATGCTCCAAACACTGAGAGCCTTCTTTAAAAGTTCCCTTCAAAGCCTGAAGCCTAACCTTCTTTCTATTTTCACTTGTGGAATCTTAACTTTTGAGAGTAGATTTCATTTTAGAAATAGAAGTCTTTTATAATCATGTCTTATGACTTACATGATAGAATAAACTGGATAATACTGCCTTTAATGAAAGTCCTAGTATATGTCTCCCAGAATGAGCCAGGATATTGACCATAATCTCTCTGACTTCCAAAACTATGTACTTAACCAATGGTCTTACAATCAGCAAGTAAGTATTTATTGAGTATCTATTGTATTCTAGGCACTGTTAGGTAATAAGGAAGAATAAAGGCCAAAACAGACATGCTTTGGTTTTTCTTCTGATAAAAGTCTAATTTATATGGAACTTTCTTCTTTAAGTTATACTCTCTTAGACATATTTATAATGGTACTTCTAAAAAGCCATCTATTAACTTGGTAGAATATATATATATATATATATATATATATATATATATATATATATATATATAACCTTTTGGTAGTATAATTTCCTTAAAAGTAGAAGACATTATTTCTTTTTATCTCTCAACTGCTGTGCATTTAGTGTTGTGCAGTTAGTACTTGCTCTAATGGATGTATGATTTTATATTAACTGCTTTCATTCAAACTCAAGCATTGTAGTTTATCATCTAGATTGAAATTTATGAAATTTATATACTACTTAACTTTAAGTGGTATATTAGAGAAGGTGTGTTTATACTGCAGTATATAGCTTCTTTAAGGATATTTAAAAAGCAATAAAAGAGTAGGAAGATTAATCAAATCTCATGAAACTTCAAGGTAAATTTCTATTTGTAAGTAAAACTATATTCAAATAAAAGTGGAATTATAATAAACATTTCTTAAAACTTCTTGTATTCCACCACATTTATCTTCTTGACTTGATTTGGATAATTATAACCATAGCTTAAAATACAAATGAGTCCTTTAGAATCTAATATAATGGTGGCATTGCTTTCAACTTTATGGAAACAGAAGAAGAAATTGGTCTTAGACATACAGAAATTACTTAGTCATAAATTTTATGGCCTTCAGAAAGAGGATGATCATTTTCCAACTCATTTATCTTAGCATTTAACATATTGGGGTCAGTGGGCAACTGATTTTAGTATCTTATATGCTTGAATCATTTCTTGAGCCCTATTTTATTTTTTTCAAGTCAGCATAAGCATATGAATCAATCGTCAGTATTAAAGGACATATGGAAAGCATTTGATATTTCCTGAAATTTCCATAATTTTGTGAACTGTAATAACTTCTGTTGATTAAAATTAATAAGATATTTAATATATTATTCTGAAAATATAACTATTTAAAAATGTAAGCAGAGATTTATAAAGGTGTGTTCAGGAAAATGAAGATGCACTGTTTTTCTCATTTGAATTAGTTATTGAGTTTCCCAAACAGCCAAAATTTGTTTATATAGTAAAAAAGATTTTGAGTTAGCATAGTAAAATGATATCATAGATGATGAGACAGGTTTGAATTACACAAATTCTAAGAGCTTTATTCAAACTTAAATCCTATTTGAAATTTACTACCCCATACTGATGGTGAGTACCTTGTATGCTGTAAGTTGGGGCTTCTTAAAGACCCATCTGCAACCATTAATATCGGAATTTGGGGAGCTCATGTTTAAAATGCATCCAATTTGAAAATATTATAATTGATGAACCTTAGCAAGACTGACCAAGGGGCTGAGAGAGAGAATATCTAAATTACCAATAGCAAGAATAAAATTTGATATCTCTGTAGACCCTAAATAAATTAAAAGAGTGATAATACAGTAAACATCTCTATGCTTATAAATTCTATAACTTATATTAAATTGACAAATTCCTTGACACAAATCACCAAAGCTCACTCAGAAAGAAATAGATATAATATGAATTGTCCCACTTCTCTTAAGGAAATTGAAATGATAGTTAAAAACCCATAAACAAAGAAAACTATGGCTCCTTTGACAAATTATACAAAAAATTAAGGAAGAATTAATGTGAATTGGTCTCTAACTATTCCAGAAAATAGAAGAGGAAGATACACTTCCAAACTTGTTTTATGAGGTGAGCATTATTCTGATACCAAAAGCAAACAAAAGACTTTACAAGAAAACACAACAGACCAGTAGTCCTCATAAACATGATCACAAAAATTCCCAACAGTATTTGATTATTAAATCATATCCAGCCACTTATAAACAGATAGTACGTCCTGGCCAAGAAAAATTTATTCCAGAAATGTAATGCCAGTTCAACATGCAATAATCAATGTAATTCACAACATTAACAGAGTAAAGAAAAAAACACATGATCTTCTCATTAGATGAACAGAAAACATTGAAAAAATACAACTATTCATGATAAAAATTCACAGCAATGAGCTGGGGTTACCCCTTAGCAGTAGAGTGCTCGCCTAGCACGTACAAGGCACTGGGTTTGATCCTAAGCACCACAAAAGAATAAATAAATTAAATAAAGGTATTGTGTCCAACTACAACTAAAAACAATTTAAAAATTTTTCACAGCAAACCAGGAATGGAAGGAAACTTCCTTAATTTGACAAAGGGTTTATTAAAACAAACAACCAACAACAAAACTACAACTAATCTGGTAAAAGACTAAAACTGAATGAATAAGGATTTCTGCTCTCATCAATCCTATTAAACATTATTCTGAAACTCCTATCATTTCAATAAGAAAAGAAAAAGAAGTATAATACACAGAGTAGAAAGAAAGATACATAATTGTCTTTATTTAAATGATAATTCACCAGGATTCAGGATACAGAATATGGTAAATACACAAAAGTCAATTTTGTTTCTGTATATTAGCAATGAATAATTGGAAATTGAAAAAAATTAAAAACTACAATTTACAATAGCATTAAGAAAAGAAATGGCATATCAGAGAGAGAGAGAGAGAGAGAGAGAGAGAGAGAGAGAGAGAGAGAGACAAGAACAGAGGAGAAAGTTGGGTGCAATGGCACTCACCTGTAATCCTAGAGACTTAGGAGGCTGAGGAAGGAGGATGACAAGTTTGATGCCAGCCTGGCAACTTAGTGAGACCCTGTCTCAGAATAAAAAGGGCTGCGGATATAGCTCAGTTATATAGCAGCCCTGAATTCTATCCCCAGTAAAGAAAAAGAAAAAAGGAAGGAAGAGAGAAAGAAAGGCAGACAGACTTAGGTATATATCTTGCAAAATATGTGGAAAACTACATGCTGAACACTGCATATTATTTTGAAATAATTTTTTAAAAACATAAATAAATGAAGATATATACCACATTTATGGACTGGAAAATTCAATATTATTAAGATATCAATTGGTTTATACAATCCCAATCTAAATCCTAACAGGATATTTTGTAGATATTAACAAAATGATTCTAAGATGTATATGTAAAGGTAAAGGAACAAAATAGTCAAACAATTTTGAAAAACAAGAACAATATTGGAGGAGTAACACTACCTTATTTCAAGGCTTACTTTAAGGTTGGAGTGATCAAGAAAGTGTGCTTTTATGGACAGGAACATGGATCAGTGGAAGAGTCAGATAGGTTATTTTTTCCAAAGGTGGGAAGACAGTAAGGGTAATCTTTTCAACAACTTGTGTTTTAACAGCTACATGAAAAAATAATGTACCTTTGACTATACCCCCTATCCTATACCAATTTTACCTTAAAATGTAGACATGAGGGGTGGGGGTATAGCTCAGTGGTAGAGTGCTAGTCTAGAATGTATGGGGTCCTAAATTCAATACCCAGTACCAAAAAATAAAAAATAATATATATAATATTATAAATATGTAGGCAAAAATGTAAAGATAAAACTATAAAATGTTGGAGGAAAACATTGGAGAAAATCTTATGATCTTTGTTAGGGCAAGGATGCTTAGATACAACACAAAAAATAAACTCTATAAAAGAAAAATATTTATAAAATTGACTTCATCAATATAAACATTTTCACTGTGCAAATGATACTTTTAATAATAAAATCACGTCATAGACTTGGAGAAAATTTTGGGTTTTTTTTGTTTTTCTTTTTTTATTAATTGATTTTATTTTTTAAATACAGAGGAATGCATTACAATTCTTATTACACATATAGAGCACAATTTTTCATATCGTTGTATATAAAATATGTTCAATTCATGTCTTCATCCATGTACTTGGATAATGATGTCCATCTATTCTACCATCATTGCTAACCCCTTACCCCCTTCCTTCCCCTCCCACCACTCTGCCCTATCTAGGTTCCTCTATTCCTCCCATGCGCCCCCTCCCTATCCCACTATGAGTCAGTCACCTTATATCATAGAAACCATTCGGCATTTGTTTTGGGGGGGGGGGATTGGCTAACTTCACTTAGCATTATCTTCTCCAACGCCATCCATTTACCTGCAAATTCCATGATTTTCTTCTCTTATATTGCTGAGTAATATTCCATTGTATATATATGCCACATTTTTTTAATCCATTCTTCTACTGAAGGGCATCTAGGTTTGTTCCACACTTTAGCTATTGTGATTGTGCTGCTATAGATATTGATGTGGCTGTGTCCCTGTAGTATGCTGTTTTTAATTCCTTTGGGTATAGACCGAGGAGAGGGATAGCTGGGTCAAATGGTGGTTCCATTCCCAGTTTTCCAAGGAATCTCCATACTGCTTTCCATATTGGCTGCACCAATTTGCAGTCCCACCAGCAATGTATGAGTGAGCCTTTTTCCCAACATTCTTGCCAACACTTATTGTTGTTTGTCTTCATAATAGCTGCCATTCTGACTGAAGTGAGATGATATCTTAGAGTAGTTTTGATTTGCATTTCTCTAATTGCTAGAGATGATGAACATTTTTTCATATATTTGTTGATTGTTTGTATATCCTCTTTTGAGAAGTGTCTGTTCATTCCTTGGCCCATTTATTGATTGGGTTATTTGTTTTTTTGGTGCTTAGCTTTTTGAGTTCTTTATATGCCCTAGAGATCAGTGCTCTATCTGATGTGTGAGGGGTAAAGATTTGTTCCCAAGATGTAGGCTCTCTGTTCACCTCACAGATTGTATCTTTTTGCTGAGAAGAAACTTTTTAGTTTGATTCCATCCCATTTATTGATTCTTGGGTTTAATTCTTGCGCAATAGGAGTCTTATTAAGGAATTCAGGGCCTAATCCCACATGATGAAGATTAGGGCCTACTTTTTCTTCTGTTAGACGCAGAGTCTCTGGTTTAATTCCTAGGTCCTTGATCCACTTTGAGTTGAGTTTTGTGCATGGTGAGAGATAGGGGTTTAATTTCATTTTATTGCATATGGATTTCCAGTTTTCCCACCACCATTTGTTGAATGCATGTTTTTGGCACCTTTGTCTAATATAAGATAATTGTAATTTTGTGGGTTAGTCTCTGTGTATTCTATTCTGCACCATTGGTCTACCAGACTGTTTTGGTGCCAATACCATGCTGTTTTTGTTACTATTGCTTTGCAGTATAGTTTAAGTTCTGGTATGGTGATGCCACCTGCTTCACTCTTCCTTCTAAGGATTTCTTTAGCTATTCTGGATCTCTTGTTTTTCCAGATGAATTTCATGATTGCTTTTTCTATTTTTCTAATTTCCAATTCAATCATGAATTTCATGATTGAAATTTCTATTTTTCTAATTTCCAATGCCATTGGGATTTTTTATCAGAATTGCATTAAATCTGTATATGCTTTTGATAGTATGGTCATTTTGATAATATTAGTTCTGCCTAACTAAGAACAAGGTAGATCTTTCCATCTTCTAAGTTCTTCTTTGATTTCTTTCTTTAGGTTCTGTAATTTTCATTATATAGATCTTTCCCCTCTTTCATTAAGTTGATTCCCAAGATTTTTTTTTTGAGGCTATTGTAAATGGGGTAGTTTTCCTCATTTCCCTCTTAGAGGATTTGTCACTGATATACAGAAATGCCTTTGATTTGTGGGTGTTGGTTTTATATCCTGCTACTTTGCTGAATTCATTTACTAGTTCTAGAAGTTTTCTGGTGGAGCTTTTTGGGTCTTCTAGGTATAGAATCATATCATCTGCAAATAGTGCTAATTTAAGTTCTTCTTTTCCTATTTGTATCCCTTTAATTTCTTTTGTCTGTCTAATTGCTCTCACCAGTGTTTCAAGAACTGTGTTAAATAAAAGTGGTGAAAGAGGGCATCTCTGTCTTGTTCCAGTTTTTAGAGGGAATGCCTTCAATTTTTCTCCATTTAGAATTATGTTAGCCTGGGGCTTAGCATAGATAGCCTTTATGATGTTGAGATATGTTCCTGTTATCCCTAGTTTTTCTAGTGTTTTGAACATAAAGGGGTGCTGTATTTTGTCAAATGCTTTTTTTGCATCTATTGAGATGATCATATAATTCTTATCTTTAAGTCTATTGGTGTGATGAATTACATTCATTGATTTCCATATGCTGAACCAACCTTGCATCTCTGGGATGAATCCCACTTGATGATAGTGCACGATCTTTTTGATATGTTTTTGTATTCGATTTTCCAGAATTTTATTGAGAATTTTTGCATCCATGTTCATTAGAGATATTGTTCTGAGTTTTCTTTCTTTGATGTGTCTTTGCCTAGTTTTGGAATCAGGATGATATTGGCCCCATAGAATGAGTTTGGAAGTGCTCCTTCTTTTTCTATTTCCTTAAATACATTGAAGAGTATTGGTATTAGTTCTTCTTTAAAAGTCTTGTAGAACTTGGCTGTGTATCCATCCAGTCATGGGCTTTTCTTTTTTTTTTTTTTATAAATACTTATTTTTAGTTTTCAGCGGACACAACATCTTTGTATGTGGTGCTGAGGATCGAACCCGGGCCGCACGCATGCCAGGCGAGCACACTACCTCTTGAGCCACATCCCCAGCCCCAATGGGCTTTTCTTGGTTGGTAGGTTTCTGATGGCATTTTCTATTTCATCACTTGATATTGGTCTGTTTAAATTGTGTATATCTGCCTGATTCAATCTGGGCAAATCGTATGACTGAAGAAATTTGTTGATGCCTTCAATATCTTCTATTTTATTGGAGTATAAGGAATCATTTCTAATTATCCTCTGTTTTCTATAGTGTCTGTTGTGATATTACCTTTTTTATCACATATGCTGTTAATTTGAGTTCTCTCTCTCCTTCTCTTCAATAGCATAGCTAAGGGTCTGTCAAAATTTTATTTATTTTTTCAAAGATCCAACTTTTTGTTTTGTCAATTTTTTCAATATTTTCAATTGTTTCTTTTGTTCGAGTTCATTGATTTCAGCTCTAATTTTAATTATTTATTGCCTTCTACTGCTTTTGCTGTTGATTTATTCTTCTTTTTCTAGACCTTTGAGATGTAATGTGAGATCATTTATTTGTTGGCTTTTTCTTAAGAAATGATTTCCATGCAATAAACTTTCCTCTGAGAACTGCTTTCATAGTGTCCCAGAGATTTCGATATGTTGTGTCTATGTTCTCATTTACCTCTAAGAATTTTTTAATCTCCTTCTTGATGTCTTCTGCAACCCATTGTTCATTCAGTAGCATATTGTTTAGTCTCCAGATGTTGGAGTAATTTTGATTTTTTATTTTGTCATTGATTTCCTATTTTATTCCATTATGATCTGATAAAATGCATGGTAGTATCTCTACTTTTTTGTATTTGCTAAGAGTTACTTTGTGGCATATTATATGGTCTATTTTAGAGAAGGATCCATGTGCTGCTGAGAAGAAAGTGTTTCCACTTGATACAAGTTGAAATATTCTATTTATGTCAGTTAAGTCTAAGTTATTGATTGTATTATTGAGTTCTATAGTTTCTTTATTCAACTTTTGTTTGGAAGATGTGTCCAGTGGTGAGAGAGGTATGTTAAAGTCACCCAAGACTATTGTGTTGTTATCAATTTGACTCCTGAACTTAGAAGAATTTGTTTGATGAACATAGCTGCACCATTGTTTGGGGCATATATATTTATGATTGTTATGTCTTGTTAGTTTATGGTATATGGTTTCCTTGAACAGTATGTAATGTCCATCTTTACTTGGAGAAAATATTTGAAATACCCAATAAAGACCTTAGATCAGAATATATAACAAACTCTCAAGACACAATAATAAGAAAAAAAGACTATAATTCAAAAACAGACAAAGATTTGAACTGTTTACTGAAAAAGATACATAGATAGCAAGTAAGCACATGAAAATAAGTTCAGCATCATTGACCATTAGGGATTTGCAAATTAAACCTGCAGTGTGGAAACAACCACTCTTAGATTAGAGTGCCTAAAATCGCTGCCATGTGCACAGGAAGGTGTGGAGCTCTTACACAATGCTGGTGAGAATGCTATGTACTAACTTTGGAAAAACAATTTGGTAGTTATTTATAATGTTAAATATACATTACAGTTCGACAGCTCACCGGTAGACACTTAACTGAAATAAAAACCTATGTTTAATAAAAAACCTCTGTGTGAATGTTTTACCAGTTTTATTCCTAATCACCAACAATCACAAATACTCCAAATGTTCTTCAACTGGAGAGTGATAAACTGTGGTGCATCCATACACTGGAATATTACTCATCAATAAATAATAATGAACTCTTGATACATGCAATAACATGAATTAGTCTCAATTATAATAACTGAAAGAAGCCAGATTCAAA
Source organism: Marmota monax (assembly GCF_021218885.2). Taxonomy (NCBI): domain Eukaryota; kingdom Metazoa; phylum Chordata; class Mammalia; order Rodentia; family Sciuridae; genus Marmota; species Marmota monax. The sequence continues at coordinate 15,387,376 of NW_026694084.1, read as the reverse complement.
AGGTCCTGTTCATGAAATTTCATTTATATGACATGCTGGAAAAGTAAATCTATGGGGCTTGAGAACAGACCAATAGGAGTGAGGAAGGGGGAAACCTAAGTGGTAACCCAAGGGAGTTTTGAAGAGTGGATGCAATCATTTTATATCTCATTTGTATTGGTAGTGAAATAACTCTGTGCATTTGTCTAAACTCATAGAACTGTACACTGAAGACAGTGAAACTTAACAGTTTGTAAACTAGAGTTAAAAAGAAAAAAATGTATACACATTTTGGATTTTTAAACCTGTGCCATTTGCTGGTCTTTTTTTTTTTTTTTTCATTCTAATTTTAAGTTCCACCCTGGCTGATGCACAAAAGAGCTTCTCAAGGAACACCTCTCCACTTTCAGTTTACAAATTACTTTACCAGTGATATAACCCAAAAAGGTAACCAAATGTCATTTTGAATAATGAAGTTGACTATATTTAAGTTTCTATTATCCCTTCTATTTAACACGCACTAGCTGTATTATTTTGGGCACTTTACGTAATTTATCTGTCCTTAGTTTTCTCATCTGTAAAATGAAAGTAAGCATAATAGTATCTATTTCATAGTATTGTTGTAGGGTGCAAATAAATTTATATCTCTAGAACCCTTAAAACAGTGCCTGACATACAGTAAACATACAACAAATGACAATATTGCTATTCTGAACCAAGGATTAACAAGTACAAGTTGCATACTATCATGGGTCTGACAATATTGGTAAAAGAAAAGATTTGTGAGCTATATGTAATATTAAACTGGATAGTATTGAATCAAAATCTCTAGCTCTAAATACCCAATGTATTTTATTGATTAATGAATGAATGCATTAGTAATTCAGAAAGTGGACAGTGAACTCCTGTGATGTTAAGAATGTTCTGTCATTTCATAATCATGTATGTATGAGAGAGAGAGAGAGAGAGAGAGAGAGAGAGAGAGAGAGAGAGAGAGAGAAGAAACTTGGGTATTTGTTTTACAGTTGATTTTTCTTTAAAAAGTGGAATCACTTAAAAGTCTGTATGGGGTACAGGGAGTCAGCATGCCCAACCAGAGAGTATGTATGTTGTGGAGTAGAAGGAATTAAATAAAGTGATACTTGATCCATTTCTTTGTAAGTGCTGAGTGGTATCCTATTGGTTGCTTTTTTGTCCTCCTGTAGGCTGAAAAAAATCTTACCCTCCTCAATATACTAAGATAAATAATGGAAGTCACCAAGTACAGACAAGAGATCACCACAGAGGGTATTGAATCCTCCAAGAGGAATGTTACCTCTGACACCTAGCTAGCTGGTCTAGGGTATCAGGCGCAAGGCAAGAGCGATGTGTTGAGAGCCAGGAGTTGTCTATCACTTTAAAGACTTCCTCTTACAATTGAAGCCCTTATTCCAGTTGACAAATGACACCCCACCAAAAAGGATGATGGAATTCATTCCTCTATCAAGGGTATGGCTGGAGTAAAGTCTGGTCAGTCTTCAGTAGGGAAATGGAAGAGATTGAGTGAGGATAAACCAGAGGAATGTACTTCTATGAAGATCAGAATGAGATATAGGCTGATATATGTGCAAGTTTAGACACATGGAGTTTATCTCCTGTGTCTGATATCTGCCCCAGACATTCCATTGCTTGTTGCTTTCTTTTAAGCCTGCTGTCAAGAAAATAAGATGCAAGCTAAGCAGGTGGGAACTAAAATTAAAAAGTTTAATATTCTATTTGAATGTTTCTAGAATTTATTAAGCAAGGAAAAGATTCATTCTCGGCTACTTATCTTTTAATAGCTAATCAGCTAAGAGCTGGTTATTTGGAAGTACTTTAAAATTATGTAGGTTCAATCAAATCAGTGAATCTCAATCTCTCTCTCTCTCTCTCTCTCTCTCTCTCTCTCTCTCTCCCTCTCAATCTCTGTCTCTCTTGGGATCCTGGGCACAAGGTAAATGTCCAAGACTAAATAAGAGAAATACTAGAATACCATAGCAGATAAATCTTGCCTTGTTATAATACATATTTTATTGTTATATACAAAGTATTGATATTTTCCATAGCCCTCCAACAACTTTGTCAAACTTGTGGTTTTTAGAAAAGAAACCAGATTTTTTTTTTTTTTAGGTTAAATAACTTGACCAAGGGGATGAGGTAGAGTGCTCGCTTAGCATGTGCAAGGTCCTGGAATCTATCCCCAGCATCACAAAAATAAAAATAAATAACTTGAATAAGAACATATAGGAAAGCTAGAATACCACCAACTCAGTTCTGTCTGAATAGAAGGCAAAAATGAAAGGTGATAGCTACTTTCTGAAGAAAAGGAGAGGACTTCAAAATTTGAATGAACTAGTCAGAGAAGATTCGTATATAAGGGAAAGTCTTTCTAAACTAATAAAAGACTGGGAATAAGGCTGTTTATTAATAGGGCTGTTTACAGCTTCCTAAGGGAAAGAGAAGATAGAACTTTTTAAAAAACCAAAAGAAATTAATAATGGGCTCCCAAACTAGAAAGGCATGGTATGTTTGGACTTAGACATCAATTATGGTCCCATTTTGCCTTTAGATTGTTACTGAACCATGGCAATCACTTCACCAACTTGATGAATATAACCGCAACAAATCACAGTATACTGAAACTGAAAAAATGGATGACCCATAACAGTCTGGCACATGGTACTGAGACAGGCACCACCATAGGGACAAAGGACAAATGTACTTCTGGGCCTTGACTCATGACCTGATGGCAGAACCCAGGAGTCTTGGTGTGTGCTACCCTCAATCAGCATCAGCTTTGCATCACTCAGGTCAGAGTGCCTTGTATATGTTCTTTTGAACAGCTGCAGTAACTTATCTTTAGCACAGGACAAAATGCTTGAGTCAAGTATATCTACAGTCAATTAGGATTCCCACCTCTACAAGTAACCAGTAAAGCTAGCTCCCGTCTTTTGTTCAGAGAACCAGCCTGATGCTTTCCTGTCAGATCTGTGTCTTCCAAAGTGGAAGCAGTCAGAAAAGTTTTGCCTGCATGCTCATGCACCTGACTTGATTTCATAGTCATCAGGCCAAAAACATCCCAGTCTTTAGCATCAGAAGGAGTGAAGACACCATGCTAAGCTGCATATTGAATGTTTATAAATCTTAATTTCTTTCTTTTTATAAGATAAATATAAGACTAACATTTTCTTTCTCATTATACTGGGTTGTCTTAGCACATCATGGCTTACATCCAAAGCTCTTAGAGTCCTTTGGCCAGGAGATGCTTCCCAGAAGCTAGCAGAGTAAGCTGACTAAAACATTTGTTTTTTTCCCTGAGAGTGCCTCATGGTGGCCATTACAGCTCAAATGCCTAAGGTGACCTCAGAGAGTGAAGTGAGCTGAATGTAAATGGACATTTAGTCCTTTTGTTTTCTCATTTGAGAAGAAGTGTATTCTTACTATAAGAAACAGCATGCATGCCTGGAGATGTATGGCATGCAATTCTCAAACTCAGCATAGGGCAGGAGTTGGGAGTGATGGGGAACCATGTGAACTGGAGAAGGCCTGCACTGGTAAAGGGTACTGTGGTCACTCATTTCTTGCTGAGGATGGTCATGTGGGATTTAGGCCCAATATTGCTGAATTTCTCATCTTTCAAGAGGTCAGAAATCCACTTCTTAAGTAAAAATTTCCTGATTTTTTTTTAAAAAAAAAGGACTATCTTGGATTTTTTTCTTTTCTTTCTTTTTTTTTTTTTTTATAAAACAGGAATGGTCCAAACAAAGCATGCATTCAGCTTGCACCTGTACTGTTGGCAACTGGTTTGCAATCCCTAACTTACTCCAATACCAGAAGCCTGGGCTTGCAAATAATTTTCATTTTATCCTTTAGGGAATTGACTAGCTGTCGTTTCCCTGGCCAGATTGGTTTTCCTGGTTGTAATCTCTATAACCCTCTGTACATTTGTTACGCTTGCTCCATGCTTTTCTTGCAGTTATGTTTGATACTTTTTGTTACTGCTAAACTATAAATCTATTAAAGGAGGGAAGTATTTCTATATTTGTCACTGTCATTAGATTTCCTGGAATTGGACTTCAGCTGACTGGGAGCTATGTGAAGGAGTTTAGGTGGGCAGTGCTTTGGGAAACACTGGGTGGGTAAAGGAACAGAATACAGCTGGAAGAGAAGTTGAGTAAGCAACTTTTTATAGATTCAACCTGGGATACAGCCATATATAATATATAATAAATATTTTATATGTATTATTACTTTGGGACTAAAATTTTGAAAATATATGTGTACTCGAAATTATATTAAATTCTCCATAATTTACTTTTCCGTAATATAAATGCTATTATTAAACCCAAACACTGAACTAATTAACAGTATCAATTAGTAGTGAGTAGTCAGTCTAATTAAACAAATATGTGTGGAAGATTTAACCCTATTTGGTAATATTTCTTTCCTCTGATATAGTATTTTAACTCTTGTCATCTCTCTATTGAATATTAATTTTAATATTTAGTAGTAAATATTTTAAGATACTTACTAAATAGATACTACCTATATATCTAGTAAAATAACAAGGAGATGTTTCTTTCTGCCTCATGATTTAGTAGGATATTTTTATTCTTTCAATAATATTTCTCTGGACTGCCAAATGCCTTCACTTCAGGACATCCTTTTCTTTAATGTAATGGTAAAAATGAGTATGGTTGAAAGTAAAATTCACTCTGACTTGAAACTCTGCTCTTATCAAGTCCACAATTAAACTGATTCCTGGCATCAAATCAATGTAATGACATTGATCTTAATGTATATCTTCCAACAAAAGAGATTTAACATTGAATATCTTGGGATTTTACTCACTAGCAATAGGAGGTTTTTAGACTTGTCATAATTAATTTCAGCTCTCCAAAACTGTCTGTCCCTGTTGTTTCTACAGACTTGTTTCAGTAGACCAGCTGCTAAACAGTTGAGAAGTTAATCATGTAGGTTATGCATGTCTAAATTGTACATCATTTTTTAAACACTCTTAAGTACATTGGAAGTCATTATAAGTTAAACCTCTCTTTCTCAGGGAAAATTATTTAAAAGGATGGAGGTGATTTTAACTTTGGGAATTGAAGACAGTTTCCAAATACAGTATAGTTTTAGTAAAGAAATGAGAAAGTCCTGCTTAATGTGGCTTCCCTTTTCTGTCTGAAGACATTTTTTCCCAAAAATGTGTCCTTTGTTTTCACCTTTAGGAGTTTTGTTGCAACCTGCACATAATGTTGAATAATTAGTGTATAACCAAGTTATCTTTCTCTAGGTGATCATTTTCCAAAGATCATCAATTCTTATAAATTTTTGTTTCACCTTCTTTTTTCTCCATTCTTACCTGCAATACAGCTTCAAATTAGAGAAGGACATTCTTCTTGTAGCACATTTTGAAAATATGATTTTATGTCAGGCTAACATTTTAACTTTTTTTTAATGACTTGGAGCAATGGTATCCATTTGTAGGCACATGTCTAAAAAGGCAAACTCCTTCTATTTCTGTAAAGTCAAAAATCTCAATAAGTGCTCCTGCACACTTTGAGCAAAATGAAGTCACCTGGGTTTTCATTATGAATGCCTCAATATTATAGGTAAGCACATCACACACCCTTCTTTTTAAAAATAATGTTGTATGTAGGACATTTAGTGTGTAAGATCTTTTCATTTTCTTTGACTATTTACAGATTAAATGGAATTTTCTAAAATTTACATTTGAGTAGTGATGACTATGTAGACAGATGAATAAAGACTGGTTTTATTTGAACAAGATACAAGCAATCTTTGGTATTGTCTGTAGTTTCATTAAAATTTTCATAGAAATCACAAAGATGATTTAAAATTCCACTATTCAAATCAACATTACTAATAGTCAGGAAAAATATTTCTTTTCTTGCCACAACTCAGTTCATTACTTTATTATAGAAAGCATGATTATTGGTAAGATCTGACAGGATTAGATTTACTAAGGTACCAATGCATCTATTATCAAAATTCCCCTTTTTGTTTGTCCACAGGAAATTTTAGTTGGAATCTTTTGATTCTGGACATGTAACTTCACTCCACTTCATAGAAATTAAGGGGATGACTATAAATAGTGTGTTTATATAATATTCCAAAAGCTGAGTCAACGGCTATTGTTTTCAACTGAGTATTGATATCTTTCCAGGAGATGAAAAAACTTTGATTTAGAAATATTTGACTGTTCATCATTGACTTGTGAGATTTAATCTTTCTATGACTTTTACCTCCCTTTCTCTCTCATGCTCAACCCCAAATTCTTTTCTACATATTACATCAATATTGTACAATAGAATCTTCTTTTTTGTTATTTACTTACCAAAACCAATTGAATGTATGCTTGTATCTGTCACTTAAAGAACATAGTCATTTAACCCTATTTTTTGATGATGTCTAGATTATACTGAAAATGATACTGTTATCTGAACACTTACAAAATAAAATCACCATATAAAGGTATTGACAGTATTAAAATCAAATTAGCACTATTTTGATACAAAGTGTGGCAATTAATCCACACAGTTAAAGACAGATAAATCACCCACATTTGCAACTCACTTAAATGCTGCACTTTATTCTCACCTTGTGGAGTGCTGTAACTCCAGATTACCAAATAATCTGCAATTAAATTGAAGATTATTCAAATAATGCAAATAAAATCTGCTGTATCCATTTTTGGTTAAAAATAGTATTGCTTTTAGACCTACTTTAGGGTTGTCTCTATGACTTTTTGTATTTTCCTCTAGGCCATTTTTCACTGATATGCTCTAGGAGACTTAAATAAGACAATTTTCCAGATTGGTTTTCTCTCTGTGCAGCTTCAGACATTTGCACCGAAATTGTTTCTCACTGCCCTCCAGTGGCTCTACATCTGGGATCCTACTCAAAACCACCCAGGGCCAACATTTCCTGTGTTCCTTCTTAGACTCTTTGATGCTGATGTTTGTATGTTGGCCCCTTCCTTCCCATAAGGCTCTGGTCTACTTATGAACTCCATTGTCCTCTAGTAAGCAAGAAGTATTTGGAAGTATTTGCCTGTTCATCATCGAACAGGCAGTGGGCAACGTCAAGAACCTCTCCCTGGGAGACTGCAGAAATGTCTGTTCTACACCTTACCTCAGGTCAAAGGCTTCTCTCCAGAACTATAGTTTTATAACTAAGTAAACAGACTCAGATGATTCTTCAGAGATTAAACAACAACAACAACAACAAAAACTCTGTAAGGTGACGGTGTGTTTCTGCCTTTATGGATCTTCATTTGGCAGTTTCTCTCTCTCAAACCAATTTAATTTCTGTGCCCTAGGTGTTTGGGTTCTTGATGACAAGTATGATATCCTTTAGTCTTTACATTCCTATCATCTAGGAACATAATCGAAACTCATAAATATTTATTTGATAAGTGAAGTGTGTGACTAGGCTATAAATACCTTCAGAGGGTGGCAACACCATATAAAGGTATTTGAAATGTTACTGCAGAGGAAGAGAACATTTTTATCAATTTGTTTCTTAACTGAAAACCTGAATTTCAACCCATGGTATTTCCAGAAATGCTGGAATGATAAGACTATACACTAGGCCTCTATAGAATAACAGAAAGGCCAAAGACCAGACTCTAACTTCATATATCATGTACATTTTAAGGGAGGGACAACTTGTTACATAAAGGGAGAAAATGCATTAAATAGAAAACAGAATTTAGGTGACTTCTAGAAGAGCAAGTCCCTTAGAACTTAATGATGGGGAGGTAAATTTTATGGGTTGGAAGAAGGAAAGACATCAAGTTACATGGGTCATCTGAATAATGATATATGAGCATAAAGGAGGGAAGAACCATGCAGCCACATAGGACAAGGTAGGACACTTGCCACATGTGTAGTTTCTCAGACACAATTCATTGGTAAAACCCTGTGGCATTCAAACCACCCACCCATTAGGCCACAAACCACTGAGGGAATATAGAAAACATATGGCACTCAGCATGATGCTGAGCACCAACTAGGACCTCAACTCTAGGTTACCAACCAAAGTGAAAGGAGAATCTGCCTTCTTCCCTTGTGGGAAGTTTTCCTAGAGCCCCTTCATTTTGCTTTGAGGTCTTGTTCCCTAAGGTCTAAATAAGACACCTCATCACCCACCATGTCCAGAAAGTCCTTGTAATAGGGTAAAAGATCAAGCCTTGAGTCATATAGAATACCCTGAAATTTGTTTTCTTCCTCTACATTTTTTATTGGTGCATCGTAGTTGTATATAATGCCTGGAGATTCCAATTCAACGTTTCTGCAGTTACCTAATGGATTCACTCTAATTTTTGGAAAACTGTTCAAATTTCTTATTGAATAGCTGTGACAAGGATGTCCCTAATGGTAACTTACATGAGTCCTAGAGTCACTTAGTACTGCACAATGGAAATAAAAGCCACCCCTTCTGTTGTTCCATTTCCCTTTTTGGATGAGCAAATGGGAATCATCTTTAGAGTATTATGTATTCACTGAGGGGCTGTGACCTTAATCCATAAAGCTCTATACAGTTTATGCTTTGATAGCCTAAGAGCCTGCTTCCCCATATACAGTGTCCCAGACAATCAAAATCACCCCACAGTGTGTCTGCTAACACTTCACAATTGCCTGGGACCCAAGACTGAGCCATCTGGTAAGTAGGGTTTGGCACGGGGATTCCCTTTAAGGTGATCCATCCACACCACACAGTTTGCCTATAATTTTCCTCCCTTTTGCCATAATGCTAGACCAGTTCTTAGAAATATCTGTGTATTATTGGAGAATATAGTAATTAACAAAAATAAGCTGTAAACTTTGGTCCAGTGAAGAAAGCCTCCATGAAGTAGTGAAACAGTTCTAAATGATGGAACTTAGAAATTTCTTGTTATTAGCACGTGTGAGGCACTGGGTTCGATCCTCAGCACCACATAAATAAAATAAAGTCATTATGTCCATCTACAATTAAAAATAAAGAAAAGTGGGCAAATAATATGTAAATTCAGTTGGGTCACAGGGGAAGTAATAAATGTTTTGGGAAAACCTATAATGTGTCAGAAAATTGATGTTTCCTCATTTTATTCTCACACCTCTATGATGTAGATATTGATATTCTTGCTTTATGAAGGAGGAAACTGGCTTAGAAAGGTGGAATAATGCTTCTCATGGCATGTGGATGGTACAGAGTACATTTGAGATTCAAGATCAAGTATGTGGGCTCCAGATTCTACTCTTTACACTCCATTCCCCAAATAATCATTTTCTGAAGTTCTTGTTTTTCACCCCAGCTCCAACTGATTTCTTCTTTATCCTTTACTTTGCTATCTTTTATCATCTGTCATCATATTTCTTCATCATTTCTTCATTTGGGCATCTCTTTAATCTCTCCATTTAATGACTATATTTTTAATTTCCTTTCTGGTCTTCAACAACTTAAACCACCATCAACTTTCCTTGTCCAATACATTAACCTCCTAACTGGTCTTATATTTTTCCACCTTTCACCTCAAAATCTGCTGTCTCGTGATCACTACAAAGAAAATGATTACCTTAGCCAACTCTCTTGCTTCAAATCTTACAATGGGCTCACACCACAAGGTAGAAAATATGCCCTCTTTTGATGACCAAGAAGATCCTGTGTGACCTGCTGCCACCTCCCTATCTTGCCTGTTTCCTGCCACTGCTCTTGAGACTTGCCTCACACCTGTCTCTGTTCTTCCTGCAGGATCTTCCAGGCCAGGTGCAGGTTTGTTTTTGCACTTTCTGGCCTTCCCTCTGAACTTTTCTTGGCTCATCCTTTTACTTCATGCAGGTCTCCAATCAACTGTTCCCTCTTGAGCAAGGACTTCCTTGACTTTATTTCTAAAATAACTGACACCCTAATCATTTACCTTGCTTTCCTTATCTTCATAGAACTTATCCTAAACCACTCTACATGTTTTGAATATGAATTTATTCTCTTATTTTTGTTTTTCTCCTGCCACTATAATATAGGCTCCACAGTAACAGGGATCTTTTCTATCTAGTTTATTCCTGCATTCCCAAGCAAAGAACAGTGCTTGGTTCTAGTAGGCACTCAGAAAACATTTGTTGAATGAATAAAGATGAATACTCAAGGGAATCTTAACAAATTGCTCTTCTGATCTTTGAATTATTTCTTTCCTTCTCTTATTTATTGCATTTAAAAATTATACCCTTACTCTTGCAATTGATAACATACTGACTTGTGATGTATTTTGAATTAAATGCTTTTTATGCTATATTACTCTACATTGGGCATTTCAGTTTTTATCTTGTTGACAAGCAACACAGTAACCTAAAAATTTTTTTAAAAAAATTAAAAATAAATAAATAAATAAATATGACCCACGCTACTCACTTAGAACTTCCCAGAGCAACATGGTTTATTTATCCTACATAGTAGAAATCAGTATATGCTTTTATTAATTTTTTTTTAGTTTTTAGAGGGATACAATACCTTTATTTTATTTATTTATTTTTATGTAGTACTGAGGATCAAACCAATGCCTCACACATGCCAGGCAAGTGTTCTACCACTGAGCTACAACCCCAGCCCCAATATATGCTTTTTTGATAAGTTTGTAATGTATTATTAAATACCTACTATGTACAATATAGTGTTCTAAGTGATTTTTCATATTTTTCTATCCTCTGACAACAATCTGAAGTGGGAATTCATATTTTTATTTTGTAGGAGTGTGGTTAAGAAAGGAGAAGTGAATTGCTTAATTAAGGTTATTTACCTCAAAAAAGGTGAAGTGGGCTTCAAACCTAAATACTGACCTGAAAACAAATGTCTTTCCACTAGAGATCATAGTTTTGCAGTGAAAATCTCTGTTAATATGTAGATTGGTTTATAAAGTACGACTCCAAAACTACTGAGTGACCTATTCAGTATCAGGGAAGAGGAATATGTCAAATGGTGTGTCATTTTAATTATTACCTTTATGCAGGGTGCGTAGAGCAAAGACTAGAAAGTCTTTGGATTTACTCCAAAGAGAAGAGGAATTTAAAAATTCAAAGTAAGTGGGTGCAAATTATGATTTTTGTTGCAATTTCATTGTTTGGGTTCTACATTATTTTAGTCTAAGATCAAGTATGTTGCTTACCCTTTCCTACCATGGCTGTTGTCCCTAAACAGGTCGTAGGCCTAGCAAACTATTAGCTCTAATTAGAATTGGGAAACTTGATTTGGAGCCCAAGGAGAAAAGAGTCAGTTACTACTTAGCCACATATCAACTCTCTGTAGTTGTCCAAACTATACTTTGACTTCCTTGCAAGCACAGCATTGTACAACGTGCCTAGCGAAACCAAACACACCAAACCCCTGCTTAAAAGCACAGAAGATGAGGAGCAGCACATAGTAGAAATTGGGAGATTTCATGAAGCTCATCATTTCATGAAATCTTTACATTTGCTGTACTTGTTCATTAAAGAAGAATTCCCTGGATGCTAATGTAAATCGGTGGCTTCCAAAGTTTAACATTCTTAAGAATCATCAAGGTATCAAAAAAGCAGATTGTAGAACCTTGTTGCTGATACTCTGATTTAGGATGCCTGGGGGGATGGGGTGGAGCTGAAGACCCTTGAGTCTTAAGCACATGCCTCCAGATGATTCTGATAACACATTACCATGGAGAGATATTGGTCTCAATAACCTCTTTGCCTCAGATAGTTCATTTGCTGAATTGTGTTTTATACCTCTGAATAATATGCTCTTTCCCATATGAGACTGAATATGCATTGTGTTGATATTGGAGACTCAGATCTAAAACAATAATCGGCCAAGATATTTCTCTTATAATGGTTTATTCAATGTCTTTGTCTTCTAGGGCTTTTAAGGCATAGTCAATCTCTTAAATTAGACACTGGCCAAGTGTTAGCTCACAATCTATATTGCTAAATACTAAATCTGGCCCAGCATTCTGGCAAGAAGGATGAGCTGTGAACAGTGATGCGTGACAACCACTATGTGTGAAGTGCTTAGATCACCTTGGAGGGAATCTTGGCACAAATGCTAATCCCTATTTCCCAGAAGGTTCCTCTAGCGTCACACAGTGGGGGAACCATTAGCAGACACACTGTGAGGGCATTTTGATTGTTTATCACATACATGCTACGTCTTCTGAAGATTTTTGTACTTGCTTTTCTTACACTAAATTCTCTTATTAGCAAAAGACTGTGTCAGACCCGAAAAGATATATATCACAATCTTTGTTCTAAATTGCTATCAGGGATAGGTAGAAGAATACTGGTATGTTATTAATTATGATGGAATATGAGAATCACTACACAAGAGTACGACGAACACAGTGTTCAGAGCTCAGAACACTTGTGACAGAGGGTAACATGTAAGCCAATCCTTACAGTCACCAGGCAGAGAATGTAACAAAGGCTTTATACAGAGAAGTACCACTTTTGGATAAAACAATAATAGCAACTAATACTTATTGAGTACTTATTATTTGTTAGGCATTGTTGCAAGCACTTGTTTGTTTTACCTCATTTAATACTTAAAGAACTCTATGTTATAGAATCTGCTATGATCCTCAGTATACAGAAGAGGGAACTTAGCTGTGGGTACATGTTTGGAACACACTTGGGTAGCAGTAGGACAGGCAATAACACCCAATCCAGTAGAGAAGTTATCAAAGGTAAATTGGGATGAGGTAGTAAAGTGTTTTCTTTAGATAATGATAAGTGCTTTCATTAGAGAATTATATGTGCTTTCATTACATGGAGGATTTTGTTTGTTTTTTAAATCAATGTCTCCTTTTACAAAAGTAATATCTACACATGATTTTTAATTTTTTTTTTTAGTTGTATATGGACTTAATGCCTTTATTTGTTTTTATGTGGTGCTAGGATCAAACCCAGTGCCTCACACTTGTGAGGCAAGTGCTCTACCACTGAGCTACAACTCCAGCCCCTCTACACATGATTTTTAAAAACTCTGAAGAACATACAATAAAAAAGCCACCCAGATCATCAGTTCCTTCCATCCCTGGAAGCAGCCACAATCCTTACCTTTTTGTGTATCTTTGCAGAAATATGCTATGTATAAGTGCCTCAATTCTTCATCCTTTGTCACATGCACAGGAGCATACTATATAAATCTTGCTTTGCATCTGAGATTGTTCCATGTCAGCATATTTGGCTCATTTAGATCTATCTCATTCTTTTCCACAGCTCCATGTTTTCCAATTATGTGGTTGAACCATGGTTTACTTAACCAGCCCACTAATGATAGACATTCAATATGTTGCCAGTCAATAAACAATGCTGATTTGAATATTCTTGTCTTAGAAAAAACACATGGGTATTACTTAAAGGAGAAACTGCTCAAGGTGGAATTTCTTTGATTCTAGGAAGGAATTTAAGCAGGAATGGCATGAATGTGTTGGCCTTTTAGAACTATCAGTCTGGCAGTTGGGGGAAGGATAGAGTGGAGGGAGGAGCAATCAGAAGCAAGAGCTACTGAAAGCAGAGGACAGAGGAGAAGAAACTGGGAGCAGAGGACAGAGGAGAAGAAACAGTGAATGGATAGAATCAAACAAGAAAGGTTTGTACAACCTTTCCGTGCTTTCCTTGAACTTCATATGCTTTCTTTCCACAAAGTTCTTTTTGGCAGATGACAAAAACCTGTAATCAGAATTTAGGCTGTGCTAATAGTACCACCTTTGTTTTTAGGGTAGGGATGTGGTTTTATCATTTTGGAATTGGTAAGCAGTAAACATTTAAGGAACCAATTAGCAGTGGGAGAAAACCCTTTTCAAGAAACAGTTTCCAAAGTGAGGGTCAAGTTGTATTTCTGGCCAGGTGATCTCCCGATTGTACTGGGAGTGTGTGGATGGAGCTGTTTGTCTGTGTGTCTGATATCCATCCTTTTTTTTTTTTTCTCATACTAATAAAAAGCAAACTTGTTATCCTTTCCATTTGAGGGTGACTACAGTACCCTCGTTAAGCCCCATGATTCCTTTCATTCATTGTCTAGTCATAATCTTAATTACTCCTGCTTAAAAAAGCTTAACCTACTTAAAAGAGAAATAACAAACTAATCCCAGTTTGACAACACATGTGCATCGCATCTGGTATTAGGAGCAACAGGGTCTATGGAGCATCTATCACCCACTGGCCTCGGAGCAGATAAAGCAGAAAAGAGAAGGCTTACAGGTGCTGTCTTCTTTTTATCTTCCTTATGTATGAAGGCAGCTTTGGGAATGCACCCACAGCTCCAAGCCTTGGACTGTAGAGCCTTATGTAATACAGAAATGAAGTAGAACTCCTCCCTGTGTGGTTGCAAGTCAATCCCAATCACAGAAATGTAAAACTGAAAGCCAGGGAGGACTGGCTGCCAATCACATAATGTGCCCTTCTGCCAGGGCATGCCTAAACCCAGAGATATGTGTGCCAATGTTTATTCTGTTCTGGAAAAAACACCCACCCCAGTGGTGCAGCTTGCACTGCTTTGGCTCCAAGGGAAACCCAGCACCAACATGGTGCACACCAGCAGCAGGTTTTGATTACAGTGTTGCAGGACAGTAGTTGCTATTCATTTGGGAATGAGGAGTGAATTCTGCTGTTTTGCAGTCTTTTAAGCAAATGGTGTTAACAATGCACTGGACTTCTTCATTTTAATTACTATTGTTCTGTTTACCTGCAGGAAGAAGAAAGGAACAGAAGACTCGAAACTTTTTGCAAGTGGTAGGCCTCTTTTGCCTGTTTTTAGTGGTCAATCTGACTTTATTTAATACATTTCTTCTTATTCCTGAGGACAATGAAATTCACAGCAAGTGAAGGACCAGAGAAATGGAGAGATGAAAAGAGAAACTGGGAACTTCCTACTTATATGCCTGGGATGTTTATTTAAAGCAGAATTTAAACGGGGTTGATTTCAGGTGTGCCAAAATAGTGATTTTTCAGCTCACAGGTGACAGGACAGGGTCAAAAGGGGCTTCACACTTATTTTTCCATGTATCCCAAGTCACCTTCAAATGAGATGCTTTTCTGTGTCTATCAAGATAAGACATTTTTGGAGGCACTAAGAAATGCTGTCTTTGAATCCTAAATTCTCAGATAGAAACTTCTAGTTCTTTAAGATGTATATGTGTAAACACATATATACATGTGTCTATGTGGGGGTAGGGAGATAACCTAGCATGGGAGCTAATAGTCTATGCTTCGGAGTTCTGCAGAGTTAGCTTGACACTTGCTTTCACCACTTTCCCACTGAGTGGTCTTGAATAGTTTACTTAGCCCCCCTGAACCTTAGTTTTTTGGGAAATAAACACCCACCTTTGAGGATATGGCCTCAGGCAAAGCCATTGAAATTCTTTGTTCTTTAGTTTCCTCATCTGTAAATAGAGTAATAAATAGTAGCTACCTCATAATTTTGTGGTGAGGTTGACACATTAACTCCAATGTTAGTAAGTAGTTTTTATCTATTAGTTATCCCATTGCCAGGTACAGTATCATCAATCATCATCAGCACCATACAAAGTGTTCAGCATAGGGTCTCATGTGTGATGGCTATCATCATCATCAGCAGCAGCAGCAGCATTTTTAAAGTTAGATTTTGGGAAGAGAAAGTGTTTTTTCTTACCATCACAGAAAGCCAAAATATGTGGAGTTCTGACAATATGGTAGGAACTGCTAAAAGCATAGGAGGTAAGACTCTTATCTGGGTAAAACTAAAATATGCAATAGAAGACACCTAAGCAGGATAGAGGATGCGCCACATGGGATACTTGTCTGGTCAGAAGTCTCACCTCGTTTTTTTTGTTGTTGTTTTGCTTTGTCTTGTTTTGTTTTTAAGTTGTAGATGGACACAATACTTTTTTGTTTTATTTATTTATTTTTATGTGGTGCTGAGAATGGAACCCAGTGCCTCACATGTGCGAGGCAAGCATTACACCACTGAGCCATAATCCCAGCCCATAGAAGTCTCACCTCTTTTGCCCCTTTCTTTGCAGCCTCCCTATATCATATTCCTATTCTTTATTCATCAATTCTTCCAAAAAGAAAAATGAAAATATTTGCATTTTTGGAGCCCTTGCATGCCAATTACTAAATTGAAAAGCCACTGCCAAGGAAACCCTGGCCCTGGGGCCCACTGTTTTCCTCCCCCCAACTGTTCTCCATGTTGGCAGCTGAGTGAAGCAATGCTCAAGAGAAGGTATGTGAGGAGTCAGCAAAGTCTGAGATGGGATAGTGTTATGAGAGAGAGATTTCCTGACAATTAAACCTCCACACAGGAAAATAAAACAATCACAGTGGGTATCTGTGGGCCCAGAAGCCTTGGGCATCTGCTTGGGCTGCATGACCTTCTATGGATTTCTCTTTGCTATTTATTGTCCCATAGTAGGGGTCAGCCTGTCCTGTCCCTAGGGATAGAACAAAGGTGTGCCCCTAGGAGAAGAACTAAGCAGGAGTGGCCTCTTCAGTTTTTCCTCGTTTCCCCCTATGCATGGGCTTGACAGGCAGATGACTGGGAGGAAGGGCACAAATCAGAACTTGAACACTCCATCCAGAGGTCATCCTCAAAGTCCTAGTACAGCAGCCCTGCACAGGGCTGAGCATGACCAAATGGGAGTCAGACAGGTCTGAGTTGAAATCCCAGTTCTCCCTCCCAATGAATAAATGACCACGCTCAAGCTAGTAACTACCTCCTTCTCCTCGTTTGATAGATGGAATTGAAAGGGATTTCACATGTGGCGCTATGCCTGAGTGAGTTACTGTACCGAAAGAAGTTGCCTCAGTGGGGCACTGAGTAAAATGCTTAGTAAATGGCAGCTGTTACTCTGTCAATATTATCACTAACACAAGAGTCACATACGCCTAGTTTTTCATTGGGTCTGCTCATGAAGACCACGAAGCCTAAATTCTTTTTCTTTTTCACTCACATCAGCTGACAGCATTCTTCTGGCCTTTCTTGACTCTCTTTTCCTCTGAATACTGTGAATGTTATTGCTTTTCATCTGGATTTTACTTGTCTGTAAGTGCTTACTCTTCATGATATCCCTGGACTTGATGCTCTCCTTGAGCTACCCTCCCTGATCAGGAGTGAGGTCGGGAGAGAATTCACAGACTTCCATCCTTGTCTCCTGCTCTGATCCCTGCAAAGTCTTTTCCTGCCATATCCAATCTGACTGAGGAATCTTATAAACTACAGATGCATTCATAAGGCACTTGCTTGGGGCAGTGAAAGGGAAATGATCCTTCCCCATGGAATGAGCTCTGGGAGGGAAGGTGGAAGGGAGTCTGGGTTACACAGCAGGGAAAAATGCAGTGAAATCCTACTATTGATAGGCTCCTATTGGCAGTTTATTTTGGTTTCTGGTTTTGAAACTGCTGTGTAAAGTCAGCTACTGACAGTTTTGGTTGCTGTTTGTTGATGTAAGTGTATAATAAACCCAACCAAGTTTCCCCCAAACCTCCTCCCTGGGATTGTTTCGAAGAAAACTAAGAGGAAAAAAAAAATTCCATTGGTCTCTTTTCCCTCTGAAGCTGTGATAGCTTCCCCCATTATCATTCTGAAAAGAGCTCTGATTCATTATTCTGTAAGAAAACCCAAGTGAAGCATATAAAAATAATCTTCTGTAGGCCAACAAGGAGGGATGGCGTGAGATGCTGCAGATGGCAATGATGGAGTGCAGGTACTGAAGGTTGGTGTGAACAGAGCCTTTCTAAAGGCTGTGGATGCAGGGTCTCCATGGTCAGGACACCAGTGTGATTTATCTTCTTAATAAACATGGCAAGAAGGTTTTAGGATAAATAGAATGATTCTATAATCCTAGCGTCCTAACCCTTCCTCCTCCTCCTCCTCCTCCTCCTTCTCCTCCTTCTCCTCCTTGGTAGAAAATCTGCTTAGATTTTGAAAGAAACAGAGGAAGAGTTTTAACTTGGGGTGGGGACTCGACCTTTGGAGGCTGATTACAAGAATGCCTGCATTAACACTCTAAGTCTCCATGTATTAGACACCTCTCTTTCTTTGTGTCTCAACAGAGTTTCAAGTGGTATTATTTGAGAGTATATTAAAATGGTTCAGGATATAAATTACACTTTTCTATTTTTTTAACCCCACCTGACTGACTGACTCTCTCTCTCTCTCTCTGATGAATTTTTATCACTAAGTTCAATTCCTGGAATTAATTCATTGTCCAAAACATCTATCAAGTTCAGTTACTCTGGATGTGTCTAGTCCAGAGTAACAAAATTCTTATTTGCTATGTTGCATAGTGGCACTGAGGCCTGCATACTTTGACTCAAAGGAGTAAAATAGTGCAATGAAAAGAGATAAAATAATCCTATTCTTCCAAAGACAATTTTCTATTCCACTTAAGCATCTTTATTTACCTTGATAACTTAGCTAAAGACAATATTTTCTCCTGTCCCTCACCTAAAAGGAGTCTTATTCATTCAACAAATGTTTATTGAGTGTCTACTATGTGCTAGGAACTCTTCCAAGTATTGAGGATATAAATCAAGTCTAAGTTATGGAATTAAATTCTACTAGCAAACAATAAGCCATGAACCCAATGAATATACAAAGCCAATGGAGATGAATGCTAAAGAGAAAAATGCAGCAGGCTACCTAGCATTAGACCTGTTTGGAAAGCAAACTACTCCTTGGATAGAAAGCAGCTAAAGCAGTGAAGGTTTTAAATTTCAGCTGTCATTCATTCTATATAGTTTTCCCCAAATTGAACTTCTCAGTATTTCTAAGTGATGTCAGCAGGTGATTAGCAAACATAAAACAGTTCAGTGCAAATGTAGAGACATAGGTACCTGTGATGAAGAAGGAACCATGAACTTTGTATCTGGAGATACAAAGGAGAATAATAATAGAAGCTAACACTTCCATGGTGCCTACCATGTGCTGGGAACACTTTGAAGCTAACCTTGGGAGGTGGGTATTAATATCCTTCCTGATGTCAGAGAGAATGCTGAGGCACACAGTTAACTGTGGGTACAAAAGGAGAGTGGAACTTGGTCACAGGCAGCCTGGCTTCAGAACCTGTGTCTGTAACAGTCACACCAAACAATCTCTCCTTTGTCTTCCAGTATGTCAGGATAGGACTGACGTTGAAGGAAAGGACCACATTTAACAGTGCAGAAATTGCTGCAGTGGAGACATCTGTCATAGTTTGAATTTTGAATATCCCTCAAAGGCATAGTTGAAGACATGGTCTCCAGCCTGTGCAGCTACGGGGAGGGCAGTGGGACTTTTAGGAAGCAAGGTCTAGTGGAAGGAAGATAGATCACTGAGGATGTGCCTTGAAGGAGATATTGGGACTCTTACCCTTTCTCTTTCTCTCTTTTGCTTCCTGGCTGCCATGAGATGAGGGCTTCCTCTACCCTAACTCTCACCATGATGTGCTGCTTCATCACAGGTCCAAAAGCAATGGGCCAGCTGACCATGGCCTGACACCTCTGCAACCATGAGCCAAAATAAGCCTTTCCTCCTTTTGAGTTGATTTTCTCAGGCATTTTGTCAGTGATAGAAAACTAGTACACACAATGCTCAAACATTTTGCTCTGGTAATAGGGGACAAAAAGGACTGAATCTATGACTTTGGGAATGTTTTTTTTTAGAGGTAGAGAAGTTTTGGGGTCAAATCCTGATTTATCAGTGAAAAGACAATGAACAAAGCAGCACCACAATAGATAAAGGCACCTCCCAAGTAAAATAAAGTCATGGTTTTGCACATCTGCTCTGCACATAAGTGCATCCAATATCTGCTATTCAAATGCTTTGTGTATACTAGACCTGATCGCAAGTACTTTTTTTTTTTTAATATTTATTTTTTAGTTTTCGGTAGACACAATATCTTTGTTTGTATGTAATGCTAAGGATCCAACCCGGGCCGCACGCATGCCAGGCGAGCTCGCTACCACTTGAATCACATCCCCAGCCCCTGATCGAAGTATTTTCTATATGATTTTATTAATCCCTGATGAGGCAATACAGGACAGGTATAATGATCTACATTTTATAGAACCCGTAACTAGGGCTTAAAGAAATTAAGTTTATTATCTGAGAAAGCATGGCTAAAAGTCCAAGTCAAATTTGTTGACTCCCAACACTCTGCAAAGCCTGAGGGGATGGTGGATGATGAAGAAGTCAAGCTCTCTACCCTGGAAAAGCCCCAGGGTGCAATTGCCCAGGTGAAGGTGTGGCCTGAACTGATCTACCCTGGCCCACCTGATAAACCTGAGTAGATTACACAGCAGTCAAGGTGAGGTTAAGAAGGGGACAGAGCAGCAAGATCTTTCTTTAAAGAGAAGAATACTGGGCCGCCTCCTCCCCTAGCCTGGCGGGTGCGGCACCAGGGAGGCGGGTGTTCGGTTGCCTCGCAGCCTCTGTTCTCCCAGTTCTAAGGTTGCAGCGCAAGGCTCTGTTCACCTGACACTATTGAGAAGTGGAGCAAGTGAAACAGTGGCTTATCACAAGGCACCGGAGGTCTCTGTTTCTGGCTGAGTTCTGCAGTGGACTTGGCATTCAGAAAGCACTTGTAGTCAGACTGCCAAAATACCAGTTTAAAAAAAAAAATCCAAGGTAAGGTCGGGTTTTCTGTCCATCTCCCCTATTCCTTCTCTCTCCCCCAAGGTAGTAATCACATCACAGGGAAACCAGAGCTCCCTAATTTTTTGCTGCCTGCTCCTATTTGCCTGGAAAATATGACATTTACTGGAGAGGACCCAGGGAGGAAGTGCTATGTCCTGATTTATTGCTCTTTGCCTGAGAAGTTTTTTGCTTCTGAGAATTCTATTGTGTTGGAACTGGGGTGGGATTTAGGTCTTGTTCTGAAAGGACTAAGTCTTGGTAATGAGATTAAAGAAGGCATGTCTCTGGACCTTCAGAGCCTTGTGATGTGGCAAGTTATTAAGGAAAACAGAGAAAGGACCATTTGTCAAATTACTCTGCTGAGCTGGTGGGCCTTTAAGGACTATTTGGATGCACAATGATGGGCAAGCGCAGAGGTCCAGTGTCCTCCCCTGAACTCTGCATCTCACCTACACTCCCTCACTCCATACACACACAATGGCAAGGCAAGATGTCTTTGACAAGGGAACAGAAGAGGAATGTGTATTTTCCTTTCAGTGACAAGCCTCCTTATGGATGTAGATGCCAGGGAATGCATGGAAAATGGATGAACTGGAATTTGTGGAGACAGTGGGTGGGTGGTGGAAACAGAACCCAAAGGCTGGGAGAGAGTGAGGAAGAGAACCATGATCCACACCCAGGAAGCCAAAGCTGGTGCCATTACTTTCTCTGCCCTCTCCATCACCAAAATCCTAGAAAATTCTGGATATGTTCACACAGAGGGGGACTTTCTTTGTACTAACATGGCTAGAAAGTATTTTTAGTTGAAATTAAATCTGTTTTTGCACTGGTATTCCAAAGGAACTCAAACCCAGGGACATTTTCTCTTTTGTGACTCAGTCATGTATTTCAGTACTTCTCAGCAACAGCCCCAGGATGAATTTCTTTTCATAACTGCCTCAAGGGTTTGAAGAAAAAGGTTTGGTTTTGTTTTTTAATCATTTATCAGGCCCATAAAATGTATTTTAGCAGACAAGAAGGAAAGAATACTTTTGATAAGTATATGGAAAGATGAAATAAGGATTACCTTGATTTTAAAAATCCAGTTGTTTTTAAATGACAAGATACAACATTATAAGCAGTCAGAATCATGATTTCTCACTATATGGGATAGTATGTACAGTTTTAATGGGGCTGGATTGAACTCCTGAATTGTAGTAGAGCTGCTATATATGAAATCATTTTTCAAGCTTTTACCCAGTTAGTGATCAGGATAATGTTATATACAGTTGTAACGAATATTTCCAGAGTGTGAGAAAATAATGTGAAACATTCCAATTAACAAAGAAAGAATTTACAAAACAAACAAACAAGAAAACCCAGTCAGTTATGAAAACTTGTTCCACATTACTAGTCATAATGCTTGAGCTGAAGAAGGTGGCTTTGGTTTTAATATGTTGAGACCTAGAGGAGCATAAGATGGACTTAGGGTCTTAGTGAACTTCTATAAATAGCAAAGCATGCTTGGAAGATTTCCTGTTGAGGTCTTGAGTCCCTGCATGATCTCAGAGATCAAGAACTAATTCATAGGGGAGCCCAGGCCCAGGTCAGGCCCAGGACTGTCCCTGCTAACCTACCTGGGAGCCCAGGCATAGCCCGCCTCCATCTTGGGACACTGCAGCCATCACCACCCCATGTAATAGCCTTCACCTTGGGACAATAGACAGGGCCTGGAAGCAGCTACATCTCCAACAGGAGCCCAAAGCCATTGCAAGGCCCACCCTTTCAGCCCCATCTCTTAAAGTGGTTGCATCCATCTTGAGATACCCCCACTTCTATCTAGAGTTCCCTATGCTATTACCACCACCACCTTTAGTTGTAGTAGCATCCATCTTGGGACACCAGCTGGGGCCTGAAAGCCCAACACCAGGGTGAGGTATAGGTAATCTGCAGGGACACCACAAGATTATAGGGTAAAAATTGTAATACCTGAGATCTGCACTTCAAGAAAGGAAGACACATAGACAACATGGAAAAAACAATGGAATAAAGTGCCCCAAACCAAGATACTAAGATAATAGAATTCATTGACAGTGCAGTTGTCAAAATGTCAAATAAGGAGTTCAAAATGTACATAATCAAAATGATCTGTGATTTAAAGAGTGGCACAAGAGAGCAAATACAGG
Source organism: Marmota monax (assembly GCF_021218885.2). NCBI lineage: Eukaryota > Metazoa > Chordata > Mammalia > Rodentia > Sciuridae > Marmota > Marmota monax. The sequence goes on along the minus strand of NW_026694084.1, from coordinate 15,364,592 downwards.
CAAAAATTGATCACTCCAACAAAGAGATAAGGGAGCAAATTCAGGTAGCAAAAAATTACTCAAGAAAGAGAGATTCTGAAAAAAAGATCAGAAATCCTTGACATGAATGAAACAATAAACCAAATAAAAAACTTAATAGAAAGCATCAAAAACAGACTAGATCACTTGGAAGACAGAACATTAGATAATGAAGACAAAATATACAATCTTGAGAATAAAGTTGACCACACAGTGCAGATGGCAAGAAACCATGAATAGAACATCCAAGAATTATGGGACAGCATCAAAAGACCAAATATAAGATTTACTGGGATAGAGGAAGGCTCAGAGATTCAAACCAAAGGAATGCACAGTCTCTTCAATGAAATAGTATCAGAAAATTTCCCAAACATGAAGAATGAATTGGAAAATAAAATACAAGAGGCTTACAGGACACCAAATGTACAAAACTACAACAGATCTATACTAAGACACATTATAATGAAAATACCTAGCATATAGAAGAAGAATAGAATCTTAAAGGTCACAAGAGAGAGGAATCAGATCACATATAGGGGAGACCTATTCGAATCTCAGCAGATGTTTTCAAAGACCCTCAAAGCTAAGAAATCCTGGAACAACATATACCAAGCTTTGAAAGAAAATGGATGCCAACCAAATTAAAATGGATGCCAGCAAAATTAAGCTTCAGCTTTGATGACAAAATAAAAACCTTTCATGATAAACAAAAGTTAAAAGAATTTACAAGGAATCCCACACCCACATTACAGAGCATTGTCAGCAAAATATTCCAGGAGGAGAAAATAAAAAATAACAATAAAAATTAGCAAAGGGAAGAACTACACTAAAGGAAAGTCCAACCAAAGGAGAAACCAAGTCAAGTTAAAAAACAAAAATAAACCAAAATGTCCATGAATACAAATCATATTTCAATAATAACCCTGAATATGAATGGCCTAAACTCATCAATTGAAAGACACAGACTGTTAGATTGGATTAAAAAAAAAGACCCAACAATATGCTGCCTTCAAGGGACTCATCTCACAGGAAGAGACATCCACAGACTAAAGATTAAAAGGTAGAGAAAAATGTACCCCTCACATGGACCATATAAACAAGCAGGGGTTTCCATCCTCATATCAGACAAAGTGGACTTCAAACCAAAGCTAGTAAAAAGGGATAAAAAATGACATTTTATTCAATGGGATATGAGTGATCCATACATCAACAAGACATAACAAACATGAATAACTATGCCCCCCAAAATGGGGCATCTATGTATATCAAACAAACCCTTCTTAACTACAAGAATCAAATAGACCATAACACAATAAAAAGAGGTGACTTTAATAAAACTCTGTCAACGCTGGATAGATTTTTTAAAAAACACACAAAGAAAATATAGAACTCAAGAAAACAATCAATAATTTAGACTTAACAGACATATATAGAATATTCCATCCATCAACGAGCAAATACACTTTCTTCTTAGCAGCCCATGGATCCTTCTCCAAAATAGACCATATGTTTTGCCACAAATCATATATTGCAAATACAAAAAAAATAGAGATGCTACCCTGCATTCTATCTGACCATAATGTGATAAAATTAGAAATGAATCATAAAATAAAAAATAGAAGCAATTCCAACACCTGGAGACTAATATGCTATTGAATGACTCATGGATAACAGAAGATATTAGAGAGGAGATTAAAAAATTCTTAGAGGTAAATGAAAACTCTGATACAACTTATCAAAATCTCTGAAGGCAGTGCTATGAAGGCAGTGCTAAGAGGAAAGTTCATTACATTAAGCTCATTCATTAAAAGAATACAAAGTAAAATAAACAACCTGACATTACAGCTTAAAGTTCTAGAAAAAGAAGAACAAACCAACACCAAAAGTGGTAGAAGACAGGAAATAATTAAAATCAGGGCTGAAATCAATTAAACTGAAACAAAAGAAACAATTCAAAAAATTGACAAAACAAAAAGTTGGTTGTATGAAAAAATAAATAAAATTGACAAATCCTTAGCTACATTAACAAAAAGAGAGAAAACTCAAATTACCAAAATTTATGATGAAAAAGGAAATATCATCACAGACACTATTGAAATACAGAAGACAATTAGAAACTATTTTGAAAATTTATACTCCAGTAAAATAAAAAACCTCCAAGACAATGATAAATTTCTAGAGGCATATGATCAGCCCAAACTGAGTCAAGAGGACACACACAATTTAAACAGATCAATTTCAAGCAAGGACATAAAGGCATCATCAAAAGCCTACCAACCAAGGAAAGTCCGGGACCAGACAGATTCACAGCTGAGTTCTACAAGACCTACAAAGAAGAATTAATAGCAATATTCCTCAAATTATTCCATGAAATATAAAAGGAGGGAGCCCTTCCAAACTCATTCTATGAAGCTAGTATCATCCTGATACCAAAACCAGGCAGAGACACATCAAGGAAATAAAATTTCAGACCAATATCCCTGATGAACACAGATGCTAAGATTCTGGCAAATTGCATACAAAAATGTATTAAAAATAATAGCGCACCACAATCAAGTGGAGTTCATTCCAGGGATGCAAGGTTGGTTCAACATATGGAAATCAATAAATGTAATTCATCACATCAATAGACTTAATGATGAGAATCATATGATTGTATCAATTGTTGCAGAGAAAGAATTTGACAAAATACAGCACACTTTCATGTTCAAAACACTAGAAAAACTAGGGATAGTAGGAATATACCTCAACATTGTAAAAGCTATCTATGTTAAACCCAAGGCCAACATCATTCTAAATAGAGAAAAATTGGAAGCATTCCTTCTAAAAACTGGAACAAGACAGGGATGCCCTCTTTCACCACTTCTATTCAACATAGTCCTTGAAACTCTAGCCAGAGTAATTAGCCAGATGAAAGAAATTAAAGGAATACACATAGGAAAAGAAGAACTCAAACTCAAACTGTCATTATTTGCTGATGACAGGATTCTGTACTTAGAGGATCCAAAAACCCCACCAGAAAACTTCTAGAATTAATAAATGAATTCAGCAAAGTCGCAGGATATAAAATCAATACGCTTAAATCAAATGCATTTGATTTATCAGTGATGAATCCTCTGAAAGAGAAACTAGGAAAACTTTCCCATTCACAATAGCTTCCAAAAAAAACAAAAAACAAAAAATAAAACTTGGGGATCAATTTAACAAAAGAGGTGAAAGATCTCTACAATTAAAACTACAGAACACTAAAGAAAGAAATTGAAGAAGACCTCAGAAGATGGAAAGATCTCCCATGCTCTTAGGCAGAATTAATATTGTCAAAATGGCCATACTACTCAAAGTGCTATGCAGATTCAATGTGATTCCAATTAAAATCCCAATGTCATTTCTTATAGAAAAAGCAATCTTGAAATTTATTTGGAAAAATAAGAGACCCAGAATAGCCAAAGCCATCCTTAGCAAGAAGAGTAAAGCAGGAGGCATCACAATACCAGACCTTAGATTATACAACAAAGCTATAGTAACAAAAAAATGGCATGGTATTGGCACCAAAATAGACATGTAGACCAATGGTACAGAATAGAAGACACAGAGATAAATGCACATAAATACAGTTATCTTATACTAGACAAGGGCACCAAAAACATGCATTGGAGAAAAGATAGCCTCTTCAAAAAATAGTGCTGGAAAAACTGAACATCATGGAAGAAATCCATATGCAGCAAAATGAAAATAAAACCCTATCTCTCACCATGCACAAAACTCAACTCAAAGTGGATTGAGGACCTAGGAACTGGACCAGAGACTCTGCACCTAGTAGAGGAAAAAGTAGGCCCTAATCTTCATCACATCGAATTAGGTCCTGACTTCCTTAACAAAACTCCTACAGCACAAGAAATAAAGTCAAGAATCAATAAATGGGATGAATTCAAACTAAAAATCTACTTCTTGGTAAAATAAACAATGAGGTGAAGAGACAGCCTACATTTTGGGAGCAAATTTTTGCCACACACATGTCATATAAAGCACTAATCTCCAGGATATATAAAGAACTAAAAAAACTTAACACCAAACAAACAAACAAACAAACAAACAACCTAGTCAATAAATGGCTAAGGAGCTGAACAGACACTTCTCAGAAGAAGATACACAGTTGATCAACAAATATATGAAAAAATGTTCAACATCTCTAGTAATTAGAGAATTGCAAATCAAAACTACTCTAAGATTCCATCTGATGTCAGTCAGAATGGCAGTTATCAAGAATAAAAACAATAAGTGTTTGCAAAGATGTGGAGGGAAAAGGCACACTTATGCATTGCTGGTGGGCCTGCAAATTGGTGCAACCAATCTGGAAAGTAGTATGGATATTCCTTAGAAAACTTGAAATGGAACCACCATTTGACCCACTCCTTGCTCTATATCCAAAGGACTCAAAATCAGCTACTATAGTAACACAGCCACATTAATGTTTATAGCAGTTCAATTCATAATAGCTAAACTATGGAACCAAACTATATACCCTTCAACAGATGAATGGATAAAGAAACTGTGATATATATACACAATGGAATATTATTCAGCTTCTTCCACTTATAATTTTGATCCATCTTTGTTTTAGTCAGCTTTTTCACTGCTGTGACTAAATGACCCAACCAGCATAACCATAGAGGAGAAAGAGTTTATTTGAGGGCTCATGGTTTCAGAGTTCTTAGTCTATAGAAGACTGGCTCTTTCCCTTGGGGCTCAAGGTGAGGTTGAAAATCATGGCAGAAGAGTATGGTGGAGGGAAGCAGCTCACATGGTGATCAGGAAACAGAGATCCCACTCGTCAGAGACAAATATATATCCAAAGCCACACCCCAACTCCCACCTCTTCCAGCCATACCCTACCACTTCACTTATCACTCAGTTAATCCCTATCAGGGTATTAATTCACTGATTGGGTTAAGACTCTTATGACCCAATCATTTTTCCTCTGAACCTCCTTGCATTGTCTCACATGTGAGGTATTGAGAGACACCTCACATCCAAACTACAACACTCTTTCAACCCATATTTTTGCTAAGTCTAACTCTCAAATTGAATAGAAAATCTCACATTTTAGCTGTTACAAATTTTATTCTAGGTAGATTAGTTCTACTGTTTGTTATAAACAGGATAAAAATTTGGGGGGGGGAGGGGTGTATAATTTATCATTTTTTAATTTTATTTTTTTGTTGGTGCTGGGGATTGAACCCAGGGCCTTGTGCATGCAAGGCAAGCACTCTACCAACTGAGCTATATCCCTAGCCCAGGATAAAAATGAGTTTGTGTATATGTCCTAGCTACTTCTAAACACAGTCCTGATGGCTCTCCACCAGGACTATCAGGACTCAGCCTCCCACATTGCTAGCATGGTTCTTATCATCACCTTGCACACTCTGACCCACCTGTCATCAGAACAGTGTCAATAAACACTGTTTTGTCTCTGTCACCTCCTAGGACACCTGAGGAATCAGAAGTCCCAGTCAAGTGGACTTCCCACTGAGTGTTGCTTAAATATCTTTGTTCTATGCCTGATTGAGATTGCTTTGCTTATTTGAGTTTTGATCAATCTTAGTTCTCCATAAAAATATTACTGATTCTTCCCATCAGAGGTAATTTTTAAAAATCTTTAGTGGCACATACAATATACTATGTTAAGGTTTGTTTTGCTATGTCATATTATGCTATAGATGATTGTTTATTTATTTGTTGATATTTATTTATACCTTAAGTTATTATATATGTATTTATATTATCTTCCACATTTGACTTAACATTCCTTGAAAGCAAAGTTCATATTTTATTTTATTATTTTTTTTAACTTTAAAAATTAAGGGCCTGAGATTATGGCTCAGTGGTAGAGCGCTCACCTAGCACGGGCAGGGCCCAGGTTCGATTCTCAGCACCACATAAAAATAAAGGCATGTGTTGTGTCCAAAAAACGATATTCTCTCTCTCTCTCTCAAAAAAAAAATCAAATTACATCCCTCTTTGAACCCCTATTGCAGTGGCTGGAGGAATGATCAGTGTCCTTCCTATTGCTCCCTTCCATCACTGGTCTATCCTGCTCACAGCTGGGAAAACTCTGTCCCAGCTGGACTGGTTCTTTACATTTCTATGGCTGGGCCCTATCAGTACCACTCTTGTATATGGGAGGCTTTAGAGATTCCTGTTCCTAGTTTTCTTGGTAATTCACACAGCCATTCCCTCTGTGGTCTGGTCAACTCCCAGGGATGCTCCCTCACATGGATCTGGATCCCCATAGACTACACATCTCTCTCTTCTACCGACTTGAGATTATCTTCTTCAAGTAGTTTCTGCCTTCTCAGCAAAATCTTCTGGGTCAAGGAAATACTAAATGCCTGGATAACCCCTTGGAATGGTAGAGAATGGAAAATATAACTAATAAAAATGTATTAATATTATGAGAAAAAGTATCCTTTCACAAACAAGAGGCTAGTAGAGTGGCCCTGAGATGTCAACATTTATAAAAATAAAGAACAAATTTGAATTAGGGTTGTGGTTAGCAGCCAGCTATCCAACAGACTTGATTCAAGAGACCAGACAACTCTAAGCAATATGAAATAGGAAATAAATAATGGCAGATGAGCTCCTGGGAATTTAGTAACTACCACTAGCTGGAAATGTCAGCAAGAATGTTGAAAATATCAGAAGGCTTAGCAAAGGGTAGATGGGATTGGGACTTTGGCATATGACATTGGTCTTCAGGAGGACCAATGGCCTCCAGGTAGGACCTCAGCTTTGGAAGTAAAGAATACTGGGTTGTGCATCATAATCCAATAAGGAAAAACACCAGGAGGACTGAACATCCAGGAAGGGATTCAAAAATTAACACTGTCCAACACTGACTTCATGACTGGGTTGCTGAATCACTAAGCTACTTAATTATGATTTCAGAATTTCTCCTCTAATAGAAGGAAGAGTTGGTCCTTACAATGGAGGTGGGGCTAAATTCCAGCCTGCAGCAGAAATCCAAGTTGTCCCAGGGATGGGGAGTGGAGGAATAGAAGAAGGCGTGGAAAGTGAGTCAGGCCATTAAGCCAGACTTTGGATGCACAGTGTTTGAAAAGGACACTGGCATGAAAATTAGTCTTCACACACTTCTGCACACATGGATACCGTCAACTCTTAACTTTAAACATGTTGAACAAAATAAAAATGGCCTGCTTTTTAAAAACCACCACTTATATTTCCTTCTCAAAAGCTCAGTTGCCACAATCTAAGGTAGAGAATAACTCAAATGTTGAAAAATATAGTGACAATATTGTTCTAATGTGATTGGTCATGAAGTCTCCAAGAACTGATAGCACATTTTCTGGGAAGATAAGAAAGTACATCATGGACGATTGCCAGTTTGTGAACCATTAGTTAGGAAACACTGTGCTTGGATAACTCGAAGACATTCAGTTGAGCAATAACCTTAATTGTTGCAGTGAAAACACTTGCATGTTATTTAGTGACTTCATAAGCAAATCAATCCAATCTATTTCCATTTTCAGCTATGCCACATTCTACAACCACAGCATGCTTCTCTTAAACTTTAGTTAAATACATTCTTCCTCTTGCTTTAAAACTTCTAGTAGATCCCTAATGTGCTCCATGTCAAGTCCAAAGTTTTGCCATTGAAGAGCTCCATAACTTAAATTCATTCTGCTAGTTTAGTCTTCCTGCATTGCTCCCTGGCTCAGTATCCTTTTTAATCTACCACCTGAATAGGTCATGTTACTCACCAAACTTACTTTCATCTTCTGTTGTAAGCTAGTGGAATAAACTAGTTTGTCCTCTTCTGGATATCTAACTGCCACCATCTTTTAAAATTTATCCAAAAGAACTAAAATCATCACACTATTAATGATACATGCATGCACAATTCGTGATAACCAAGTTATAGAACCAGCCTAGGTGCCTGTCATCAAATGAACAACAAAAGAAAATGGATTTTTACACAGACACAAAGACGAATAAAATCATGTCATTTGCTGGCAAATGGATGAAACTGAAAACATTATGCTAAGTGAAATAAGCCAGATTCAGAAAATCCAGGGTCAAATGTATTCTCTCATATGTGGAAGCTAGAGAGAAAAAAATAAAAATAAAAACGTTACATCACAAATATAAAAGGAAACCAATAGAGTAGGCAAAGGAGATTGAGAGGGGGGAGGGAGAAGGGGAGATAGCATGGGGAAATAGTGGGAAGCGAAATCAACCAATTATGCTATGTCCATGTATGAATATATCACAATAAATCCCATTGTTACATATATATATAATGCACCAATTAAAAAAGTAGTGATAGAAAGGAGACCAGTAGAGTAAGGGGGTCAGGGGAAAGGAGAGGGGAGAGAAAAGGGAGATACTAGGTAATGAGATTCATTAAATTATGTTATATGGATATATAGATATGGCATAATCAATCCCACTATTATGTATAACTATAATGCACCAGTTATAAAAAAAATCTAGCTCTTCTTCCATTTCCTCCATGAAACCTTTTCCAATAATACTTGCCAAGAATTTTCTCCCTTACTTCCACTCTCAGTATGACAGGCAAAAATGATCATCTTCCTAACATCCACTCTCTCTTTCTTTCTTCTTGTGTAATCCTTATTTTATTCTGGGCAGCTTTTTTGGAGCAAGAATGGTAATATTCCAATCAGGGAGATATAAATGGATGTCTAGAAATTGGTTTCCTGATTTAGACATGGCATCACATTTTCTTCTGGGTGCTTCTTTCATTCTTTTTCTAGAACTTCGACCAGAAGATGCAGATGGAGCAGTGATCTGGTGTTTTTAAAATGAACAACAACAACAAAAAAAATAAAAATAAAAAAAATAAAAGCTAAATCCTAAGGATGGAAGGTTGGAAAGAGAGGGAAACTGGACTATTGATAACATCATGGGGCTACTCTACCAACTGTATGCTGCCTACCTATAGCCAGCCTTTCTTTTCTTTCTTTCTTTTCTTTTTCTTATGTGAGAAAAATAAACCCTGTTGGGTAACTCACAATATGTTGGTGAAGTATATATGCAGCTTAATACAATATCTATCTTGTACCCCCACATATTTAGTCATTATCAATTTTCTTATACTCTCATATTTGTTAATTTTCTTTCTACAACAAGAAATTGTCTCTTCAGAGATGCATGACATCTTATGTCATTATCAATATTTTGTTACTATTCTTCTCAGACATGTTTGATTTTGAGTAGCTGTTAGTGAAAATGCTGATGAAATTAACTGCATCAGTCAGCCAATCATAATATAAACTATGTGTCCTACATAGCAGACACAGTACCTGCTATGAGAGTTTGAGTTTTGAAATGGTTTCATCATGACAACAGAAATCAGATACTTACATATGGAGTTTTTAACATATTTGTTTAAAAATGGTTGTTAAGAGTTTTTTTCAATTACCTTTCAGTACTTAATTTCATTACAATTCTCTATTAAGGGAATACTCTGAATTGCCAGTGAATGAAAAATAAAATAATTAGATAGAAGATAGAGTCAAGCAAACTTATCGAAATTACGCTATGTCTTAGTAGACTAAGTATTATCGGATGGATGATATAATACCAGGATAATACTCTAGTTATATATTTCCAATGCAAACAAAAAATAATGTTCTTTTTTTTAGTTGTAGAAGAAATATTCTTGCAATTGAGAAAGTCAAGAAACTAAGTTTCCAGGATGTTGAATGAATTATCTACATGAAATTAAAATTAACCAAGAATGATGAGAACAGGTGATGGAGCAGAAAATGATGCACCAGTACTAAAGTGATTTTGAAAGAGGAAGACTGATTAGGAGACAAATGATAGTAGTAAGGAGATTCAGTAAGAGATATTCCCAGTGATTTTGTGTTGGTATGAAGTATGATTATTAAAAGTATTTTTATTACAGTTTTGATATTTCTTACCCAATCATTATTATAAAAAATTAAATTTCCCAACCAATAGTTTTCTTTTATTTGTTATTTATTATTTAAAATTTTATTATATTTTGTCTTTTAAATTTTGCTTTGTAGAACTTATTGAGGTTTCTATGTGGCCTAATATATGGTAAGTTTTCATCTGTTCCATTGTTGTTTGAAAAGAATGTGAAGTCTCAGTATTGGGGGCCTGGAGATTGATATGTAGCTCTTGAATTCATCTTATTAATTATATCATTCCCATAATGAGAAAGTCAAGCCTATTTTGTATTGATCTAAGAGTATTCTGTATGTTTGCTATATAAATAGTTTGTAATGATGAAGAGACTATGAACTTTTAGAAAATTTTTAATCCTTGTCATGAACCCTGAGAGTTCAACTTAGAAAAGGTAAATGATGCTAGGCTTATGATTTTTCAGTTGAAAGTTAAGGGAGTTTGCTTAAGTTTTAAAAGACTATAGGAAATTTAAGATAACTTTGTAATTAACACACAAAAAAAATCTCTCTCTTTCTCCCCACCCCACACTTTATTAGATGAAAGAATTTTAGGAAGGAATTGTTAGTAATTTTGTGTGTTTGTCTGATCAAGATTAGCATATACTAATCTAAAAAATGCACTTGAAAATTTGCTTAGGGAAATTAAGTCCATGAATTGAATAATTGACATTAGAATGTAGTCTATGCTAACTTCAGTTGAGAAAACATTCATTTTTCTCCTGAAAATTATTGTTCTTTTTCTATATGAAATTACAACATTTATAGGTGAAACAAAAGAGTATTTTAAGATGGATTTACAGACTTAAGGAAATTTGGAGTGTTTAATTGGGATATTTATTAAATAGAATATTTAAATTCCATGTAATTTTAAGTAGTCTTTTCTGGACACACAAGCTCCTAGAACATCAGAAAACACAGAACAGAGAGAGATTGGGTATGGTACCCGAAGGCAACAAACAGAAGAAATCTCAGTAAAAGACTTTGGGAATAATGACTTCATGAACACAGGTATCATAGAATTCTTCCACTGAAATCAACAAAAGAATACAAATGTGAAGGTACATATATACATGGAAGAAGACCATTCTTATCTTACAAAGTTTAATGAATTTTTGCCAGATATATTGCTTATGGGACCAAATTAAAGGAAACACCAAGAAGTTCACAACTTTCCCTTTTGAAAATGTAGAATAATTTCGCAAAGTAAATGAACAAATGTCCTAGAAAAATATTGGTGACATTTCCTAGTTTTGAGGGATCAGGACTGCAAATCAAAGAATAGAACACACTGGCATGGGTCTAGGGAGTATTTCATTTGGAATCTGTTTCATTAGCACAGACCCTCTGAGTCTGGAAGTAGAATGTTCAATGGCAATGTGGTCACACTTTGTAGGAAACAGATTCTCCTGCCACCATGGGCCCCTATAAAGAGGGAACCAGACAAAGGCTCATCATATACCTGGATTTACTCTGAATAGTGAAAATCAGTGGACATATATTAGGAAGGAGTAATAAAGTAGATCTTGGATAGGAGGAAGTCTTTTTGGATTTGAGGGGGAAAAAAAAACTTGAGTTAGGAATTGGCTGAGTCACAAGAAAGTGACTGTGACTTGCCTTGATTTCTTTCCCTGCCCATCCCAACACTAGAAATTAATGCTAAATATTTGCTCCTCTACTTTTTTCTGTGGTTCCAATGGAGTATATCCAGGCTCTGTCTCATTAGAGTTCTAGTCTATGAATCAATGGCAGGTAACTGGGAGGTAACTTACTTTATACCACATCCTCTGAATTTTCAGGTGACCATAGAATCTTCATTTTTCAATGTAGACTTGAGAATGAAAGAAGGTGGTATATGGCTGATTTCTGAGCATATTTAGTTTGATAAAGTAATGAAACTTACTCGGTATAAAGTGTAGAATAGACACACATAACTTCTTTAGTACATGCATTAATTAATGCATGTGATCTGTGTAGTGGATAGGGATAAATAAAGCAGCTAGGCCAAGGAGAATTAGGGGAAAACTGAATAGCATTGGTGCATTGATAGTTGATATTAATAGCAACCAATGATAAAATGAATGTACATCAAATTCATCCATCTTCAGTCTCTCCCAGGGAAGCCAGTCTACTCCTGCAATATTGTGAGAGAATAATTGATAATATCTTATGTTTGAGCTTCTTACCATATTCTGCTATCGCCAGGGAAGGAATTCATTGGCATTTCATGTCTGATAAAAGATATTAGCCTTGTTAAGAAAAATTGGTCAGATATAACCATATTTGGGCTGTGGCTGTGGCTCAGTGGAAGAGCACTTGCCTGGCATGTGTAAGATTCTGGGTTCGATCTTTAGCACCACATAAAAATAAACAAATAAAATAAAGGTATTCTGTCCATCTACAACTACAAAAAATTTTTTTAAAGATAAATCCATATTTGAAGTTGTTAACTGTTTTTTTCTGTATTTCTCTGTTGGCTTAATGAGTAAGCCAGAATCTATTCAATGTCAGCTTTAAAGTAGCAGTGTAGTTTAGTGAGAGGAGCAAGGACCCAGGGTCTGCATATATACTCTGTCACTCTCTAGTGTGTGATTCTGCACAGATCACTCAATTTTCCCAGTTCTGTTTCCTTCTCTGGAAATGTGGCAATACTGACTAGTAACTGTAAGAATTAAATCAGACTTTAAATAATCTAACATAGTGTCTGAAACATAGAAGGTACCCAAAACACATCATCCATCCTTTAAATATGCCTTATAATTTATTCCAGAGGATATCAATATCTTCTATCCCATGAGTTAAAAAAAAACAAAACAAAACAAAAATCTCTTGACCTATTGATTTAAAACCATAGAGACCCAAAACTCAGCTGTAAATTACAGAGATATAATATTTCCAAAACATCTTAAAGTATTTTCATTGTAACTTCCTTTCTCAGTCTAGTATATTTGGATACCTATTTTTATTTTAGCATTTACAATGGGAAGTCTCAAGGCATATGACATACTTTCAATTTTTTAGAGATTGAATTTAATTGCATTATTTTCTAGTGGCTAAAAGTCATACCAAATGTATTGCTGTGTTCTTCCTATATATAAGATATGAATGGGAAGGTAAGAAGATTAGAAAGAATTGAGGATAAGGAAGAAATCACAGCGAGAAAAGTGAAATCAATGAGAAATACTCTATTTGTCTTCCATCTTAAGTTACTCTGCCCACTCACATACAGACTGTCTGAAAAGGTGGTATATAAAAGTAACTGGCTTCTGGACATATACAATTTGGTAGAGTAATGGAATTTAGTGAGCATTAGGCAGCCATGAACTCCTTCAGTATATGCAACATGTGATATGTGGAGTGGGTGGTGTGGGTTAAGCAGGGCATGGGAGATTGGGGAAAGGCTAAGCCCCACTGATGTATTGAGAACTGATTTTCAAAAGGACCTAATGACAGTTTGTCTCTTTGCATTCTACAAATTCCAGTAAATTTTCTATACTTGTAATAACTTAGTTTGTATGTCACACTCTGAGTAGTTTGTAAGCTCCTTGGAGGCAGATGCCATGTCTCGCTTCTCTATGCACACCCATCCCCAAACATAAGTACTCAATAAATGTTTGATGGATGAATGAGTAAATGAATGAATTATCACAGAATTGAGTAACCTCAAGTTGCAAGTAGAATGTACCCTGCTATGCCAAAGAGGTTGATATTGTAGCTTTGTAAATTATTTTAAGAGGCTAACTCTACTCATGTATATATCTGGAGAAATGTGGCCATTCATTATCATAAATGGAAGGTCCACAGGCTTGATTGGTAAGTAATATGTGTACATGTGTATGTATTTTAAAATGTTGAATTTGGTAGCTACATGCAGAAATTGGGATATGTTATAAAAATTGGCCTTTGCTTGTTTTACATGACTGAACCTGAAGTAATAAACCATTTATCTTGAGAAAAATCAAAAGTAAGCCAAATTCTCATGGGAATAGATTTGGTGAGAGCTAAGTAGTGGCTGCTCTCTCTGAGCAGGATGTAAGGTCTCTAATTCACCATAATCCCCACCTACTGTCTATTTGTGCTATCTATTGGATCCCTAACAGCAGGTTGAGTTAATGACCCCCAACAACAGACAATGGCCTGGTTAAACGTGGGGGGACAGACATGGAAAAAGGGGATGCCACCTCCTCTTCCAAGTAACATAATTGGACCTGATGGGGTGCTGTCATGGTTGGAGATGGAGGAACACACACCTGTAATGTGAATGTGTTTGGGAGCAAAGCAACTGTGCACTGAAAATGCCAAGAAAGATTGGAAGATTGCAAATTCCATTTCTTTGGGCTGCATAATGTTCCTTTATGGTAAACGAAGACTAGTCTCTTTCAAGCCAGGGGCTTGCAATTAGAGAATTTGGTCACTGAAATGAAAGAGCACAATGGCCAGGATTGAGACTGTACTCAGTCCAAACTACCTCATACAGCTCTCTGGTTCTTAGAAGTCTGCCAACTCAATTTACTTACATTTGGCTTCCACTTTGAAAAATGCATACATTGGATGACACAATCTGTTAAATTAGATTCACTAATATTTTACAGTGATGCAGCAAAGAGCAGGCCAAGTATCTTAGACACATGAGATTTATGGCTAGTGATTAATCTTGCAAAAAATAATGAATTGCCACCAAAAGAGAGGGAAAGAACAGATTCTTTCCCAAACAGGAAAGGAAACCTAACCCCTCATTTGATGGATGAATATGTCTATAAAAACACACAAACAGACACACACACACACACACACACACACAAAATAGAAAACATTTGGAATCTAAAAATTCTCTCTCTGAGCACTCTACAAAGCTTTATCTTCCCAAATCCACTTGGTGGGTACAGCTGGCAGTGTAAGTTTGCTCTTTCACCTTCAGAATGTTAGCAAATTGCAATGGGTGCTCTGCAGGAGAAATATGATATTATTGTACTAGGACTTTCCAGCAGGAGTATGGCTTCCACAGTTGGCAGTTCCAACTGACACTTGCAAACAGGTCCAGTTTGAAAGATGAGGATTCAGGATGCAGTGAACAGCATATTTTTCTTATTATTTTTTATGCCTATTTAGCCTTTTTGAGGGAAAAAAGTCTTTGGAAGTGAAATTCAAGTGAACTATAAGAGCCATCCCTTCGTGTTTTAGTTCTCACTTTCTTTTCTTTTCCTTTGATTTGAAAAGAAAGGAGGAATATGTAGTCTTTCTTAGATCTAGGGGGAAAGTAATTTTGTTGATTTTGAAGAAAAGGACTGTATTATAACAGGCTGGCTGTATCTCTACATATTAGAGTACATACCATATTCCTGGTGGTATTCGGGCTCAGAATCACCACCTTTTAAAAACGAATCCCCCACCTTTTCTGAACTACGACTATCTTATAATCTATTGCTTTTTTATTTTTTATTTTTTGGGTTTTATATAAAAATTCAAGGGAGTCTTGCTTCACTGGTTTTTCATGAAAGAAAACATTTCCTTTGCAGCTTGGAATTAAAAAATGCAACCATTGGGGTTGTTTTCCTTTTCCTTCCTCTAAAACCAAGAAACATATTTTTCTTTCTGCACTGAGACCATTACTGAACTATCAGATGACCAGTTGGGTCCTGAAACCAAGATATTTATAGTCTGTAAATATTTTTATGGTGGTAGTGGTGAAGAAAAGGGTAGTCTCCTCCTATACACACAGACTGGCCTTATGATTTTTATTTTTTAACATTTAAAAGTAAAGTCAATTTTTCCCTGCAATGAGAGCAAAGCAATTTTCAGCTGAGAAAATTATGATGATTATTATTGCATTCTAAGACGCTGTATCTGTGAAATATGCAGACTATGGATTTTTCATGCTTCTTTTTAATGTACAACATAGGCTTTGAGAAATAAAACAGGTTTATAATGATAGACAAGATTATATTTTGAATGTTGCACTATTTTCTGAATCAGTTTTACCTTAGAATATGTCATGCTATAAACAAAGTATTTTAGGAGTTACTTAAAATATTAGTGTTTATGTCTCAAAGGCAATTTAATGGTGTATAAACCAGCATTGCTGTAGAAACAAATGATCCCCTAATCTCAATAAGTTTGAATAACAATGGTGTCTGATAATCAGCTGTAGCTCTACTGTACATGTCCTGGTTCCAGGATAAAGGAGCACCTGTTATTTGGAACATGTCATTCTTAACACATGAAGAAAAACAGCAAGGGAAACACATGAAAGTTCTTACGCTTCTATTTTGGCCACACATGCTGTTGACCAAAGCAAGTTGCAAGGCCAAGACTGATGTCAATAAGGCAGGGTGGTATGTTCCTCCCACATGGAGTCACAGCACATTCAATAACAACAGAGAAGATAATTATCCTAAAGAAAAGGGCAAGCAAATAATTTAGAATGACAATATAATCTACCAGGACAATCCAGAGGAACTCCCATAAGCCCATCACTACTCAGTCAAGTGTGTTTCCAATCTCTATCCTACTTCCATGATTTAATCCATTGCATTCCAGGATAAAGAATACATCCAGAGTAAATTTCTCCTACAGTTCAGTGTATATTCAGGGTATTTAAAAAATAAATTTTATTATTTTCATAAGAACATAAAAACTAAAAGGGTCAATATTCTAAAAGAAAAGCAGCATAATGGGCTCAGAAATGGAGACATACAGAATCACTCAAGTATTGCTCAAAATTCTCATTCTGCTTTATCTTATTCTTTTCCTCTTTAATATGTGTTAATTTTTCTCCCTTACCCAAATACATAAACTTTTTAAATTATATTTCTTCATAATTCATCTTTGCTATTCATTTTTTCCATTTCATGAACTCATTTCTTCATTCAATTTTTATTATTACCTCCTGGATTCATCTAGGATACAAAGATAAAAAACATGGTCCTTACCTTAATTTATAAAATAAGAAAGCTCTACTAAATTGGTCCAAGGTACTTTATAACTCTGAAATCCTATGATTATTTACTCTCAAAGGCCTGCAGGTTTGTAAGAGACACAAAGATATACAAAGTAAGCTATAATACAAAGTAAAATATTTAAAGTGCCATGGAGGGGTAATAGATAGTCGCCATGAAGACTTAGTAGAAGGAGATTCTAAAAGAATAGATTGGCAATAGATCAATCTCATTATCTGAATTTTCTATATTTAAAATTTTCTTTCTCTTTTATTGGTGGACTCTTTTTCTCTCTTTCAGATACTTTATCCTTGATACTTAGCTTAGGCCTCTGAATATAGCTCTTAAGCACACGGAATATTTTGTTTTCAAGTTACATATAGAAACTCAATTCAAACTGGCCAGGAATGTATTGATTCCTAAAATGGAATCATATCAGGCATTTTAGGTATATATCTTAGTTCATTTTCTACTGCTCTAACATACTAACACAGATTGGGTAAATAACACACAATAGAAATGTAGTTAGCTAATGGTTCTGGAGGCATAGAGGTCCAAGAGCTGGCATTTGGCAAGAGCCTATATATTGTGTTATATGTAAGATGGAAGAAGGGCAAGTGAGCCTGCAAGAGACAGAAGAAGTCAGGCCAGACTCCTTCTATCAGGAACCAACTCTTGCAATCGCTAACTTTCCCCTGCAATAATGGCATTAATCCCTTCATGAAGGTGGAGCCTAGTGACCTTAACACTCCTAAAGGTCCTCTCAAGGCTGTTATGATGGCAATTAAATTTAACACGAGTTTTTGAAGTGACTTTCAAATCATGATAACATAGAGTCTAGGCACAGTAATCTCCCATATCTTTGGTTTTGCTTTCTGTATTTTATTTACCTGTTGTCAACTACAGTCTAAAAATATTAAATGTAAAATCCAGCGTATCCACACCATATATGCTACTTGTGAATTAGTTATGTAGTATCTGTCTCAGTTATCAGATTGACTTTGTATTGCAGTACTTGTGTTCAAATAATCCTATTTTACTGAATAGTGACTCTAAAGCACAGGAGTAGATTTGCTGGCAAATCAGATATGCCAAAAGAAGCCTATTGTCATATGTTTGTATAGGAAAAAAAAATACCACCATACTATCTAGGTCTGTGGATCAGATGCTACTACTGCATTTAAAGGATGTCAGCAGGAACCTATTTTTGTTCTTTGACTTTTGTTTTCCTGGTTTGGGCTTTCACAGGTGATCTCTCTATCCATGGCTCCAAGATTTCAGGCTCCCAGTTTAGCAACCTCCATGGTTCCAGCTCTTGCAGGAGTTCCAGCAAGTGTTACTTTTGTCTTGGTAAACAGTCTCACTCCTGAATCATTCATAATGACCAGGGGAATGGAATGTGTCAATGTTGGGCTAGGGTCACATTACTACTTTTAGAGTATGGAAGAAGGTAGGCCTCCCTTGTAAATGGACAGGGATGGTAACCCCTTAGGGAAATAAGATTGCTGTTTTAGAGGAAGGGAGAAATGGAAAATAAACATGTAAAAACAACAGATATCTGCTACGTAGTAGGTGCTTAATTATGCATTTTGATAAAAATGTGTTATTACTGGTTTTATTCATTTTAAAGACATTTGTGGGTACAAAGAGAATTTTTTTTCCTTTCCTCAAAATTTTGTTGTCATTAGTGCTTGCCCCCCCCCCATTCTTCTTTTTTGTCCTTAGTCTTTTCCCATCTCATTGTCAATATTATTCACTGCATATGTTGTTAAGCTTCTTTAATTTCTTTAAATACATTAAAGCACGGTTGCTTTTTAGTATGCAAGATGACACCATCATTACAGTCTTTGTGTGTCTGTTTAATTTGATGTTTCTTGCTCATGGTATCTTTCTGTGTATATATGTGTCTGGTTATCCTTTATTTGATGCTAGTCATCATATTTAAAAAATTATTCGCAGGAATAATGAGAATCTATAATAAAGCTACTTTATTCACAGAAAGGTTTTCACTTTTTTTTTTTTCTTCTGTCAGCACCTGTGGGCACTACAAGGCCAGGATCATCTAAACTCAAATTCAGTGCTTCTAGGTCGCTAGACCAACCAGGAGATGTAAATCTGGGATTCAGAATAATGAAGGATGGTTTATTATCAAGCTGCCTTGACACTGAGGGTGTAGCTGGGATGCCAGTTTATTGTGAGAATGCTTTCCTATTTTGCTTCTCAGCCAGGGTATACCCTATGTTTGAATTTCTCTTTTTCCTTCCGACAAGAGGACCACCCCCACCAAGAATACTGAAATTCAGAATTTCTAAGTTAAGCAACTACTCTCAAGGTCTAATGGCTTTTGTGCTGATTTCTGTTTAAAATGGTTCTCAACATAGCAGTGAAGTTCTGTCTAGTGTTCCTAAGGGCAATAACACTGTCATGTGCCTCATATTAAAAATACATGTGTTAAATAAGTTCTTTTCAGGCATAAGATACAGTACTATTGCCATCAGTTTGAGATTAATGAATTAGTAATATAGAAGAATATCTTTATATAGAAAATGCATAAAAAAATTATGTAGTGATTGGTTGATAAAAATGTTGTGACCAAAGGCTTTTAGGAAAATGACCCTATATTTCTCCTAGGAGCAATGTTTCAGTATTGGCTAATTTAATGTTCATAGAGACTTCATAGAACATAATTTTCATAAATAATGAGAATCATTTTTATGTCTATATATCATATAACAGTTGCTATCACATATGACAAATCATGTGGATATACATAAGTATATATATACTTTTTGAAACCAAACTCTTTTTAAATATATTTTTATTTGTTCTAATTAGTTATACATGACAGTAGAATGCATTTTGACACATCATACATAAATGGAGTATAACTTCTCATTCGTCTGGTTGTACATGATGTAGAGTTACACAGGTCATGTAATCATGTATGCACATAGGGCAATCATGTCTGAGTTTTTCTACTATCATTCCTACCCTCATAGCCCCTCCCCTCCTTTCACCTCCCCTCTGTCTAGTCCAAATTACCTCTATTCCCCCACCCCCTTATTGTGAATTAGCATCCATATATCAGAGAAACCATTCAGCCTTTGTTTTTTTGGGATTGGCTTATTTTGGTTAGCATAATATTCTCCAGGTCCACTCATTTACCAGCAAATGCCATAATTTCATTCTTCTTTATGGCTAAGTAATAGTCCATTGTGTATATATACCACAGTTTCTTTATCCATTCATCTGTTGAAGGGCACCTCAGTTAGTTCCATAGTTTAGCTATTGAGAATTAAGCTGCTATAAACATTGATGTGGCTATGTCACTGTAGTATGCTTAAGTCCTGTGGGTATAAACCGAGGAGTGGGATGACTGGATCAAATGGTGGTTCCATTTCAAGTTTTCTTAGTGGTTGCACCAATTTGTAGTCCCCCCAGCAATATATGAGTGTACCATTTCCCCCACATTTTTGCCAACATTTATTGTACAACCAAACTCTTAACTGGTTTCCCTCCAATGTATTCTCAGTTTTGCCAATGTAACTATCTTATTTGGGTAGAACTGAATGTTACACTTTCTACTTATATATACAAAAAAAAAAAAAAAACCTCCTTAGTGCATTGACAATAAAGTTCATATTTGTTACCATGGAAGTTCAGTTCACTTAAAATCTAGTTGTCATCTACTTTGCCAATCTAAACCTTCACCTTCTTTGCTTACCATATTATTGTAACTGTGTAAGGCTTTCGATATGCGGTGTTACCCCAAAACTCCTGGGTTAATTTAGCAATGTTCAAAGGTGAAATGATTGGCTAATGAGAGGGGTAACCTAATCAGTCCATCCTAGTTCCAAAAGACTAACTGGGTGGTAACTGTAGGCAATTGGGGTGTGGCTAGAGGAAGTGGGTCACTGGGGGCATCTCCTGGAAGGGTTCATCTTTCCTGCAGCCCCTTTCTCCTTCTCTCTCTCTCTGCTTCAAGCAGGGCTTCTCAGCCAAGCCTTTCTACCATGATAGTCTGCCTCATCTTGGGCCTAGAGCAATAGGTTCAGCAGACCACAGATTAAACCTCTGGAACTGTAAGACAAAATAAACCTTTCCTCCTCTAAGTTGTTCTTTTCAGGTATTTTGGTCACAGTGATGAAAACTAAGACACTGTGTTCTTCCAAAATATAAAAGCCATTAATGACAAAAAATAGACTAAAGGGGACAATAAAGCTTGACAACTAAGTGTAGTGTATAATTCTGGATACACTCTTGGTTTGAGGAACAAGTAGTTTATAACAGACATTTTTGACAGCTGAGAAAATTTGAATATAGACTGGATTAGATAATATTTTATCAATGTTAAAATAATAATTCTGACATATTGAGGTTATGTGAGTAGACGGTATTGTTGGGAAGTATATACTGAAGTATTTAGGAGTAACAGATGATGTTTAAAACTTGTCAATTAGTTGTAAAAAATCTAACTGTAGTGATAAAGTAAATGATAAAGCAAATGAATTAAAATTTAATTAATTGGTGCTACTTGGAAAGGGTATTTGGGAGTTTTTAAAATCTCATCAGTACTAAAATAAAATAAACCTTTGAAAGACAAAGACAGTATCCTATTTTTATTTATTTATTCATTATTGTTTACCTTTTTCCAGTTGAAATGAAATTCCCATAAAGGCAAAGATCTTATCTTCTCTTTTCAGCACCCATAACAGAGTCATTATAAAGGACTTTAATAAGTATTACTGAAAAACATGAAGACAAATTACAAACTTCTATACCTGTAATTTTGCTCTCTCCTGAAACCAAACTGAAATCCAAAGTCAAACAATTTTTTCCCCCCAAAAGTGGGAAAGTCTACAAGAAAAGAAAGAATAAGAGAAAGGACAACAACTGTCCACCCCCACCCTCCCTGTTCCTTTAGTAGTCCCCTGCTTGGTCGAATATTGACAAAATTTTATTTGGAAAATCTGATTAACTCTAGTGAAAATAATTAAATAAATTCTGTCTTGATTCCTTCCATAGATAGCTCAATCATTTTATGTAGGGTCTACTTTTACTATAAGGTAAACTCAAATTGAAAAGTAAGCATCAGTTACTGAGAGCTTTTAATCAATTTTTTTTTTATCTTTCACTTTTAAATAAAAGCAAATATCTCCAAGTTACCGATTACAAAGAAAATCCACAAAGATGAAAAATAAAGACCAAACATAGGGAAGAGCTATTTGGAAAAAAAAAGAGGACTATATACAAAGAAAAAATTAAAAAGAAAAAGTGATCTCTTGGAAATTTAAAAAAAAAAATGAGAAGAGCAATGGAAAACTCATTAGAAGACTTGAGAGATGAAGCTAAGGGAATAGTCCAGAAAGTAGAGGGAAAAAATGACAGAGATGAAAAATAGGGAAGAAAATGTAGGAGAATTAGAGGACCACTCTTGGACATCTTATGTTTGAATACAGGTGTTCCAAAAAAGGGAGAGAAAATGAAGGGGGTGGACAACATCCATAAAATAATTTAAGAATGTTTCCAGTGGGCTGGGGATATAGCTCAGTTGGTAGAGTGTTTGCCTGGCATGCATAAAGTCCTGGGTTCAATCCCCAGCACTGCCAAAATAAATAAATAAATAATTAGGACATACATTTGCAAGTTTAAAAGCCTATGTAGCTTCCAGAAAATTCAGTGAAAAAAAGATTCATACCAGTGAAATTTCAGACTGGTAAGCTTTGGGGAATGATCTTCAATAGGAGCATAAATAAGGATCAGCAATTAGGATAGCTTTGGCTTCCTGAAAATAAAAGACAATACTAAATACTTCAAAATTCTAAATACTAAATGATGATGGTTTTTAATCTAGAACGTTACACCCAGGCAAACAGTCAATTGTGAAGATAGAATAGGAACATTTTTATACATGCATCGTGTCAAAACATTTGCCCTTTATAGAAATCTTCAGGAAATTCTTAGAAAATGACCTATACCACAATGGACCAAGAAAGAGAAAGACATGAGACAAATTCACCAGAGATAAGCAGGAAAGGGACTCCCCAGGAAGATGGTGAGGGGACATCCTGTTCAGCTGAAGCACACTGCAACCTTCAGTAGGGCCTTCAAGAAGATGAATCAATGGCCTATTTGGTGTGAATGAATATATCAAGGGATGATTCAGATGGTCAGGAGAGAAGCTAGGTTGAATTCATGGTGGGCACAGGAAATTCTGCTGAGAAGAACAAGATTATGATGATTGCAGAGAAAATAAAAGTTGTACAGGAAAGTAACTTGTACTCACAGTTGACTATGTGACTCAGCTCTTAATAACATACTTAGTCATAATGATTCAACTACTTAATATTGATCAAACTATATTTGAAGGATGGAAGGATGGTGTGCAGGGGGAAAGAAGGGGCAAAAGGAAGTAAGTTTTTATTTTTTAAAATGGGAAATCAATAAAAAATACTTGTATCAGTCATGGTTTGATCTGAGGGATAGTCACTGGATGTTGTGGATAAGGAATTTATTACAGGAATTAGGTCTTACACAGTTCTGAGAGGAGCTAGGAAGTGAAGTTCTGGAAAGGAAAAAAGAGAATCAGGAGAGTTGCTAATATATCTGAGAACCATTTTGTGTCACTACCACAGTGTGAGAGCCACAGAGGATTTTATGGAGAGGGCAACAAAAAGCTCCTGACTACACTGTAGTCCAGAGTAGCAGGCTTGGGGTCTCTGTAGGTCAGCAGGACCACCAGTCAGGAAGAAGAGCTGGAGGTACAGCAAAAGGGAGAGTTTAAGCTGTTCCCTTGGTGGACTTCAGCTTCTGTCCCTCATTGCATCTTACTGTGAAAGTTTTTCAGAAAGTCTTAACCACTGTTCTATTTCTGTCCATCTCCAAAATCTCATCTAAATCCCTCTTTCAGCCAGATCTCACTCCAAATCCATCGCACAACAAGAGGTGTGGGAAATATAGTTTCCAATTTAACCCAGATGATACACTACAAACCACAACAGTCCATCTGTTGACAATTTTGGATCTAATATGCACCTAATAACCACATTTAATTTCTGAATAAAGACAAAAGTGAATTTGTGATTCCATGGAACATGGAACACCTATCCACAGAAAAACATATTGACCTTCTTCCCAAAGAGGACACACAAAATCTCAGATGCCCTTTTCATCTTGGGGTAATATTCATTGTTTTGGTTGAATCACACTCACTATTTCATATTCTTTAGTTTAAATAATGAGATATAAGATTAAGTACAGTTCATATTTCTCATGTGAGCTTGCAGAGGATAGGAAATAAAACATTGATATTCATATCAAATCAAGGAAGAAATATTTATATTACAGTCTGTGCTTTTGCAACTAGTAATATGGTTACAACTGGTAGTTACAATTTGGGCAGCCAACTATGTCATACTTGATTTGTATAACAGAAAAACTTTTGGTCTGGCTTGCAAGTATAACTCAAATCATCACAAAAGAGAGTCACAACTCCTTTGCCAATCTCAGAATTGAGCCAGTTCATGGCCCCAGAATCTCTTGCATGAAGAGGTCAAGGCTCTGGAAAAGTATCCTCACTCTAAATATTTTTTCTGGCCTTCCTCTACAAGACCTAGGGCCATTTACTCAGATAACTATATTTCTGTGAAGGGGAAATTACCAGACTCTGGGGGAATACAAAATACTAACTCTAAACTGACATTAATTTCTTGACACCCAAAATTGTGGTCCAGAAGAATAGGGACCTATAAAAATTGAGTGATTAATGAAGTTTTTGGCTTGGTTAGCTTGGGTCTATCTCCCAGTAGGCCCAGTTGATCCCCAAACCACTGCATGTTTATTTCCCCAACTAGAAGAACCTGAATATTTATTCTCTGAACTTTCTGTGTGTGTGTATAAAAAATGATATATATTTTATTATTAAAAATGTTTTCTAGGGGCTGGGGTTGTGGCTCAGTGGTAGAACGCTTGCCTAGCATGTGTGAGGCACTGGGTTCCATTCTCAGAACTGCATATAAATGAATAAATAAAAATAAAGGGTTATTCATAACTAAAAAAACAGACATTAAAAAATCTTTTCTGTATTGTTCCAAGATTAAAGTGAGATGCATATGACATTGCAAAGTAAAATATATTGAAAATAAGTGAGAAAAATATGGAAAAGGGAAAATATGGGTAAAAATATGAAGAAATGAAACCAATAAATAAAATGCCAGTTATAAAGTCTTATACACTTGTTGATGGTAAGCCACAGATTTGCTCTTGAGCAGTAGCACAGTTCATTATAATCATAACTTAAAAACCAAATCAAATGTTTAGAAAGGTATAGCTATTTTGGATACCAGTGGGGGAAAAAAAAATTCCGGGGAGGACATTTCCTGGTCTTAGGGATTATGTTTATCTCTTATTATTAGCAATTATGTTTATCTCAATAAGCATAGCTAATTCAGTATGGTAAACACAGTGAAAACACACATTCTATTTATATTAATGGGGACTGAGCCTAATTCTTTAGAAACAGAGAATCTTTGGTATCTCTCTTTAATGTAGTATAGTAATGCTTCCTTCTAGCAACCACTTTTACATGAAAAAGAATAGTAATGACACAAATTACTATAGTTCAAAAAAGCTTAGGACATAAAGGATTATGTAAGGGAAATGATTCTAAAACATTAGGTCAAATCTTGAGTTTTCTCTGTTAAGCTGGTCTGATTTGGATGGCCTTTGAAGTCAACAAAACTGCCTCCTGGATTTCTTCCATGGGATGGAGAATAAATCAAGAAATAGGCCTTATCACATCAGTGTACAGAGAGTTTTCAAGTGGCAGAACAGTATTAACATTTGGAGGAGTCAAATATTTACACATTTTTCAAATGTTAAATAAGTGATTATGATATGCTTTTTAAAAACAACAAATTAGCCTGGATAAGGACTGGTCCTGACCTTGGTGAAGATCCTTCATATTGATTTAATTACTTTATACAAAATATAATAAATGAACATGTGCTAACATAGGCAACTAGCAAAAGAGACATTTGTTTATATTTAAAGGAAAAAAACTTATACAGTTAATATTGACATAGTAGCAAAAAATGCCATAATTTATTCCAAAGCAATTAAAGGATAAATTCTGGCTTACAAGAGAATATACAACATGAACAAATATCAACAATGAATAAAAAGATTGTGGGAAAATTTGAATTTGAAAATATGAATATCTGATAACATGAAAGATAAGAGAACTCTAAATCAATTAGCTAATGAAAACAAGAATCAATGCCAAAATCAACCAAATCTGTGAACCTAAATGTTTAAATATTCAGAAAAATTTCAATCTATCTTTAGCTCTCATTGCTCAGTCATAAAAAATCATTAACTTTCTGAGGTTCTTTATATTGAAAGTAAGTTTTAGCAGACTCCAAAATGGAAATTTAAAGAGAATGGCATGTGGAAGAGCTTTTTCAAGCACGACCTTTCTGAATTTATAAAAGATTGACAAATTTCATTATGTAAAAATATTTAAAATTATTCTCTATATTAGTATTCATTAGAAACAAATATAAAAGACAAATGATAAAGTTTGAAAAGTATTTGTAACTCAAATCTCACAACATAATATATATTGTTATGTTTATACGCTAAAAAGCAAAACTAAATGATCAGGAACACAATAGAAAAAGCATCAGATGATATGTTCAGAGAGTTCATGTAAAAGCAATGTAAGTGACTAACACATAGTAAAGGCCTTTAAAGGGAAAAATATCCCATGTGAAAATATGCTGAGCTACCACTTTTTGCTTACAAGTATCAAAAGTCAAAAAAATATAGACTCCCCCGTCCCCAGGAAACAATTTGTAGAAAACATGCAACAAACCACACACACGTATGTCTAACTGTTTGATCCAACTTTTGTACTTGAAGGAATTTATAAAATGATCTATGAGAGTTAATTAAAACTTTGCTTATAACAGAAAAAGAATGAAAACAATGTGACTGTCTATCAGTAGGCAGCTGGCTCAACATAGCCAGACAATGAAAAGATATACAATGTATAAAAAGAATAGGACATTCTCTATGAACTGATGTTCAATGAACTGTAAAGTACATTGAAGAAACAAGATGCTGATCAGTGAATAAAGTATTCAACTAATACTGCTGCATAAAAAATGGAAAGAATATATTACAAGTGGATGTACACACACACATGTACACATTTATCTTCACATATATATTTGCTTAATAAACACAAAATATCTCTTGAAGTCTACTCAGAACCTGGTAGGTTATACAAGAATAACTTATCTCTAAGGAGAACTCACTCACTACCTGGGGGAGAGAGGTATGAGAGCCTTTTCCATAGATATCCTTTTGTAAAAATTGATTTTAAGCTATCTGAATGAATTCAAACTTAAAAGAGCAAAATACAAAACTTGCTTCTAGTCTCTACATCTTTCCCTACTCCAGGCCCCTGTTAACCTTCTCTTTTGCCTAAGAGTGATACGCAGTCTACATCTTAAATATCATCAGTATGCTTCTCTGTACACAGACACTGGCACATATCTATTTACAAACCTAGTTTAATGAAACACAATATAAATTTAGTTTGAAGGAAAACGTTCATTGAGACTCTGAAATGTAGAATCTGTAAGCTGTGAGCCTCAATGACAACACAGAATTTGGAAATGAAAGGAAGCAGAGATATGGGATTAAAGTTAATGATAGTTTAGGATCCACTGGGGTTGTATTTTTGAGTAGCAAGAACATTCCTGGGTTCTTGAAATCAGAAAAAAATATTCAGTGAATGGAAAAAAATGCAAACAAAAACAAAAACAAAAACAAACCCCAAAACAACAACAACAATAACAACAACCCCCCCCCCCCAAAAAAAAAAAACCCTTCCCTGCATTATCAACAAATTAGCCCCAGAGATTTAGCATGGGACTTTAAATTTCCCACTAAGCATGGCAGAGTTTTGAAGTTCAGTGAAGAGAATGGTGAGGGTAAAGAGAAACCAGAAGTGAGAGCATATTTTTACAGAAGTGGGGTTGTTACAATTCTTTTTCATGAACTTAATCTGGAAGTTCACTAAACTGAAAAGTATCTCTGGTTTTAAAAATGCCAACTCTGCCACCCAAAGGACAAAAATTATGGAAAGTTATCTTTACAGGGATAAGGTTGAAAGAGGTCTGTAATTTAACAAGGATGTCTCTTTTTCTACAAAGAGATAATGAGTTTGTCCTCACATTGGTCAGATCCCATAGTAAACATCTCAACAGAAAATGGAAAATTGATTTTAAGCCAGAGCATGATAGAGATGAAAGTGACCTTGGCCTGACTTCCTGAAAATACTACCAAGGAAACTGAGATCCAGAGAGCTGCTCAAAGTAATCCTGGTGGTAAATGGTGGAGCTAAATCTGCTTGGGTTTGTGCTTATTTTTCTTTAGGCATTTGAAAGGACACTCACCATCATTGATACCTAATGGGCTTCAAACCATTCAGGAAGGCAGGGAGCTTACTTAGAGATTTTTTTCTGTCCTGATCCCCCCGCCCCCCCCCCCCCAGGATTTGTTTATTTACATAATGGTAGCAGGGATTGAACGCAGGACATGCTACATAAACTTCCATGGATTTTACTCCTTTATTAGTGCAATACATCTGCTACATGCATGTGAGTATATGGGGGAGAAAGTGGTACTTATGATACTGGAGAGACTCAGTAGAATATCAAGTCATTATGCTGAATGCAGCACCACTCCCAAAGTTGAAATGTTTCCAAATGCTTCCAAATTCTGTGATAAAAATCAAAGACTTAGAAAGCCAAGAAACAGATTCGCTGTTTCTGCAATGTGTTTTGTCAACTCTGTTCATGCCCTGTGGGCCAGTCTCAGGGCTGGATTTTCTTATCTATGAAGTGGGACCAATGACCTCATCTCAGATTCACTTGAGTGTTCTCAGGCATGCATAAAGGGCATAATATTGAAATTCCTATCACGATAGGCAGGTATAATGGAATAGTTAACAAACATGAGTAGTTAGTAGTTTTATGTTATTTTTTTAATGATTGTCTTGGCTCAAATTTCTGAGTATCTTCTGAAACTTTTTAATAATTTAAATAAAATGCTACCATAATAATATAGTACCTGTGAGCATGTCTATAGAGGCGTCCATACTGCCATGCTTAGCAGTATGAATTCTTATCTTTTGCCTAAGGGACAAATACGTTCTTCCCTACAGTATTGAGTGCAGGAGATTTCACCAGCAAGAAATAGGGTAGAAGCATGTGTATTTAATGTAAAACCTTGTTGAGTTGAGTATTCCCTCAAACCCAAGACACCTGGAAGTTTAATTCAGGAAAATTTCAAAGTGGGAGGGAGGGAGGGGAACTAAGAATGAGAAACACCAACAGAAAGTGAATTTTTCTTAAAAAAAAAAAAAATCAGGGTCCCAGTTTCTTAAGTACTGCAGACAAGGTACCACACATTTTTATGAAATGTCCAGCAGGAAAAACAAAGTCAAGAAACAACAGTTCTGAGGACAAGGGAAAGCTATTAGAAAAACTCATCTTACTCCCTAAACTGTACATTTTGATTTCAGTCTTGCTTTCAGATCTGAAGTCTGCTTTCAGCTCTTCCTATAAAACAAAGCCAAGATGTAAATTAAAAAGTGGCAGAGGTGTGGCTTCCTGCGGAATGTGGCTCAAGTTTAAATTGTGCTTGTCAGTAGCAGCGGTCCTGGCCTGAAGCTTGGGAAGGAAAGTGTAGAAGGCATCAGTCCCTCCTCAGATCCCCCTGCAGGAAGGTTGGCGCTAAGGTTGGAACAGATCCCAGAGCGCTAGAGAGGACGAATTGGGCGTGAATCGCTGGTCTCTCGCGCAAAGCAAGGTCAGGGGGCGCCTGTGACCCCAGCTGCTGTTCACATTGGCCATCTCCTCTTGAAAAGCTAGGCAAGGGTTTCTCCTGGAGTTAGGCTCCTTACAGGCGGTCAGCTCTCTTTAGGACCTCAGGGAAACCCAAGAGTTTCTGGCTTTAGGACCCAGGAACGCTGAGGCAGCCTGGATTTAGATGCCACCACCTACTTATAGAGGCATCCCGAGCCTTGGTCGGTCTGCATCTCCATTGGAAAGTGCGCTCGCCACATCCCTTCAGCCTCCCGAGAGTGTTCTGTCTCTCACGGGCTGGTCAGGGAGAAACCTTAGCTGGGGAGTGACCGTGGAGAGAGCCCGAGAAGCAGCGCAATTGGATAGAAACGCCGAAAGCCGAAGCACCCCTGGCTCTGGATCGCACTAGCGGGTGGAGACGCAGCATCTTAGTGGCTGCGGAAACGCCTGCCCCGCCGCGTTCCTGCCAGGCGCCGCCGGCCGGAGGACCCTCAGCTTGTGCCGACCCTGCCGCGGGGACCGGAATCCCAGAGCCGCCAGGAGCTCTAGGCGGGTGTTGGCAAACTTTTCTCGAGCCCACGTGCTAACCAAGCGGCTCGCTTCCCGAGCTCGGGATGGAACGCCGCGCCTAGGCACCCCTTGCCTCCCGAGACGTATGTGCGCACGGTAGGCAACCCACACCTTGCTGCCGCAGCGCTTGAGTACCCCACCGTGGGGCCTAAAGGGCCCAAGAATGTTCTTTTAACTCTGCGCTCTCAGTGCTTTTAGAGCGTTTTTCATTCCCCTGAGCGTCCGCACTTTTACCCCGGGTCGGAGCCCTTAGCTCGGCAGAGGTTACTAATTCACTGATTGTAATTCCTCTCCAAGTCGTCTGCAGCTGTTAACGCTCTGCAATAGGCTGCTCCGTGGCTCGTGCCAGGCATTGGGTTTGCTTCCCCCTTCCCTCCCTTCTTTAAATTGGGACGCGCGAAGGCGCAGCTGCCTGGACGGGATTCTCTCAGTCTTCCATCCACTCTGTTTCTCGCTCCTCGTCTCTCAGGTTCAAGGTAGAAGAGATGCTGATCGCGCCGAATTGACCAGTGCAGCCCCGGGGCTAGTGGCAACCCTTCCTCTGCGTCGTCCCCAGCAGCGCAGCCGGCGCCGTCTCTTTGGATGAACCTTTCAGTTCCCCTACTTTGAGAGGCGTCTCTCCTCCGCCCGACCGTCCAGATGCAGTTTCGCCTCTTCTCTTTTGCCCTCATCATTCTGAACTGTATGGATTACAGCCACTGCCAAGGCAATCGATGGAGACGCAGTAAGCGAGGTGGGTCCCTCTCAGCTGAAGGTGCGTGGGGTCCCGCGTGGGCGGGGGTGTCCAGGTGCTCGCCCACCACTGGGCTTCGGGGGCTCAAATGGGCAGGACGGTGCTTTCCACTCCCCAGCTCTTGCGGACCACCTCTCTTTTTCTTTTGAGACCCCGAGGGCTGCAGAATGCCGGTCTCTTCTGTCCACGGTGGGTGCGGTGAGCCAGAATGAGACGCGCTGCGAGCCCGGTGAGCCCGGCGTCTCTAGAGCGCTCAGCTCTAAGTCGTGCGGTTCACACGCCGGGTCGTTCCTGGGCCTCCACTCCAGGACTCTTTCTTGGGTCTCATTTCTTACTTGGGATCCATTTTTCTTGCTTGCTCTCTTTTGGTCCTCTTAATATTTTCCCTAAAGCCCATTTTTTTTTCTCTATCTTCGTGCCCCCAAATCCCTGCCCCAATTGCTTGGACCTGGCTTAACATATGGGGGTGGGGGTGGGGGTGTTGAAGAGCTGGGTAAGAGTTTCTGTCAAGTTGATCTGAAGAACCTGCGTTTCCAGGAAAAGGGCACCATTGCTCTCTTTTTTCGGGAAACTGAGACGAAAATGAGAACTTTCTGAATGAACCAGCTACTCCTGCGTTGGCTTTCTAGAGTGTTTGCCTACAGCGTGATGTTTTAAAAAATAGGCCCCGCTTTGCTTCTCCATTTGTTTTCCTCAAAAGCAGCAATTTCGGAGTAGGGTTTCTGTGCACAAGGAAATTCACTTGCGGCATTTTAACCGCTCGCTCCCTCTCCATCACTTGTGCGAGCAGCAAGGAACGCGGATGCAAACCTCAAGGAAGGTTTTTGAGAATTAACTAGCTTTCCTACAGATTTATTGTGCGCTTATTTCGGTCTTGCAGTCTTGCTGGGCCTGCAGCTCATCCAACTGCATTTTAGGGTATGTGCAGCTAGGCACAATTAAGTCTTCCCGGGGGATTTAAACATGAACCGCCACACGTCCCTTGAATTATGCGCTCAGGGAATGTGTGCAGAAGTCCTTTGCAGGCACCTACCTGGTGAGAACTATTTGTCTCCTTCCTGCAGTTCAGACTTTGGTGCTGTTAGAATTTGTTGAGAGAGTCATAGATCTTGACCCCCACCCCCGCGATATAAACATCTCGACCTGTGATGTGATTTGTCTATAACTCATTTTATGGAACCTGCGGCCCTACGTTTAGATTTTTGGAGAGCCCTTTTCAAGTCTTATTTTTGATGGGTATTTTTTAGGGTATCATTAAGCAATTCTCACCATTGGAAGAGCTGGAGGTTGACCCACCCCAGGGCAGAGCTGGGTATGACTGGTGTGAGACTTCTCCAGCTACCAATTTCCATTGCTGACATGTATCTCTGGACATTAAGGATGCATACACCCACCCCCACATCTCTTTCAGTTCTGACTTTAGAAAATGCTTATTTTTAGAAATCGCCCTATCTAAAAATACAAGGGAGAAACTTCTTTCTACAGGCCAGGAGAGTTTGATATGACTTTAAAAAGCCCCTCTCCGCCTCCTTCCACACCCCAGTATTTTCCTTCTAGGTATTATTTGGCGAAGCTGGAATTTTTGGCTATACTGCAGTCAAAATTATTTAGAGAGGTTCCCTCCCCCCTTTAAAAGCTGAAGCCTAGTTGAAAAACTAAAGTGCTTAAGGTTTGTAAAATATAGAAATATCTAAAACCTTTGGACAAATTCTTTACTATTGAGTGATGGCTTTCTGATCTACCCCGCCTGTCCCATTGTGTTTGAGTGGAGAAGAATCAAGCACGTTGTTTTAGTGAACTTAATGCAGTGATGCTGTTCTTTGGAGAATGACATTACAGCACTCCTGCGGCCAGAAGCGATACTGCATGTTTCTCCTCAGGGCCATCTCTAAGGTTCTGCCTGTGGCAGAACCCATTTCCTTCAAAGCTTGCCTTAGCAAAATCTCATGTAGCAGCTACTATCCACTTCCCCAGGCGCTGACATTTAGAAACCCAGTTCCAAAGTGTGCAATATTAACTGTGGCCAAACTGACCTTTCCATTGCATAAACTTTGAATGCTTTTAAGTACATATAAATTAATAAGGTTGTAAAAGAAAAGGAAAAAAAAATTCTATCAAAGCATGTCACCCCCCCACCCCCAACAGATGTCCTTTCCCAAATCCCAAGTTTCTAGCTAAAATAACTGCGGTCCTTAAAAGTGACCACACTATCTGTGCCAACAAAGGGTGTACTGTGTTTTTAATTAAAAGTGGAACTACTTAAAGGGCTGGCTAGACAGTGCAGGGTGATAGTAGCTTTTCTGCTTTGCAAGGAAGCTTAAGGACTGCATTGTGAGGGTATTGAAATGAATAGAGATCTAACTCAAGTTGTGTGAATTGCCCCTCTTCACAAACTTAAGCTGGTTTTAATTGATCTCATGTCCACTGATTGATCCTATACCCATTGTTGTGCATACCAAACAATTGGCTTTCCCAAAGGAGATTGATTTAAATTAGTTTCTTGGTGAATGCCTGACTACTAGCCAAATCATGTCAGCAGTGACAGTTGACATGCTAGAGCTTATTGTGGTGCCAACATTTCCCTTTTCTCCTTTGTTTTGTATAGTGGCAGTTAAATATTACTTTCTAGGAAGAAAAGTGATTACTACTTTTTAGAAAAGGTGTTGTAGCTTGGAAGACCAGTTGTTTTCTTGGCTTGTGTTCCTGTGTAGGCGGCCGTGGTACCAGGATTGGTTAGGCTTCCCCTGGGACCTTTTTTTTTCTTTTTTCATATTCCATCTGCAAATAATCAAACCTTCACTGTGGAGCATTCTCAGAACTCCTTTGGCATTATGTTTAGTCTGCTCTATGATCTCAGATGCTCCATAATATCATTTTCTTAATGAAATAAAATTCTTGGCAGAGATCAGATAATTTAGTCAGTTAAAATCAATTGCATCCAGTCTGGAATAGAGCGCAAATGTATCATTTAACTCTATGTTTTATTTCAAAATACAGCCAGAGGATTGAGAAAATAGAATGTAGAACTTTCTATACTTTTGGACAAAATTTTGTATGGGGGAGACCATCATGAACAACTCTGTTAATCTCCTTCTGCATTTTTCTTCTCCATATTTGAAGCAAAATCAGAAAATGTGTTTGATAGTCCCTAATGGGCTCCAGCTAGAATATTTTTTCCTTTTTTTTTTCTATAAATTAGGCACAAACACAATACTGAGAATGAATATCTTTGTGGAAGAAAGACACATACCAACATTTTGGAAATCTGATTGACAGCTTATGTTTGGTCTACATGGTAACATTGGCCCTTTTATCCCACTTCAATGCACAGTCATTTTTAGCTACTGTGAACCCCTACTATATCTGTCTTATGGACCTCTTATGATTTATTTGTATGACAAATGAGGTTATTTGATTATATTTTTTGGAATGATTGTAAGCTACATTTCAGGCTGAATTACTGAAAGTGGATAGACAAATCATAACTTTGTTATGATCCCTTAGAATTTTTTGAACTTGGCATATGATGACTTAATCTTAAATCCTTTCCATATTTTAACCAGGGACTTAATGCAAACTTCTTTAAAACTCTTTGAAAGCAGCAAGTCTTCTAGACATACAACTGGTGTTTCTGGTGGACTGATGGTAGGGGGCGTGGTGTGGCAGGAGTTGACTTCTGTAGTCTTTTCTATACTGACTGAAGCTTCATCTTCTCCTTCCTCTATAACATCTCATTTTTGCAAATTATATTTGACTTCTTACATGATAATGAAGTGTTTACCACAAACAATGTGCTGTGTTTCTGCCAAATGAGGTTGGGACAAAAAGATAAATACTTTTTCTTAAATTGTATAGGCTGCATTAATTTGTGTTTGTCTTTTTAAAAAGTTGATGAAGAGATTTGGGGATATTTATTTTTTTACAAGTACTTTTTAATAGTTTATTTCTCTTATTCTTTCATAATATAAAGTGGCACATGGAACGTATTAACCTACACTTAAATGGAAATGCTTCAAAATACATTTTGCATGCATGCTTACTTTTTTGAGTTCCAGAGTATTTCAGAAAAGCTGATGTGATTGTTTAATTTTGCAACATAAACATGTTCTTTTTTCTTGTTTTTTAATTGACTGCCTTTGCTTCCAGCACAATTGCATCAGTTTTTCTGGCCAGTGTCTTACCAATACAGGGAGGTCAGGAAGTTGCTGTGCTCAAACCAACGTCTTATTTTGCCACTGAAATTTGGAAGTGATTCAGAATAGGTGATGTTTGCCTAGCCTCCATTTAATTCTGGCTTACTTTATCTGCTCTTAAAATCAAGTCTGAATAGAATCCAATATTTGCAACAATCACAAGTTGGACGTAATACTTTTGATTCCTTAATGCAAAACCTCCTCTTCATTTGAATCTGGCCAGTTTATGGATTAAGTAGACTACTTTTTACTTAATATTATTTTAGTTGTAGGTGGACACAATACCCTTATTTTGTTTATTTATATGTGGTGCTGAGGATTGAACCCAGGCCCTCACACGCGCTAGGCGAGTGCTCTACCACTGAACCATAACCCCAGCCCTACTTTTTACTTCTTTCCTTTTAACTGACTGCCTTTATACAATCCCTCCACTGGCTGGAAATAGGTACTCTTATCCATCTCATATCCAGGAAATAGATGACAGATCTTTCAAAGTAATGTTTGAGAATCACTATGCTAAAAGAATGCTGTAAGATTTGGGATGAATATAAGGTTTTGAATTTTTATAGTTTTCAGGATATCATGAGGTTTGTTATTTTTTCCTCGATAGCAAATGTGGCCACCTATGTTTATAAATTCTTATATTTTCAGCTGGAATAAATATGGAGAGTGTTAATACTAAAGCATATATGTAATTAATTGGGAAGGTATATAAGTGTCTATACACACATATGAGGGTGTATGTAGAGGATGAGGGTGGGATGGGATGATGGTGGAGGTTTGGGTTTCAGAACTAAACAGCATTTTCACCCATGTTTTCCATCCTTTCATTTTGATCTGTCCTTAGGATGAAGGATGGCTGGGGGAGGGCATGAGACGGGGAAAGGTGAGTGTGCTTTCCCTCTTTCCAGGGTCTGCCTTCCGCCTGTCCTCTCCTCCAGACCTCTCTCTGTTCCAAGGCCTTGCTGTCTCTCTGACCTAGCATTCTGGTCTCCCTCCCTCCTGGCCCTGCCAGAACACTGGAATTTCACTACCCCTTGATAATCCTGTTGGATTCATTTACTCTTCAGTCTGTTAGGCTCTGGCTTCTACCTCTATCCTTTTCCTGAAGTAATTTTCTTAAAAAAAAAAAAAAGATGATTATTTAAATTTTATTTTTTGGAGTCACTTTAGGTTCACAGCAGAACTAAGTAGAGGGCACAGAGATTTGTGACGGGGGTGTATAAATGGTCATCCGTGATCCATTCCTGCCTCGTTGTCTGCTCTGGCCACATCCATCATCACAGTCCTCTGGTGTTGGTTTCCTGGGAGATGATTTATCACAGCTCTATCAGGAAGCTCTCTTCCTTTTGGCTGGTGACACACACTGTTTGCTGGGTGATATTTCACCTTGTATTTTTTTTCCTTGAGGGATTTCTTTAAAAACCCATCCCTGTTCTTCTGTGCAGGGTCTTCCACTGCATCCTCAACATTTTTTTTTTAATATTTATTTTTTAGGTGTAGATGGACACAACACAAAGCCTTTATTTTTATGTGGTGCTGAGGATCAAACCCGGGTCCCGCCCGTGCTAGGGGAGTACTCTACCGCTGAGCCACAATCCCAGCCACTCAACATTTTTGAAGTGTCATGTGATACTGATTTCCCGACTCCTGCTGTATAAATCCATACTTCATGCTCAAACTTGACAACTTGTGTTTTCCTCTTTGCTTCTCTCAACTCTGTCCCTCTGCTGTCTTCCCTATTTCTACTCACGGAGGGAAGTCTCCCTGCTGTATTGGACTTTTCTGTGGCTTTTTAAAAATCAGTTCATTGTAGCTTAAACTATACCAGTGTTTATATTCATCCCATCTTTTCCACTCCCAAAGGTATTTCCTAGTGCAGTTCTCACAGACTCCTCCTTTCCCAGGCTCTGTATCCTCCTTGCTCTCTCTGTTAGAATGCTGCCACACAGAATTGTTCTCAATCATAGAAAGGACTGGGTTACTTTTTTGCTGATAAACCTCAAATTTCTAGGCCTCCATGTTGACCACATGTGAGTGCCAACCTCTTTCATGGGGCTGTCAAGTGTTCCCACCATCTGTCTGCAGCCTACTCAGTGCCTGCAGGGTTGCAAAAGGTTCAGTCTCTTAAACTATACCAGGTTATTTCATTTTGTATGGCTGAGCATGTTTTAGTGCTCAGCCAAAATGTCAGTGCCTCCAGGAAGCCTTCCTGGAATTGTCTGTCTGCCTTTCTAAAGCTCACATCAATCATTCTCTCATGATTCCTTAGCTTCTTGTGCTAGTCTTAAGGGACTCTTATTTTCCTCTTTATTCTGATTTTCATGAAATATTCTCATTCAGTCTTGAGCTTCTCTAGGGCAAAACAGTGGCATGTTCTTCATTGCACTCCTCAAACTAGGCCTAATAGGGTACTTCCTATACAAGTCAAGAGTTGAACAAAAAGTGTAATTAGGCAATTTTGTGATATTCTGTTAATTTTGACTTAATGAAAAATGTTTTTCCCCCAAATTTGAGCTTTGTACATAGTTGTACAAAAGTTTGAATACTTAAATAAGAGGTGCAGTCTCATTTGCTGCTCTTTAGATCATTAGAAAAACAAAACATTGAAGTCTAAAAGCATCCCTAGCCCAACTTCCATTCTGAAGTCTCTTCTGATAATTTCATAAATTCATAGAGCATTATATCTCGTACCTGATTGTGTACTGACATCCCATTGGCTGTTTGCATGACAGAGTAGCCTAAGTGGCAGGTGATTTAGGGTACAGAAGGGAAATGTATGGGAGAGGGGTAACTATATTTTTAAATGCATTTTTTTTTTCTAGAGAAAGGGACAGTAAGGGACTTGGCATCCCCAAACACTTTGATCCGTATGAATATAAAAATCATTTAGGGGAAATTAAAAGAAAGTGGTATTTGACTTCTTGAAGGCATTTACATTTATATGGTTAAGTTACTGCAAGAGAAATTTAATCATTATTCTTACATTTATGACTTCAGTGTATTACAGTTATGAGGACATACCTCAAGAGACACAACATGTATTTTAGGACAAGTTCTTCTATAGGATGAAGCAACTACCTCATTGTTCAATGCCTTCTAGAACACTGGAATTTCACTACCCTTGGGAAGCAGGCAGAGCCTCTTGGACTTTCAAGGAAGGTGAGCTATTTACCAAGCTGAGGCTTGAGCTTGAAAACTGATAGGTAAGTGGAAGAGAGAACTGGAATCCAAACTTCTAAATTTCCCGACTTCTTCTGTGTACGGTATACTTTCAATATAAACATCTTCAAAAGAAAAGTCAGCTTTGAATCCATTTAAAAGTTCTTCAGACCACAGATTTTGATTGAGTCTTAGAACTTCCTACAACTCATAATTAAGTTAATAAAGTAGCTGATATTTAAAAAATTGAAGGCTGAGAGGTGAAGTTATTGAGGGATAGGATCATAAGTATGTTTTGGTAAAAATTTGCATAAGTTTTATGGTAAATATTTTTATCATTCTTGTGCATGAATTATAGGAACCTCTTTTATTTCTAGTACTTCAAGAGCCAGAGCAAGCAGATATGTGTATATGCACTTGTGCTTATGTAGGTACTTACATGTGTGCTTATACAGTATGTGCATATGCGTTTTAGGTGTCTACATGTTTATCAGTACAATCAATAAAGGTCAGGGAAAAGCTATTAAATATTCTTTTTACTCTATAGAGAAAGTAGAGGTAGCTTTTCTCTAGTTTGGAGAAAAACCTTTGTAATTTATTTAAAAACCTTTCAATTTTTATCAACAATTAAAGGATAAAAAGAACACTTATAAAATGAAAGTTATCCTGCTCAGCACATCTCTTTTGAGCAGGAGTTCTTAATCTGTGGCTCATAGGTGGGGTCAGGGTTTTAACGAGTCTTCTGAAATTAGAAGCAAAACATTTTCTGCTTTTTTTCCAGGGGAAGATCTGGAGTTTTCCCTGAAGTCTCAAAGTAGCTCAGGGTTCATCTCTTTCCTTCATCAGGTTAAGAAACATTGATTAATGAAATAGCAAGTAGACTTGCTTAAGTAGCATGATGCCAAGCAGCTGCTTCAAGTTGGCATAGGTCTTGTTTCCTGAAAGCTTGTTTTCTTTGTGGGTTTTTCAGCCATTCACCAGGTGTAGTGTCTCAAGATTTATTTCAGTAAAAATTGCTCAGCCAGTAGTCTCTTCCCCAAAGACAATAGTTGTTAAATTCTCTTCTCCATCCCCTTAAAAAGACTTTTACAAAGTACAACATAAATATAGCGTATAAGGGGCATTATTACAAATTGGGCTGTCTGAAAAGTTTTATCTCAAAAACAAAATAGTTAATGTAGAGATAGAAATAGCTGTTGAAAGTTTTCAGCTGATGTCTTGCAGAGGTGGCTGTGATGTGACTTGAGGCACCATGCTGCCACTTCACAGAATGGTGAGAACCAGGGCTTGCCCCTCTCCTGGCCAGTGGGCTTTTGCTAGATCCTTGCTCCAGTGTCGGTGCATTTTAGAATTTTTGTACCGTGATGGCTTTGGTCCCCTTGTTTTGGTTCTTGGTACAAATTGCCAACCAACCACCTCAGCAATTAAAATGCATGGACCGACAGAGGGCACACTTTGCATTCTTTCCCTCCTGCATTGTTCTCTGCTGTGCGGCAGGATTTGTGCTTTGCTCTGGCTCCTTGATTGGGGTGGCAAACCTGCTCTGCTCCCTCCATTCATATTGAGATCATAGCGATGTCATTACAGAGGAGGAAGGGGATAGATCAAGAGAGATTTTAGTCTTCCTAAGCATTTTTGGATTGGTTCCTAATCTCCTTTTGACAAGACCTCACCAAAAGGCAAACTTAACCATTTTTAATACCAGCAAGGCAGATATTAAAGCTGGAGATTTTGTTAGTCTGCAGGTAGATTCCAGCATGTATACCCACTTTGGGAAATCCACAGTTTTTAAATGTTTTCCATTAAGTGCATGCCTAAAAATGTAAGCAATTGGCAGTTTGGAGTTACACAAATGATTCCACATGTTGCCAAATAAGCTCAATTGGAAAATTGTTTGCCAAATTCTTTAATCTTTATGGACAGACCCCTTTCTTTCCATGGATCTTTCATATTATAGTCTTTAAATAATGGTGAATATTGTTTGATTTTATTTGAAAATCAAAATTTCAGATTTTTTTCAAAAAAGTCACTTCCCCCCTTATATAATAAAGTCAGACTTGGGGTTTAAAAATGCTTTGGTACCTCATTGTTATTCCCCTCTCATGCTGTGTTCAAATGGCTCTTTGTGGTTCTCAGAAGTTGA
The DNA here is from genome assembly GCF_021218885.2 of Marmota monax. NCBI lineage: Eukaryota > Metazoa > Chordata > Mammalia > Rodentia > Sciuridae > Marmota > Marmota monax. Next base: position 15,323,986 of record NW_026694084.1, on the reverse strand, counting down.
ATTTTTAACATTGGAGGATGTGTGCTATCTATGTCATTACTAACTTGCCCATTGAGTTAATCACTTGGTTTTTTTTTTTTTTTTTTTTTTAATTTCCTCTGTAAGACTTGGAAGATTTACTTTGACCCATTGGTTCAGATGGAAAACCCAATCTGCTCTCTGTGATGTTTAGTTGAATCACCGTAAGGTTAATCATATCAACCAAAGACACAGCCTATGTGTATCCTCCCAAATAGAACTATTTGGAGTAACTGTGATATTTGTTCTTTTCAGCTATTTCACTGCCATAGATGGTTTTTGAAGTCTCTTCCCTGAGGGAGAGATGCTTGATGGTCCAGTTAATTGGGAAGAATTTCTCCTGGGACTCCTGGGTTTCTATACCTAAATAGGCACGAAGGCAGTCTTTTTCTTGGACTTGTCAGGTCCTATGGGTATTTCTTGTAGGTGGAAGAACACTGCTAAAAATTCTAATTTTGACAGTTCATTTTTGATGTTTTAGAGTGTGTGTGTGTGTGTGTGTGTTTAAGGGTCTGATTTATAGACTATTTTGGAGAACTCTTGGGTATTCTGCACTCTTAGCAGATACGAGGAAGTGCTAGGGAACAGCTAGCTGTAGGCTGGGTGAATTGGAATGCGAAAACTAGATGAAAATTTTGTTTATCCATCGATCTGGACACCTTCTAATTATTTTAGAGAAACTAGAGCTATTCTACCCACAGCCTTTTTTTCTACTGATGTTAGCTATTATGTGGCCACCCTCTTTCCCTGGCTGTGTTCGGTAGAGAAACTTTTTTTGGAGTAAGGAGACTAAGTGATTTGAAAAACCACTGGGCTCTAAGTGGACAGTGGTGGTTCCCAGAAGCGCTCTTAGTGGGCTGAGGCTAATTTGTTGGGCTGGGAAAGCCTTTTTACCACTTCTGGTGGCCAAGAAATCTTGTTATGGTTGATGTGATTCTTGACTGAATCCTGTTGATCATAAAAGATCTTCCTTGAATTATCCTGAAAATTGATCTAGAGTTTGAAAACTACCCTTGAGGATTGATTATCCAGAATTATGAATTTGGTATAATTTACTTTCCTTTGCAGAAGTAAAGAGAATTAGTTCTTTGCAGTACTATGAGCAATCTCAACATGACCTTGAAAGTGTTTCAAGTGAATAATTACTGTTCTAAAGGGTTTGGCAGTCTTCTGTACATGAAACACTCAAGTTTCATTGAATGTAGAAAGATTTGAAGAAATGGGAGAGGCTGATCTGAGGAAGAGGGGGAAAAAAACAGGGACAAGATTCTAAGACTTGAAGCAGTTTTTTTTTTTTTTTTTAAAGGATGTGATTTATTCTACTTTTGAAGATGTTTCATAGAAAGGAAGATTCAAATTTCTATTTAGAAAACTATCCATTAATGGAAGAGAACTTTCTTGATGCCTTAAGCCTTTGACTTTGGAAACTAACCCTTTTCAAAAGGGGAGAGCCTCTCATGAAGTGTGGTAAAGCAGGTGACGGTACTGAGTGGAGGACCCTAAGCACTGTGCATACTGTACAAACCACAGTGTGAACATCTGTAAAGCACATGGCATCTAATAGCTGCTTACATATAAATTCTTACTGACAATTATTCGCATTCAAATTATGAGACCCTTGCCTTCCTCACTGGAGGACACCAAACAATATTTCTTCTTTAGATTCTGCCTCCCACGACTCTGCATCATTGTAAACTTCAGCAGTGAATACTGTAGACACTGGAATTTGGTGTGAATTCTTAAAAGAGAAAAGAAAGCGTATTTCTCCATTCTTACATGACCATGTCAATTTGTAGACTGTTCCATTATAAGCAAGTCTGAGATTTCAGTACAGCTATGATCATTGTGGCTTTTGGCATATAGATATTTTGCTTTCTTTAATGAGGTCACTAGACTGTAAGGTAAAGTATTTATTTCATTAATAACTGGAATCTCTGAAAGCATAAGAGACTTAAAATTCCTATTGGATGAAGAAGAGCGATGTAGGTACATCATTTGGCAGAGAGTGGTGGGTAATAATTGATGTGGGAATCCTCTGGTGTAGTAGAGATTCTGTCTTCAGTCTTGCTTGAATCACTGTTTTTTAAATTGTTTAGTTGCACACTGATATACCATCCACACTTCTGTGTAATATGAAGTTGAACAGGGCATTTAAATTGTTGGTTTATGGGGCTGGGGTTGTGGCTCAGTGGTAGAGAGCTTGCCTAGCATGTGTGAGGCACTGGGTTCAATTCTCAGCACCACATATAAATAAATGAACAAAATAAAGGTCCATCAACATCTAAAAAAAATTAAATTAAAAAAATATTGGTTTACAAAAAAAGATCTCAATGGCTGGAAATAACAGGATGAATTTACTGATGAATCCTTAACTAGAAACATGTAGAGCTTACTCTTTTTTTGAGATTAAACAACTAACCATGGAATATACAATGTTGGAGATTAAGGCTTTTCATTGATTTTTTTTTTTTTTTTTTAACGCAACTTGGGATTATGTGATATGGTTGCAAGAAGAATTGGCTGTATTAAGAGAAATATTTACCTAGATTCAAGAGTAAAGCAGATGAAGGCCCCCAGCCTACACTCGTCTTATGTTCATTACTTTCAAAAGTGTATTGGTAGCACACTTAAAATTCTGTAATAGTCCTAGTGGCACTACAACAAGATGCCACAAACAAGATTTTTTAAAATTTATTTTCTCTCCTATTCTCATCTGCTTTCCCTTCATTCCCCTTTGTCTAATCCAATGAACTTTTGCTCTTCCTTCCCCTCCCCCTTATTGTGTGTAAGCATCAGCATATCAGAGTAACATTTGACCTTTAGTTTTTTGGGACTGGCTTATTTCACTTAGCATGATAGTCTCCAGTTCCATCCATTTACTGGCAAGTGCCATAATTTCATTCTTTTTTATGGCTGAATAATATTCCATTGTGTATATGCATCACATTGTTTTGTATCCATTCATCTGTTTCTGAAGGGCATCTAGGTTGGGAGGCTTAGCTATTGTGAATTGGGCTGCAATAAACATTGATGTGGCTGTATCACTGTACTATTCTGACTTTTAAGTCCTTTGGGTATATGCCAAGGAGTGGGATAGCTGGGTCAAATGGTGATTCCATTCCAAGTTTTCTGAGGGATTCCCAGACTGCTTTCCCGAGTGGGTTGCACCAATTTGCAGTCCCTCCAGCAATGTATGAGTGAACCTTTTTCCCCTCACATCCTTGCCAACATTTATTATTACTTATATTCTTAATAATTGCCATTCTGACTGGAGTGAGATGGAATCTTAGTGTAGTTTTAATTTGCATTTCTCTAATTGCTAGAGATATTGAACATTTCTTAATATATTGACCATCATATTATTTCTTCTGTAAAATGTCTATTTAGTTCCTTTGCCCATTTAATGATTAGGTTATTTGGAGTTTTTTTTGGTAAGTTTTTTGAGTTTTTCATATATTCTGAAGATTAATGCTCTGAGATGTAGGTGGTAAGGATTTTCTCTCATCCGTAGACTCTCTCTTCATGTTTATGATTGTTTCCTTTTGCTGTGAAGAAGCTTTTTATTTTGATACCATCCCATTCATTGATTCTTTTTTTTTTTTTTTTTTTAAATATTTTTTTATTTTTAGTTGTACACGTTTATTTATTTTTATATGGTGTTGAGGTTTGAACCCAGGGCCTCGCGCATGCTAGGTGAGCGCTCTACCGCTGAGCCACAACCCCAGCCCCCATTCATTGATTCTTGATTTTACTTCTTGCACTTTAGGAGTCTTCTTGAGGAATTTGGTTTCTAAGCTGATGTGGTAGATATTTGGACCTACTTTTTCTTCTCGTAGTTACAGGGTCTCTGGGCTAATGCCTTGGTCCTTGATCCACTTTCAGTTTTGTGCAGGGTGAGAGATAGGAGTCTAATTTCATTTTGCTGTGAGTGAATTTCCAGTTTTCTCACCACCACTTGTTGAGGCTATCTTTTCTCCAGTGTGTATATATATATATATATATATATATATATATATGGTGCCTTTGTCGAGTATGAGATAACTGTATTTATGTGGGTTTATCCCAGATGATTTTTAAAACATAGAAACCCATTTTCTCACAGTTCTGGAAACCAGAAGTCCCAGATTTTAAGATGTCAGTGAGTTCATACTCCTTTTGAGACCTCGGGATCCTTTCTGTCCCTGAAGTACTATTGAACTGCACAAATTCAAATGTTATCTGCTTATTACTTTTTGAAATAAATCCATCAAATTAGCTTCTTGTGGCTAAAATCTCTTTTAGCTGAAGCTGAACATCTGGCCCATCCTTTTTTCCACTGATGTGAACTGTCCTCCTAGAGCTGTTAGCAGCCTTTATGGAATATCACTGCAATATCAAGAGTGTCTGCTGTGAGTGGCTTCCAGTGTTAGAGATGTTTTAGACTAAAACCCTCTGATTACAAGTAATATCTGACATTAGCACTTCCAAGGAGCTTGGTCTATTCATACTTCTGTGCTTATGTATAATATAAAGTGCTAGTAAGAACATTCTTCCCAAACCACAGTGAGCTTTTTCAAACACACAACAAAGTAGAGTAATCTAATGAATACCCACAGACCTATATGCAGATTGAACAAATACTGAGATTTGGCCACACTTACTTTATTCTTTTATTTTTATGTGTTGAAACGTTATAAAGCAATTCTTGGATATTTTATTTCATGCCTCATATTTCTGAATTCATTTCTTATAAACATGGATGTTTTCTTACCAAGCCACAATGTCATTAGTGTACCTAACATAATTATTCTGAAGTAATGCCTATTAATGACCTGTATGTAATGAATTTCTCAAATTGCCTCAAAAAATGCCTCTTTGCAGCTTGTATGTGTGAACCAGCATTCAAAACACTCCCATCATTACACTTGGAGGGATATCCCTCAAGATCTCTTGATTCTAGAGCAGTAATTCTTTCCCACCCGTTTTTCTGTACCCCACCTTATTGAAAAAACCAGGTCAAGGCTCTGTAGAATGTCTAACATTGCGGATTTTCCATTTGATCCTTTGTGGGGCTCATTTAACTTGTTCCTCTTATCTTCTATATTTTCTGCCAACTGCAAGTTCTCCTGGAAGGTTGAATGAAGTTCAGATTCAATTCTTTGGCTAGAACACTTCCCAGATGACACCCTGTGCTTCATATTGCATCACATCAGAGAGCACACAATGTCTTGTTGTGCTATTCTTAAATGATGCTAAGATTAACCAATAGGGTTATGAGGCACTAACTTGATCCCTTCATTGTAGAGTACCGATTGACCTTTCATCTATTGGTTTCTTCTATGATGATCTTTATCTGAATCAGTTTCTTCAGGCATTGCAAAATAGTGGAACTTTTCTCCTCTCATTCCTTCTACATTTGTTAGCTGACAGTTCTATTGAAAGCCTGTTCCTTTTCAACCACAGATATCTTGTTACTGTGAAACAATTCTTATAGGAAAGACATGCAGTAAGTGTAATTCTTTAACTGCAATTTTCCGGAGTCAGGAGTTGATGTGTGTGAAGCTGGACAGTGGGTCGACTTCACTGCTGGAGAATCAAAAGCTTTGGTTGTGTCAATGCATTGCTTGTCAAATGGAGGAGGTAAGGTTCTACTATAGCCTCTGCTTATTGAAACGGCAGTGGTAGGATGACTTTTTGGCTTTTTGCTAACGGAGTGAAATGCAAACCTTCTGAAAAACTGAGGTCTATTGGCCATCTTCTGATAATGTTTTCTGTTAACAGCTTTCAGAGAAGCCACTATGGGAACACACAGTGGCCTCAGCCTGGTGTAATCTGAGGCTTGCTGGATAGAAAAACAGTACTTTGTACTACTTAAACACCCTCTGGAAGGCTTAGCAAGGAGAGGAAGGAAAATATTTGAGGAGATCAACTGGATGTTGTAGGATACAAGTAATGTTACCTGAGAAGGATTAAAGTTTCCTCAAAACTTGACCTGAGTGGCAGCTGGCCATTTAGAAATTGCTCTTGTAGTCTATCAATGGCTCATTTTCTGCTGTGCAGTCTTCAACTTTCAGACACAAAGGGTCTAGAGATTTCATGTCTTTAGTGGTTAAATGACAAAGTTTTTTTTTTTTTAATTAACATTTTTGTAAGCTTTTTAGCTGTAACCCGCTCTTTCTAATTATAGGAATCTTTATTCACTTAAGAATGTAGCTCATTGCCACCAATCAAGTTAACATTGGCATGAAATGTTATAGAAATATGCCTATAATATCTACATTTAATTATTTTATTATCCAAATGATAGACACAAATGTCTATTTGGAGAGTTAAAGAGCTTGTTAGCAATTTTGAACATAGACATTATGAATATAAAACATTTAGTGAATGGCTCATAAATACAAACTCTATTACAGGAGAAATACAACCCTGCAGAAATTCAATACTTGTAAACTGCCTTCACAGTGATTTTTAATAAAGCAAAAACTACTGTGAACTCAAGAAAATGGTTATATTGCAAGTCGGGAAACAGAACAAGGAACGTATATAGCTTCTTTTAGTAACAAAAGAATGAGATTTTTAGTTCAACGTGTATGGTGTTTTTAAGTCACTAAGAAAATAAGCTGCATCTACTAATCAGGGCTAATAGGTCATGTCCTCTATACCTTTTTTTCGTGTGTAATTTGAAAATTATCTTTGTAATAAACCCTCTGCACTGAGACATTTAGGTCTTTTGCCTTGGAAACAAATGGTAAGACTTTACATTGTTATTTGTGTAAGAATTTTGTTTTAAAAGACACTCACGGTAGTTTTAAAAATGAATATAAGCCCAAAATTAATTCAGTGTTGAAACTTTGCAAAATAATACTACCAATAATTTGGAAAATTATTGAAAATAAAACTACCAATAATCTTCCATTCAACGATTCCCTTTAACATTTTGGCTTCTGTCATTTCAGATATTATTTTACCCTTTTACATAATTATAAAATTTAGGAACTTTATATATCATAACCATGTATTATTAACTATTTTAATGATACCAGAAATGTTTACATCATAAATTATTCATCATAAAAACTTTAAAATCCATTTCCTTATTGGGCAGTTAAATATTTCTGTATCATTAAAAAGTTTAATATTAAAAATGCTGCTACAATTCTTTTTTAAAAATTAGAATGATATATTTAATGATGTGGAATCATTTGCACAAATCTTAACAAATTTTAAAATGAGAATTAAAATACTAGTAATGTTGAAAATTAATTAGAAAATAGATAGCTATAGATTACATTTTGTGAATGGAGTACATATACTCCAAAATAGAAACAATTAGATAGCATGGTGTTGCATATAATTACTCTATAAAAATTTCATCGTTTTTAAAAAATACTTTTTGGTACATTTTATTTTTAAATCATAGAGAAATGAAATTTTAAAATTATCTATACATGCAGAAAAAATGTATATCTTATAACTCTAAGTCTAGTCTTGTCACAAATGATTTACCCAGCTCTTAGTTGATTAGAAAGTTAGTTGTTATTTCGAACTACATTCCTCATGTGAATTTTTTTCCTGTCTGAATCACTTTCCCTAACAATTTAGTAATCATATCAAAATTGTTTCTTGAATGCATTTGTTCATTCATTGTATATATGACATCAAATCTTATGATGTCATGTATACATATCATATATACAATAAGTCAAAATATGTGCAGAATGTCATTTGACCACTTTTTAAAATTCTGATTTGTTCTATATGACAGCAGAATGCATTATAATTCATATTATACATAGAGAGCACAATTTTTCATATGCTACTATAATTCTTATGCATCATTTTCACACCATTTTCTAGATATTTTGTTTTCTATTCTTTTTAGATATGGTAGAGTGTATTTTTACATGTTTTATACACACACATATATACACATATGGAGTACAACTTATTAAAATCTCATTGTGGTTGAACATGATGTGGCATTATTACACTGGTGGTATATTCACATATGAGCATAGGAAAGTTATGTCTGATTTGTTCTCTTTTCTATTTCTATCTCCCTTCCCTTCCTTCCACACTGTTTTTTTCCCATAGGCATCATTGGCAGAACTAGATATAACAACATACTGTAGTCATAGTATTTATTGAGCACTTAATATGTAGCAGTCTTGCAGGATTTATTGTTATTTTTATTTTGTTTTGTGGAGCTAAGGCTCAAACCCTCTTGGATCTTGGGCATGCTAAGTGAGTACTTTACCACTAAGTTTTTCATCAGGTTTCTCAAGCATAGCATAATTCTTCAGGCTACATATTATTTAATTCTCAAATTACTTTGTGAAAGATCGTATATTTCTCCCCATTATAGGATGAAGAATCAGACACTAGAGAATCAATAGTTAGCCCCAGGTCGTAGAGCTAGAATTTCAGTCAAGGCATCCTGACCCTGTCATGTTCTTCACCAATAAGATGGAAACATGAAGCTTTTGATCTTATTGCCTAGTGTTTTCCAGAATACGTACAGACTGATCCTAATTCAGTAGGTAGGAGATGATGGGCATATTGCCTTGAGTCTTTTAGAACTTTTCTCCTTTAAGAAGCCATTTCATTATCCCCAAAGAAAACATGATGTAAATAATGAGGGAGACAAGACATTCTCCCCACCACCCCCCGATTCCAAATAACATGAGTATCTACTCAGTTGCTTCAATCTTATTCCTTGTTTTCTTGGCAAAACCTATTCTTTCTACATCCCTTCTCCAGAACATTTTGAATTGCTTTTAAGTCTGCTGCCATTTTATAGACCACACTTGACCACGTCCCTCCTCAACCACATCAGTAGCCTTCAGAATATCTTTCCTGTGATCCATTCTACATGGGGCAACCAGAGCTATTGCATATAAAACAAAAGCCAGCACTTAAGTGCCCCACTTAAGTGCTTCAATAGATTTTCTTTATACCTCAAATAAATTCCAAACTCCTTGCCCAGCCTGGAAGATTCAATATGATCTGATTGCTGCCTGCCTCTCCAACTCTCTCTCTCTCTTTTTTTTTTTTTTAAATCTTGATCCTGTTGGCATGTTCTTTTCTCAAACACTCTAAAAATGTTTGTTTTAGGACTTTTGCCTGGTCTGTGTACTCTCTAGAAAGTGTTCTCTATCCTTTTTGTGACCAGTTCCTGTCCCCAATACTGGAAAAACTACCCATTTTCCATAGCAAACTATCAGGGCCAGCAAGAGGGGCTTAGGGTACAAAATAGGAGTTATGTATTTGCTCACACCTGAGAGTGATCACCTCCTTGAATTCTATATGCTAGGAACTTCACTTATATCCCTCTAGTTCCACCTCTGTTCTGCTCTGCTTTATCTACTGGTTATTTTTCCAACCCTCTATTCTAGAATGTTCTCCATTCTCCCCCACCCCAATCCCCGTTCCTATGAGAGAGGACACTGTCTATTCATCAAAATCCACTTTTGCTTCTTGGGGCATGTAAGCTAGACAGTGTTTCCTAGATTCCCTCGGAGTTATGTGACTGAGTTTTGGCTGGTGAAATGTGAGTGAAAGTGGTATATTTTCTACTTGAGTCTGGCCCAGTAAACTTCCTATGGTGGTCTCTTGCTCTTCTTTGTCTCTGCTTGGTAGAGAGGAACTAGCTCTTTCAGACCCAGGAGGATGATGGGACAACCACGTGAAATATGTGGGAGTCCTTGAATGACTCTGTGGAGGTCTCCCTGCTACATTATTGGACCCTGCATGAGCAAGAGAAACTCTTTAGATGAGCCACTGAGACATTGAGCCTTGTTTGTCTCAGAATATAATATTGCTTGTCCTATTTAATACAGGCCCTCATATCTCACTCCACCCAGGTTTATGGAATATAAGCTCCAAATGGGAGGTATCTTTGTTTTTTTTTTTTTTTTTTTTTTTTTTTTTTTTTTTTTTTTTTTTTTTTATTTTTTTATTGTGGGTTGTTCAAAACATTACAAATTTCTTGACATATCATATTCCACACTTTGATTCTAGTGGGTTATGAACTCCCACCTTCACCCCATACACAGATTGCAGATTCACATCAGTTACACATCCACTGATTTACAAATTGCCATACTAGTGTCTGTTGTGCTCCGCTGCCTTTCCCATCATCCACCCTCCCCCCTCCCGGGAGGTATCTTTGTTCATGTTACCCCGTATGGAGCTTAGCCTGTTGTGGGTATCCAGCAAATATTTTTTTTTAAACAAATAATGCATGATGTAAACGCTATACCAATATGTAAATTATTTTAGACAAAATTGCAAAACAGTGATAGATTATGAAATATCTTCTGAGTTCAGAGGCGAAGAAATATTGTGGGAAAATGTTCTAGGAAAAGATTTCATGAAGCTGCAAGCTTGTGCTAATTCTTGAGCATAAGGCAGTCACTGTTTATAAAGTGATTCTTCAATTTCTCAGCCACAGATATTTTGAAAACATATTCCAATATTACATCGCAATAATTTCACACCAGAAGTATACAATTTAGTCACAGTTCACATATTAGGCTATGTCAAATCATTTTTATAGTTATATGCCTATAACCAGAAAATACTGAAAATTTCTTCCTTTTATTTTTTACTGATTATGACCAAGATTGTCTGAAGTGTTATTGTAAGAATTTAACTCGTGTAACAAAAGTAATGTCTGCTTTTATGACTGATGTAGTGAAATTCCTTGATGTTTAAGGTTCAGTGGGTCATTTTGCTTTCCAAGTGGTAGAACCATGAGTTTGGAGTTAAGAACTGGTGGCATCCCTTCTGAAAATGTCTGTGAGCTCTAAGGAAAGGGCATTGTTTGGCATTATACTGTTGATGGGAAAGATTTTGTCAGTAATAAGGATTTCTATTTATTTTTGGGTACTGAGGATTGAACCCAGGGGTTCTCTACTGTTGATTCACATCCTCACCTTTTGATTTTTTTTTTTGCTAAGTTGCAGAGGTCGGACTTGAACTTACTATCTTCTGGTTTCAATCTCCCCAGTCACTGAGATTATGAGTATGTACCTCTGTACCCAAGCTATTTCTGATTTATTTATTTTTTTGTTTTGAAGAAGGGAACTGATTTTTCACTTGAGGGAATTGTGGGTGTGGAGGAGCACAAGTAAGAGGAGGATCGTGACCTCTGTAAATGAGGTTTGCAGGTGGTCTGTGGTTGGGTCCTAGAGCAGGCTGTTGGGAGTTGTGGGCACCTTTCCACCTTGAAGCTCCCCCTGCAGGCCAGGTGGGGAAGGACTGTGGTGGCAGCAGGTGGCCCAAGTTCTATGATTAGAGGATCAATATAGACAGGGCCAGCATCCCTGTTAAGACCTAGAATCACAGAATCTCTGAACCCTTTATTCACACTTACATTCTAAAGATACTAGTAATATCATCTTCCTTAAGTTAGTCCTCACAAACAATTCTTCACCAGCTCTGCTACAAATTAATTCTGTGTATGTGTATGTGAGGGTGGGGTGGGAGGGAGGAAAAAAGAAACTTAAATTCACCCTTTGGACCAGACATCCTGCCTGTTTAAAATAAAAAGTTTGATCTAAAACTCACAAGAGCCTTCTAAGGATAAAACTTGTATCTCTAGCTTTCATTTGGTCTAATTTTTCTGATTCAAATTCTTCTTTGTCTTTATTACTGTGTTAACTTGATTGGATTACTGAATGTTCTATGTCTGTTTTCCTATTAGCGAATTAGAATACTCATTACTTGTAATTTGGCCACAAGAACTGAATAGAGGCACATGTCATCTATTGGAATAGCACCTGGCACTGGGCAGGTGTGCAGCGATTGTGCCCCGCAGTTAGCTGAATTTTCTGTTGCTTCCTGTGGGCATTTCCTGGCTCACATTGCCTTCCATATAAGGTCTCTGATAAATTCTCCATTCATGGTTTGGACAGGTTTCCTGAAGTAGCATCTTTAAAAAATTTATTCTAATTCCAGTGAGCTACCAAGGTACTTCTAAAATATATAGGAACTGGAGAAAAGGTACAGTTTGATTAATCTGGTGTTGATCACAATGCTGAGGAATCTACCCTGTTGGAAGTTGGTGCCACAGGACAGGTAGGTTTCCTCAAAGGAAGGAGCTCTTCCTTTTCAACTGGCTTCTTCCAGTAAGAAAGAGAAAACATGGACACATAAAGATATACCAAGTGTTGCTGCAAAACACAACAGATATAATGAGTTCACGGAAACATGCCAGGCTAGAACTTGAAATCACATGTTTTTGTTCCCAACTTTCTATATGATCCAGCTTTACGCGAATAGGTTTATTTCGCTGTGAGAATGAGTCACGTTAGAACTGCTCTACCAGCTGAAAAAGCTGAAGGTTTCCTTTTAATATTACTTATCATAGCATTTTTACTTTCTAAAAAAATAATATCTATAAATCTGTGTTTTAACATGTACATAGCTCAGTTTGGTGTGAGTTACCCAAGAGCTAGGATGGACATGCCCAAAGAAAACACTTGAATAAACAAACTTAAGGGTTTAAGCTTGCTTAACCCTCGTCATGAATGTGAGTTGGTGACTGCCTTTGGTGACAATTGAGTAAAAAATTCCAAATTGAGAGGCAGGAGTCCTGGGATGGAGTCCTGGCGGGGCATCACCTCAATATTACTATGGTTTTGAATCTTTCAGGGCCTCATGCTATAAGAATGACTCTGAGTATATGGCTTAATAGTATGTGCCTCTCTGACCCCTCACTCCCTGTCTTTCCATTGTTAGGATGGTATTCAAAACTGTTTTGTCTCGATGTTCTACTTGTCCCTTCAAAATGAGACCCTGAGTCTTCTACCTTGTTCTCAAATCAGTCATGCATTTCTCAAAGTCGTACTATTTTTATTGATGAAGTTTTTAGGAAATAAGTAGCATTTTTAATATTTCTTTTAAATCATTTGACATGATTAGTACCACATCATCTTTTCACTGTAGGATGCATCTAGCTCAAAGAAAAATTAAATATATTTGCAGAACCCTAACTTTTTCTGTTGAGGAGCTACACAAACTCAAACCTTAACTATGCTAAATTTGAAGTCTTGGGGCTGGGGTTGTGGCTCAGTGGTAGAGTGCTTGCCTAGCACGTGCGAGGCCCTGGGTTCGATCCTCAGCACCACATAAAAATAAAATAAAGATATTGTGTCCAACTACAACTAAAAAAATAAATATTTTTTAAAAATTGAAGTCTTGCTTTCCAGCTCTCTGATTATCTTCCAACTACCTCTGCTATGTTCATTCTCAAATTGGTGGTCATCAGTGCCACACTGACTAGATTCTTTTACAGTAATGGATGTTCTGTTATAACATTGAGATGAGCTCTTCTTTTGTTCTATAACATTTCAATTTTTCTTCATTAGTTGTGTTGTTGGTGGAGTTAGAGATGCAGTGGGGATGAGGAATTACTTTGCACCTTGTCTCAAGACTGGAGATATTGTTCAGCTCTTGCTCACATCCTTGTATGAGGTTTAATTTTTGTGATGTAACAGAGTCTTTACTTCTTGATTCATCTGTGGTATATTTCTGTAGCCATTACTGTAATTATTCTCCCAGGGGAGAATCTGAAGGTTCAAGTCAGTAAAAAGGAATCCAAGAAAAAGCACCTGAGCAGCATTCTCCCTCCCAGAGGACTCTTCTGCTCTTGGAGATGTAGATAACTTGTTCTGAGCTCATAGATGGTATCATTTGGCTACCTCTCCCTTCTACCCCCAATGCAGAGGAGAGTGGTGAGATGGGGACAGATAGCCAAGAACATCAGATTTCAGGTCCTGTTCAACATCTACCAGGTAGTGGCAATAGTTTTTTTTTTTCTTTGTTATATTTTTATGTGGTGCTGAGGATCAAACCCAGTGCCTCATACTTGGAGGCAAGTGCTCTGCCACTAAGCTACAGCCCCAGCTCGGCAATAGTTTTTTCTGGAGTCTGTTTCATTTATTCATACTTGCAACTTATTTCTTTATTTTATTCATTCTAAACAGCTCAAAATTATCAGAAACATAGAATAGTCAAATAAACATCCACATACAGCCTAGAATAAAAATATTAGTCTTGCCATATCTACTTTTAACAACCTACATACTACATACAAATATATGTAGTGTACCTATTTGTATAAATATATTCCATATGAAAGTGGTACTTATTTTTTGAACAGGTGAACTTGAAGATGTTTATTATGCCCCATGAAAGAAATAATGTATTACCCCCAAAGAATTGAACTCTTGGATAAACTTTTAAAAATTATTATTCTTAATGTATATCTCAAGCCCAAAATCTTACAGCTAGTATTCCACCATTAAATATTTACAAGTAAAATGCATCTTGTTTTCATTGGAAAGCTTTTTTTTCTGGGGCTGTGGCAGTGCTATTTGGGATTGCAACATAGATCAAGAAATAACTTGGAATCACAGTGATGTAAAGGGTACTGAAGGTTTCTCAATGTTGATTAACTGTAGTGGATAAATAGAATAGTAAGCTCTATGGTATTTTGTTTTCTTTTCCCAGAGATTATGGAATTATGTACATGGTAGAAATTTTAAAGTTTTATAATTCCCATCTTGGGGGAAAAAGAAAAAATAGAATGGAAAGGTCTTCTTGTGTTCTTCCTAGGTGTTAGGCTTTTAAAAGGGACTGTAAAGCATAAGCTATTTATAACTCTAGAGAATGTTCCATTTTGGAAGGCTGAGATCACAGGTAGATGAAATGAAATCCTTTAAGCTTCAAGAAAGTTCTTTTTTAAACATTGATTTTTTTTTTTTTCTGACACAAATAGATTTTTTTTTTCAACGATCTCACTGTTATTTTGTGACTTTAGTATTTCTTGTTGCAGCTGTCCTACAGTTGTGCAAGAGCAATGGCGAAAGGTGAATAGATGTGGACAGGTCAGCCCTGCTCCCCTCCCCAGTATTCCTGGAATTTGCTTTCTTAAAGTCCCTCATGATTTTTTTTTTCCCTCACAAGTTTATATGAACCATATGATGAAGGGCAGGGTGCTTCATGGGCAGCACTGTAGGTTGAAGCTGTGTGTCTTCAGGTTGCTGAACCTCTATAGGCCTTAGTGTCCCCATTTGTTAAATGGACGTTAATGGTACCTACCTCCTTCCGGTAATTGTGAGGATTAGACTTCCTATGAAGGGCCCTATTCCTACCTCACATACAAGGACAAAATGATTTTAAGTCCAACTTCATGCAAAATTAATAAATACATAGAAGCAGATCTCTTGTACACAGGTAATTTTTAATTTTATTTTTTTGTGGCACTGGGGTTTGAACCCAGGGGCAACCACTAAGCTGCATCCCCAGCCTTTTAAACTTTTTATTTTAAGACAGGGTCTTACTAAATTGCTGAGGCTGGCCTGGAACTTGAAATCCTCCTGCCTTAGTCTTCCAAGTCACAGGGATTATAGGCATGTGCCACAGCACAGCAGCTCATAGATAGCCTTTAAAGAATAAAGAATTATTTTATATTAATCGTTTAACTTTTCCCATTGCCTTGAATGAATATTGTAGACAAAGCAGATCAGAGTTACTTTTTAAAAGGCACCTCTTGTCTTTACCTAGTTATTATCCAGGTGAGTAGAAACAATGCACAGCAACTTTCCAAGAGTATTCTTGAGCATTTCTACATACAGCTTTAATTTTTCTATTAAAATATATATTTAAAAATGTTCCTGAGGTGTTTTGTAGACCGTGTATGGTGAAATATGCAAATTCTTTATCAGAAAATATTAATTCTGCTGGCAAAATGTGAGGTCACATATATCCCAGAGTTCCACTTAATATACTTGGCCTGGCCTCCAACATAAATAGAATTAAAAATTATAATTTAAATATTTATAATGAGATTGAAAGTTTTGAATAATGTTTCTAGTACATGATTAAATTTCGCATTCATTAGTAATACTTCATGTCCTGGATAATGCCTATAAGTTATATTAAGCAATATTGAAGAGCAGGAAGGTGATAAAAATAACCTCAATTGCTGATGCTGCTTCTAAGGGGTGACCTCTGCCAAGGAAATGGCTCTGGCTGCCAGGTCCCACTACACTCCCATGTCTCAGGTGCTTGGGACTCAAGGCAGCTACTGATTCCCATCTTTTTTTTCCCCTCTTAAGTATCTGGAAAGGGGGAAAAGTCAGGAAGTTAATCAACTGTTGCCCTTGGAAATGACTAAGGTTTTTTCAATTATATCTCCTGCTTAGGTAGAAGAATTTTGTCTGTGTAACTTTATTTCTTTTGGGGAAAAAACCCTATAATTTGGATTAATAGTTGTTGGGGGAGGGAATTCATAGGATAAATATTTAAATTCTTGTCCATTCTATGTATAATTTGGCAGAACCGTGTCAATGCACTAGGTAAGATTTCAATTATGGACTTGAAGTATGCATGTTCAGACCCCTAGTATCCCTGTGTTTTTACCAGGGAAATGTTTTGCAAATGATAGTTTTATCTCAAGACTCCCAATATTAACCCAGGAGAAAAGTTTACTCGGCCAATAAGAGATTATTCCTTCCCAAATCAAATCGTTTAAAGAAAAAAGAAAAAAAAAAAAAAAAGACCAGTGACCATTTTTAGTGCTAATCATAGTTCTCTTTATTTTCCCTTTTACATCATATCATGTTCCCATCATAATGGGTTTTGTCTACCACTGAATAGACAATTTTCTTCCTTTCTAATCTTTTGAATAGTCTAAAAGAAGTACTTGTTAAGTGTTTCATGATGTATGTGGTGTGAGAAAAATCTGTAATTGTTCTTGATTTGGATGTTTGACAAGGCAATCAAACCCCAGATATTATAATCCAAGATAAATGATAGCACATTTTATCTTTACGTTATTGAAATCTTGCTATGCTGTTCTGCAAATGTATAAATGTTTTTTTCTTTTTATAAGGCCCTGGGCCTAAATTATGGCTGCTCATTAACAAATGGTTTCCGTATTCCGTGGAATGTGTGGACCAACCTTCCTCCAGCAGCAACTAGCATCTGTGCACTGTCGGGAAAGAAGGTGGGTCCTTTAGCATTAGGTACACCTACCTGGGCTTTTTGCACCTCTCAGGTGAGAAGTCTTTCATTTGAGTGTTTACTTAAATGGGCCTGAGAGACAGGGATTCTTCACTTTCAGGAATAAAAATGGCCATGTGGGAAAGCAAGATTTAAAATGTAGCTGTGTTTTATATTACACAGTTTAATTCCAATCATTGATGTGGAGATATATATCCTGGAGGGCTGCTGCCTCCACAGTCAGCAGTTAGCGGATTGTTCACGTCTCCCCTGCATCTCACTCACATAGATGTAGGAAAAATACTTTCACTATTTAAAATGTATATATCCGTGTAACATGCACAGATGACTCTCTTTTAATGTCTGGAAAAAGGGAACCTTGTGCACAGACTGCATGTGGCTGACCTTTCTGCTCTCCTACCCCAAGTTGTTGTACTTGTAAGTTTTGATATGTGTGGAGAGTGAAATATATTTTTGGTAGTCTGGAATGTGTCATATAATAAAGGGGGAAATGAAGTAATGTTTGGATTTTTGAACCCAGTTGTCTAGTACATGAACTTTGTAATGAAAATATTAGCATTATTTTCTTATAAAATCAGAGTTTTTCCCTTCTCAATTATTTATCATATATAGCATATATTATATATGTCAGATACGCATATAACACATGTTAAGTATATTCAATCAATCTTTTCTGGACTGCAGAACTGGTGGCATCTCACTTTACAATTGCGGCACAACTCTAGGGACATGTCAGCTCTTTGTGGGACATAGATTTCTAGAGCAAAGAGTTCTTAAGCTCCTACTTGGTGTCATGCCTTGTGCTTAAAATTGACTGCTGTTTTCAAGTCAGCAAAAACATGGCTTTTGTTTTAATTTCTTTGGAAAGCTGGGGGTGTTTTCCTTTTTCTAAAGCCGATTTTGATAATTCAAGGGCAGCTCTAACCATATACGTCCCTTAAAGCTCCTAGTCATTAAAACAATGTTTTGAACAAGCAGCTCTTTCATTTCACATTCCTCCTGGAGCGTCCCCCCACCCCCCAGGGACTTCTTTCCTTTCCTTCTCAGCCATAACCAGGCTACAGAGCTCTCGCATTCCTTTGCTTCTTGACTGGCTATCACAATTGGGAAGTTCAGCCAAGTTGTCATGGGTATCTCTTTAATTTTCTTTCAAATTAAACGTGGAACGGGAGAATGTTGGCATGCTTCAGGACGAGAGGTGCTAAGACTATCTTTTGGGTTTTTTCCAAGAGACTACTTTCCCTCCTAAACTATATTAAGAACAAATCTAGCCAAATTTACCATTCTTCGGCAGCAATTTAGCAAAAGAGTAATATAATGTTTTAGACAAAACTTTAGAAATAAGTTTTCTTTCTTTGCCTCGGTATGAACTGAATATTACTTCTTACTTGGCACAGTTAGATAAACAGAGTGGATGCAAGTCATCTTTACCTTGCCAGAGCCAGAGAGCCCACAATGGAGGGCTCTTTATTGGCAAATCTGTGCTTCCCAGTATGCTTTTATCTCTCTGAGGCTTATACAATAAAGTGCAGGATTTTAAAGTGGCAAAACATTAGCATTACATGTAAATAGAGCAAGCATTTTAATCAAAACAAACTTCCCACTACAAATTGAGTATACTTAGCAGTAAGGTTTAAAAGCCCCATTTGTCAAGTCTCTGGCTGTTACATAATTGCTCTTATCTTCCCCTCTCCTCCTCACTGGCTGCCTGAGATGGTTTTCCTTTTTCATCAGCCTCTATCTGAGGCTATTCCATACTCTTCTCCTCTGGTAATAATAGCTACCATTTATTTTTGATTTCTTTTGTTTTTGTGTGCTTAGCATGTTTTAGCCATGTGCTTAAAAATCTAGATTATTCTATTCACTCTGTGGAACGGTCATATGCCGTTAGTATGGACTCTCGCATTCCTTTGCTTCTTGACTGGCTATCACAATTGGGAAGCTCACAGTGAGGGGTTAAGGGGATCAGAGAAGTGAGGCAAAAGGCACTCAGGGCTGTTCTGTGAGGAACCAGCATCTAAAGAGGAGCCGAATCCACTGTCTGATTCCCCAGCCTCCTGGTTTTGTGGTCCTGCCAGTATTTTTGCTTCTTCAGTCTCTCATTGCTGTTGCTCAGTTTGTCCTCGCCTACCACTGGTAATCATCCTTAAGAACTTGGCTCCAACTTCCTCATGCTCCTCCCTGTCACTCAGGTCCCCTGGGTGTTTGGAGAAAGCTGAGTGAAGGGCAACATTTGTTCAATTTCATTATGTGGCCTCATCTCCTTGCCATTTATTAATTCAGCATTTAAAGAGCACTAGTATTGAGCCATAATGAGATCTGATTATAGGAAATGTCTTTTCTGGAATCTCTTCACGTGGCGTTCCCTACTGTCAGTTTTCCAGATTTCCTTGGAAAAGAATTGCTTCTCCATGCCTGTGGCCTTTCTTAATTGTTATTTCCCTCCACTGTTACCTTTGTCCTCTGTTTGTTCCTGCTGTCTTCTCTGATGTCACCAATCCTCAGACCTTCCTGGTCCTCTAGGAACGCCTTTACACATGGTTCACAGGGTTCCTGCCATGTGGGTGACCCCGGAGAGCTTGTCCTTCATCTAATTTTTGCCTCAATTACTGAATAAAGTGACTGCATCTTGGGAACCTTCTAACTCCCAGCTCTCAAATTTGTATCTCTTCTTGACTCCAATTTGTATTATGTAACTATTCCTTACTGTGCCTTAATTGAATTTGTTCTTTGACCTTGTAACCACAGGTCCCTAAATACCATTCTGGCTATTTTATTATTAGTTTTTAACTCTGTCAGTATGTTGGTGGATCTGGGATTCTGCTAGGACCCCGGTGGTCCTCCAGGCTGCATTACCCCACCTTTTCCCCTATGGCCTTTTGTGATGCCAATCCCATGCTGCCAAGGATTGTTTGGAATGCTCTTTGACATCAGCTGGGATTTACCAATCCATGGGGACCCTTTAAATCATTGGTTTGGGACTTTTTAGTATTTGCACTTTATGGCACAGTGACTCTTCTCTTCTAAATGGTTTTCTGCATTCTTGGTCTTGATTCCATTCTGTCTCTATTCAGAAAACAACATTGCTACTTGATATACTGAGAACATGGAAGCCGTCCACTGAGGGCTCGCTAGTCTTTTCTCCCATCCTTATAACTCTTGGGTTTTCATGTTATGATCCCTTAGCCTTCTTAGAAGCTTATTTACCCATTCTTTGGTTTCCCTTCGATTGCAGTTGACGTGGGGCCTGTTTCTTCACCTGTACTTTTGGTCCCTTCTCCTGTTCTGGACCTTGCTCAGGTATGATCTGTTGAGTTTCTGTTTAGTTTTTGATCTGTTTAGTCTTCTGTTTCTCATTCCCTGGCATCATCTGTTTTTCCTTCTGTGAGTGGTACCTTGGGTACCTTCAGTATGATATCTAAAATATTTTTGATTAAACCCATGTTTGCTCTTTTGTTATCCAATTTGAGGGGAAAAAATCGTTTGAAATCTCCATGGGACCTTTCTCTCTTGCCAGTCATTCATTCTTCAATAACTCATTCTAGAATATAATAGGGAGAAGAAATCTGATTTCTTCACATTTTGGGGTTCTCCTCTTGATTTTTCTGACAACTTTAAAATCTCTGTAGACAAACCCTGCATTCCTATTTACATACAGGAAAACTTCACTTTCCCTAAAATTATTTCTTCTAAGTACACCCTCTCTCAGTAAAGACTAAACAAATTCATTCATTCATTCATTCATTCATTTTTGTGGTGCTGAGGACTGAACTCAGGGCTTTGCAATGCTAGGCAAGTGTTCTATCATTGGTCTATACCCTCAGTTCTAAAGTAAACAAATTTTAAAACTTAACACTCCACAGTCTGCTGTTGGTTTTTTTTTTTTTTTGCACTACCTCAGATTTTTCCCCAAAGTAGAAATTTTTTGACTGAATCTTTATTTTTTTTTTTTTTTTTTAATTTTTTATTGTGGGTTGTTCAAAACATTACAAATTTCTTGACATATCATATTCCACACTTTGATTCTAGTGGGTTATGAACTCCCACCTTCACCCCATACACAGATTGCAGATTCACATCAGTTACACATCCATTGATTTACAAATTGCCATACTAGTGTCTGTTGTGCTCCGCTGCCTTTCCCATCATCCACCCTCCCCCCTCCCCACCTCTCCCCTCCCCTCCCCTCCTCTCTCTCTACCCCCTCCACTGTATAACCCTGAGGGTCTCCTTCCATTACCGTGCAATTTACCTTCTCTCTCCCTTTCCCTCCCACCTCTCATCCCTGTTAAATGTTAATCTTCTTCTCCTGTTCTTCGTCCCTACTCTGTTCTTAGTTACTTTCCTTATATCAAAGAAGACATTTGGCATTTGTTTTTTAGGGATTGGCTAGCTTCACTTAGCATAATCTGCTCTAATGCCATCCATTTCCCTGTAAATTCTATGATTTTGTCATTTTTTAATGCAGAGTAATACTCCATTGTGTATAAATGCCACATTTTTTTTATCCATTCGTCTATTGAAGGGCATCTAGGTTGGTTCCACAGTCTTGCTATTGTGAACTGTGCTGCTATGAACATCGATGTAGCAGTGTCCCTGTAGCATGCTCTTTTTAGGTCTTTAGGGAATAGACCAAGAAGGGGAATAGCTGGGTCAAATGGTGGCTCCATTCCCAGCTTTCCAAGAAATCTCCATACTGCTTTCCAAATTGGCTGCACCAATCTGCAGTCCCACCAGCAATGTACAAGTGTACCCTTTTCCCCACATCCTCGCCAGCACTTGTTGTTGTTTGACTTCCTAATGGCTGCCAATCTTACTGGAGTGAGATGGTATCTTAGGGTGGTTTTGATTTGCATTTCTCCGACAGCTAGAGATGTTGAGCATTTTTTCATGTACTTGTTGATTGACTGTATGTCCTCCTCTGTGAAGTGTCTGTTCAGGTCCTTGGCCCATTTGTTGATTGGGTTGTTTGTTCTCTTATTGTCTAATTTTTTGAGTTCTTTGTATACTCTGGATATTAGGGCTCTATCTGAAGTGTGAGGAGTAAAGATTTGTTCCCAGGATGTAGGCTCCCTATTTACCTCTCTTATTGTTTCTTTTGCTGAGAAAAAACTTCTTAGTTTGAGTAAGTCCCATTTGTTGATTCTAGTTATTAACTTTTGTGCTATGGGTGTCCTATTGAGGAATTTGGAGCCCGACCCCACCGACTGTAGATCGTAGCCAACTTTTTCTTCTATCAGACGGCGCGTCTCTGATTTGATATCAAGTTCCTTGATCCATTTTGAATTCACTTTTGTGCATGGCGAGAGAAAGGGATTCAGTTTCATTTTGTTGCATATGGATTTCCAGTTTTCCCAGCACCATTTGTTGAAGATGCTATCCTTCCTCCATTGCATGCTTTTAGCCCCTTTATCAAATATAAGATAGTTGTAGTTTTGTGGATTGGTTTCTGTTTCCTCTATTCTGTACCATTGGTCCACACGCCTGTTTTGGTACCAGTACCATGCTGTTTTTGTTACTATTGCTCTGTAGTATAGTTTGAAGTCTGGTATCGCTATACCGCCTGATTCACACTTCTTGCTTAGCATTGTTTTTGCTATTCTGGGTCTTTTATTTTTCCATATGAATTTCATGATTGCTTTCTCTATTTCTACAAGAAATGCCATTGGGATTTTGATTGGCATTGCATTAAACCTATAGAGAACTTTTGGTAATATCGCCATTTTGATGATGTTAGTTCTGCCTATCCATGAACAGGGTATATTTTTCCATCTTCTAAGATCTTCTTCTATTTCTCTCTTTAGGGTTCTGTAGTTTTCATTGTATAAGTCTTTCACCTCTTTTGTTAGGTTGATTCCCAAGTATTTTATTTTTTTTGAAGATATTTTGAATGGAGTGGTTGTCCTCATTTCCATTTCAGAGGCTTTGTCGCTGATATACAGGAATGCCTTTGATTTATGCGTGTTGATTTTAAATCCTGCCACTTTGCTGAATTCATTTATTAGCTCTAATAGTTTCTTTGTAGAGCCTTTTGGGTCTGCTAGATATAGAATCATATCATCTGCAAATAGTGATAATTTAATTTCTTCTTTTCCTATTTTTATGCCTTTAATTTCTTTCGTCTGTCTAATTGCTCTGGCCAGTGTTTCGAGAACTATGTTGAAGAGAAGTGGAGAGAGAGGGCATCCCTGTCTTGTTCCAGATTTTAGAGGGAATGCCTTCAGTTTTTCTCCATTCAGAATAATGCTAGCCTGAGGCTTAGCATAGATTGCTTTTACAATATTGAGGTATGTTCCTGTTATCCCTAGTTTTTCTAGAGTTTTGAACATAAAGGGATGCTGTACTTTGTCAAATGCTTTTTCCGCATCTATCGAGATGATCATATGGTTCTTATTTTTAAGTCTATTGATGTGGTGAATAACATTTATTGATTTCCGTATATTGAACCAGCCTTGCATCCCAGGGATGAATCCTACTTGATCATGGTGTACAATTTTTTTTATATGTTTTTGTATCCGATTCGCCAGAATTTTATTGAGGATTTTTGCATCTAGGTTCATTAGAGATATTGGTCTGTAGTTTTCTTTCTTTGAAGTGTCTTTGTCTGGTTTAGGTATCAGGGTGATGTTGGCCTCATAGAATGAATTTGGAAGTTCTCCCTCCTTTTCTATTTCCTGAAGTAGCTTGAAAAGTATTGGTATTAGTTCTTCTTTAAAGGTTTTGTAAAATTCTGCTGTATACCCATCGGGACCTGGGCTTTTCTTAGTTGGTAGTCTTTTGATGGTTTCTTCTATCTCCTCAATTGATATTGGTCTGTTTAGGTTTTCTATATCCTCCTGACTCAGTCTGGGCAGATCATATGACTTAAGAAATTTATCTATGCCTTCACTATCTTCTAATTTATTGGAGTATAAGGATTCAAAATAGTTTTTGATTATCTTCTGTATTTCTGAAGTGTCTGTTGTGATATTGCCTTTTTCATCCCGTATGCTAGTAATTTGAGTTCTCTCTCTTCTTCTCTTCACTAGCATCGCTAAGGGTCTGTCGATTTTGTTTATTTTTTCAAAGAACCAACTTTTAGTTTTGTCAATTTTTTCAATTGTTTCTTTTGTTTCGATTTCATTAATTTCAGCTCTGATTTTAATTATTTCTTGCCTTCTACTTCTTTTGCTGTTGTTTTGCTCTTCTTTTTCTAGGATTTTGAGATGAAGTATGAGATCATTTATTTGTTGGTTTTTTCTTTTTTTAAGGAATGAACTCCAAGCAATGAATTTTCCTCTTAGAACTGCTTTCAATGTGTCCCATAGATTCCGATATGTTGTGTCTGTGTTTTCATTTATCTCTAAGAATTTTTTAATTTCCTCCTTGATGTCTTCTATAACCCATTGATCACTCAGTAACCTATTGTTCATTCTCCAATTGATGTATGCTTTTTCCTTCCTTCTTTTATCGTTGATTTTCAGTTTCATTCCATTATGATCAGATAAGATGCATGGTAATATCTCTACTCCTTTATATTGTCTAAGAGTTGCCCTGTGACATAATATATGATCTATTTTTGAGAAGGATCCATGTGCTGCTGAGAAAAAAGTGTAACTGCTTGATGTTGGGTGGTATACTCTATATATGTCAATTAGGTCTAGGTTATTAATAGTGTTATTGAGTTCTATAGTTTCCTTATTCAACTTTTGTTTGGAAGATCTGTCCAGTGGCGAGAGAGGTGTGTTGAAGTCTCCCATGATTATGGTGTGGTGGTCTATTAGACTCTTGAACTTGAGAAGAGTTTGTTTGACGAACATAGCTGCACCATTGTTTGGGGCATAAATATTTATGATTGTTATGTCTTGTTGGTGTATGGTTCCCTTAAGCAGTATGTAGTGTCCCTCTTTATCTCTTTTGATTAACTTTGGCTTGAAATCTATTTTATTTGATATGAGTATGGACACGCCTGCTTGTTTCCGAAGTCCATATGAGTGATATGATTTTTCCCAACCTTTCACCTTCAGCCTATGTATGTCTTTTCCTATCAAATGCGTCTCCTGTAGGCAGCATATTGTTGGGTCTTGTTTTGTGATCCATTCTACTAGCCTGTGTCTCTTAATTGGTGAGTTTAAGCCATTAACATTTAGGGTTATTATTGAGATATGGGTTGTTCTTCCAGCCATATTTGTTTATTTCTGTTACTAAACATTGTTTGTTTTCCTCTTTGATTGTTTCCCCCCCCCCTTTACTGTCCTACCTCCCACTGTTGGTTTTCATTGTTATTTTCCATTTCCTCTTCCTGTAATACTTTGGCTAGGATGTTTTGAAGAGATGGTTTTCTAGCTGCGAATTCTTTAAACTTTTGTTTATCGTGGAAGGTTTTAATTTCATTCTCCATCCTGAAGCTTAATTTCGCTGGATACACAATTCTTGGTTGGAACCCATTATCTTTCAGTGTTTGAAATATGTTATTCCAGGATCTTCTAGCTTTCAGAGTCTGTGTTGAAAGATCAGCTGTTATCCTGATTGGCTTGCCCCTAAATGTAATCTGCTTCCTTTCTCTTGTAGCTTTTAAAATTCTCTCCTTATTCTGTATGTTGGGCATCTTCATTATAATGTGTCTAGGTGTGGATCTCTTATGATTTTGCACATTCGGCGTCCTGTAGGCTTCTAGGATTTGGGATTCTGTCTCATTCTTCAAGTCTGGGAAGTTTTCTTGTATTATTTCATGGAATAGACTGCTCATTCCTTTGGTTTGGAGCTCTGTACCTTCCTGTATCCCAATGACTCTTAAGTTTGGTCTCTTAATGTTATCCCATATTTCTTGGATGTTCTGCTCATGGTTTCTTAACAGTCTTGCTGAGCTGTCTATGTTCTTTTCCAGTTGAAATACTTTGTCTTCATTGTCTGATGTTCTATCTTCTAAGTGTTCTACTCTGTTGGTAGTATTCTCCATTGAGTTTTTAAGTTGGTTTATTGCTTCCTGCATTTCTAGGATTTCTGATTGCTTGTTTTTTATAACCTCTATCTCCCTGTATAGTTGATCCTTTGCTTCCTGGATTTGTTTGCGTAATTCGTTGTCGAAGTGATCTTTCATTGTCTGATTTTGCTGTTTAATGTCTTCCTTGATACTCCAGATCATCTGAAGCATGTATATCCTGAATTCTTTATCTGACATTCCATCTGCTGCAGCTGTTACCTCTTCTAAAGTTGCGTTGACCTGCATTGCTTGTGGTCCTTTCTTTCCTTGTCTTTTCATACTGCTTGCGTATCTTTCCTGCAGGTGCGGGCGGCGGCTCTGCTCTCTCCTTATTCCAATTGGGGTGTCGTGGCTACCACGCCGGCAGGTCACTGGGCCTGTTCTGGGAGCTGGTGGCGGCTCTGTTCTGCCCCTACTCCAATTGGGGTGTCGTGTCTGTCGTACCAACAGGCCACTGGGCCTGTCCTGCTGGTCGGTCGCAGATCTGCCCACCTTTCGGGCACGAGTGGAGGCTCTGCTTTGCCCCTACTCCAATTGGGGTGTCGTGACTACCCCGCCTGCAGGATGCTGGGTCTGTTCCTGGCAAGGGAGGCGACTCTGCTCTGTCCCTACTCCAATTAGGGTGGTGTTTGTACCCCGCCGGCAGGCTCCTGGGCCTGATCCGCCGGTCTGTTGTAGGTCTGCCTACCTTGAAGGCGCGGGCGGTGGATCTGCCCTGCCCCTCCTACCACGCCTGCGGACCCCTGGGCCTGATCTGCAGGTTGATCACTGGTCTGCTCACCCTGCGGGCACGGGTGGCGGTTCCGCTCCACCCCCACTCCAATTGGGGTCACGTGACCACCACACCGGCAGGGCCTGATCCGGGCGTGGGATAAGGATCTGCTCTGCCCCTACTCGAGTTGGGGTGACGTGTGTACCACACTGGCAGGCCACTGGGCCTGACCCGCCAGGCTGTCACAGGTCTGTTTACCTTGCAAGCGCGAAGGGCGGCTCTGCCCTGCCCCTCCTACCACGCCCATGTACTACTGGGTCGTGGGTCTGCCCACCTGGCGGGTGTGGGTGGCGGCTCCGCTCCGCCCCCTCTCCAATTGGGGTCACGCGGTCACCACGCTGGCGAGCCGCTGGGCCTGCTCCGGGGGCTGGCGGCGGCCCGGCTCCTTCCCTCTGGCTCGAGGACAAATTGAGGAGACTCGGGTGACTGAGCCTCACCCCCCTTACCAGGAGACCAACTGCTTATGTCACCGCTGGTATTGATGAAGATCTCTCCTCCACCGCTTTCTGCTGACATCAGATCTCTGCCATGTTGGTATCCTATGCGAATGGCAGCATTTCGTTCCCCTTGCCAGGCAACCCAAGCAATGGGTGAGTCCTGACCTGCCCTCAGCAGGACCCGGACCGAGACACAGTTTCCGCGGGCTCCTAGCCCCGGTCCAGGGAAGTTCCGGGAGCCGGAACTCGGCCGCTCCGTGCTCGGTGTAAGCTCCTATAAGTGTAGGCTCCAAGAAGCAGTCCCCGCGGGCTCAGTTCCGGGAGCCGGAATTCGGCCGCTTAGTGTTTGGTGTATGCTCTGATAGTAGCAGGGTCCAAGAAGCAGCCTCCGCGGGCTCCGCAGCCCTGAGCCAGGGCGGTTCCGGGACGGTTCCGGGAGCCGGAACTCGGCCGCTCTGTGCTCGGTGTAAGCTCCTATAAGTGTAAGCTCCAAGAAGCAGTCCCCGCGGGCTCAGTTCCGGGAGCTGGAATTCGGCTTCTTGGTGTTTCGTGTTTGCTCTGATATTAGCAGGGTCCAAGAAGCAGCCTCCGCAGGCTCCTCAGCCCGGAGCCAGGGCGGTTCCGGGACGGTTCCGGGAGCCGGGACTTGGCCGCCCCACGCTCCGTGTTCACTCCGATAAGATCAGATTTTAAGAAGCCCCCAGGCGCTGAACCCTAGCAATCTGTCTGCAAGCCGCAGGCGAATTGCAGCCTGAAATTACCTGTTCTATGGCTGAATGAGCTGTGGTCAGTCAAAAACAGGTGTGGTGACGTCTTGACTGAATCTTTAAATATCCTTTCTGTTTTAGGTCCCCACACTCAATCTGTTACCAATACTTGTTAGTTTTTGGTTCACGATGAAGCAAATCTACCCTTTGCAAAACTTTCCCCTTTCCAACAGTCTGTCTCAGATCAATATTTTAGTCATGGTGATTATAGAAGTCTGCTTTTTCTCTCTATTCATTACCTCCACTCATTAGTTTTATACATCAAACCAAAGCAGACTTTCTATTATTACTCTTTAAGTTGCATTGTTCTCTTGTTCAGATTTAGGAACTTCTCAGTGCCTGGAGGCTAGTTTTTGGACTCACTGATATTCCATGTTCCACTTGGCCTGGACCCCACCTACCTTAACACTTTCCTCTGGGACTATCAAGAGTTTACTCTCTGCTGCAGCCAAACTGCAGCACTCACCATTCCCAAGGTGCCTTGCGTTCTCATCCTCTGAGCCTTTTGCTCACATGTTCCCTTCTCCCAGAACCCTGTCTAAAATGTCTTTCCTTTACCTTCTGCTTTTGGAAGTCTCGCCCATAAGACAGATGTATTTAGTAGTCACCCTCCACTAAGAAGTTATTGGATTAAGACAGGAAATTTCAGTATTT
This sequence comes from Marmota monax, assembly GCF_021218885.2. Classification (NCBI taxonomy): domain Eukaryota; kingdom Metazoa; phylum Chordata; class Mammalia; order Rodentia; family Sciuridae; genus Marmota; species Marmota monax. The sequence continues at coordinate 15,295,360 of NW_026694084.1, read as the reverse complement.
CTAACACTTAATGCTGCCTTTTAATGAGCTGTTTTAATGCCTGTTTACATAGCCTTTCAATGGATGCTTTGCAAGGACTTCAAGCTTCTATTTGCTCATTCCTCAGAGCCTTCTAGGAACTGGTGCTCAGTATTATTTTCTTGATTAATCCGTTTACATTATCTATTTGACCAACAGAGAGAAAGGGTATCTTAGTTCAGACTGCTATCAGGATACCATAGACCAGGTGGCTTATAAGCAACAGAAATTTCTCTTAGTTCTGGAGCCTGAGAGCCCAAAATCAGGGTGGTAGCATGGTCAAAGCCTTTTTCTGGGTTGCAAACTGCCAACTTCTCATTGTTTTTTCATGTGGCAGAAAGATCTAGCCAGCCCTTATCATAAGGGCACTAATACCTTTCCCCAATACTCCACCCTTATGACCTAACCACCTTCTAGAGGTTCCTCCTCAAAATGCCATCATATTACAAGTTGGTTTCAATGTATAAATTTTGAGGGAGAACAACCAAATATCTAGTCTGTAAGGGAGTATAAAATGCTTGACTGCTAATTGTCACTCACTTGACAGGGGAGAGAGCCAGTCGAGAATGGAGGCTGGATGGATGAGCTCATGTCTTTTTTTTTTCCCCTTTTGAAAGGAATCTTATGATAAACCACCTTTCAAATAGCATCTTATTTTTTCACTCCTAGACACAAAGGAAAACACACATGAAACATTCTTTTATTTTTTAAGCCCTAAAACCAGATTGTCTGCATTTGAATCCACGTTTTACTACTTAATGAGTAACCTTGGGAAAAATGCGTAACTCTGAGCTTCACTTTCATTCTTTGTATAACAGGAGTAATAACAAGATTTTTTTGGGCAAATATTGAGTGAGTCAATCTAGGTAAAGAAAGCAAACTAAACAGTGTGGCACATAGTACATTCTCAAATGCTGACAATGATATTATTAAGCAATGAGGAATTGCAAGTAAAAGGGAAAAGTATTAGAACTTGTTTCTAGCTCACTTGCTAAATTACTAAAGTGCTATGATTTTATACGTGAGGTAAGAAGCAGAAAGATCTGGGAACTCTTAAAATATACAGCATAAGAATAGAGTGAATGGAAATGTTAGGGAAAATTATTGACTCTAGATTCATATTTTGTTGTGATGTATGATGGTCTCATTAACCAACTTAATTATATGAGCCATCTAAAATTAGGGATAATAATTTTGTAGACAGCATTTATCAAACACTTCCAAGGTGATGGTATTGTGAAGATAAGTAACTGGTAGTCTTTGGGGAATGCTGAAGCTTGTAGTAAACTGGTGAATGTATAAATGCACAATGCTGCAAATTGGTGTTGACACGGGTACATATCACAGGCCACAACTTATCTGCTGAGGTCTTAGCAGAAGAGGGTTTCATAGGTGCTGAATCTCAAAAGATGGTCAGCTTTATGGAGCAGTGAGAGTACATCTTTTGCTATAGATGGTGAGCACATTTTAGTGATGCCAGGTAAGTTTTTTGTTTTGTTCTACTAAGAAATGTGAGGCTGGCAAAGCACCAGTGATGGTTTACTTGGTGTGAAGGAAATGTTACCTGCTAATTTTATCAAGTTTTAAAAAATATTTTGGATTTTAACAAAATTTTTAAATGGTTGCTTTTCAATTCTTGGCAGTTTGCTCAGATACACAGGATGCCTCTGTGGCTCTATCTTTGCAATGTATTTAACAAAATAAAAAAAATGTTTAGTCAGCTGCTGGATAGACTTGGTGGTTCCTGAACCAGATTGTGGAGGGAATAACATGGGGGAGCATTTAGTGATGCAGGAGCCCATGCCTCAGATAAACTGAAGCAGACTCCTTGGGGACAAGCTCAGACTCTGTAGGAACTACACAAATTCAACAACTGGGGAGAAATCAACATAGATTATAAACTTGTGCCACTGATATGGAAGATACTAATTGAATATGTGTTATTTGATTCCACTCAAAGGTGAGACTAAGTACAGTCAGAAAACACAAATGAGCTGACACTTTAGTAGGACTTATTGCCCAATTTTTGACTTGTTCTAATGTGGACTTGTTCTTATGTGACTTACTTACATAAAGAGCTGTAAGAGGCAATAATTTGAGGAGGATAATACTATAATTCAGAAAAGATCTTCTAAAATTCTTTTGCTACTGCTGGATAAAAGATAATCATTTGGTCTTTGTGTCCAACTTTTTTTTCTTACAAAAGGAATTCAGTCTCCTTATTTCCAGTTCTCCCCTGCCCACCCCCATCCCTGCAAATAAGCAAAGGTCAAAGCTTGGAAGATGTGTTTTCCTGGAGAGAGTTTCCCATAGATTTCAATTTGATTTAAAACATTGATGTGTTATGATATGGGGATGGGGGCACAAAACAGCACTTAGGGGAAAAGGTTGGGAATTTTAGCCAAAATATGCAGAAAATAAAACTTTTGTAGGATTCTGATTAGTCATATGAGTTGTGACGTGATTAAATGTCCTATGCACACATGTACATCCTTTATAGACTTGCAATTTAGCATATTTCCCAGATTGACCACCTCAGGATTCAATCTTTACATAGTTTTGACCACAACTTGGGCACAGAAAAATCTTCCTCTACTTTAGCATTATTATTCTGGCCCCACACTATGACTGGGCCTCTGCAGTTATTATTCTGAGTATCAAAAAAAGGGGAAAAATGAACATTAAGAATATTTTTTAATGAACCAATGGAAGCTATCTCCTCTACCCATCACTCAAATTTGACATTTACAATCATTCTTCATATGCTTCATCCGTCCGTTCTCTTTTGTCTGTTACAGCCTTTTTAAGCAAATCTGATATCACTTTTCATCATTTATTTATAAAATGTTCATTTATAACAATGTCATTATCACATTAATATTAATTCCTCACTATCACTAAATACTCACCACCAGATTTCTCAGAATGTCTCAAAAATGCTTTTAAAATTATTTTTGGTGGAATGTGGATCCTAGTAGGGAAGGACATTTTAAAGACATACTTAAAGAACACTTTGTTCCTGATGTAGTTAGAATAAGTGAGGAGGGAAAAAGAAGGGGGGGGGACCCCAAACCCAAACCCAGAACCCCATGGGATTTCTTAAGTATTTTTGTGGAAGGAACTAATACTTTCTCTCAATTTTCTGTCCTTAAGGGGCACTATGATCTATCCCCTGAGAATGAGTGATCCAATGCACTTTTTAAACAATGTAAACCACAGTTTCTGGTTTAATGAGGGATTACTTTTCACATTGCATTCCATGTCCATGCAGATGCATGATTTCATGTTCTAAAGTTAGTATTGCAATTATTGTTTTGATTGCACTTAGAAAAATGCACACAAAGAATACAATGACTCAGCGCAGGGTGTTGCCAGTGAGTTGTCGTTTTTAGCTTTCCAGATATGATGGAATTGTATAAGGAATGCACAGCTTGGTGTTGCTTTTCCCTGTTTGCCTTCCTTTCCACACCTCACCACTGGCATTGAGCACAACCATCTCCTGTTCCTTCTTATTGTTTTTATCATTGATGGGGCTCTGGGAAGCACAGTATACGGAGGGATTATACATCTGTATATCCAGAGCTTCTTTTTAATAAGCAGTAAACTGTCAGCCCCCTTTTGATCCCAAAGAATAAACTTTTTCCTAAAAAGTAATACATTATAAATTATAAAAGAATATACTTTTTTTTCCTAAAATAATCCAGTGGCTACAAAGAAGTCTAATTCTGAATATAAATTGATGTCCAATGTGGTACCTCAGTCTCTGAAGTAATTGAATAGTGTTATTGCAAATATGTGAAGGGGCACTCTGAGTAGAGGAAGACATGGATCCTACACTCAAGGCATGCCTGTCTCCTGAGGGGGCATGGGAGTAGGACTTGCAGAATATCAGTTCTAAGGAGTGGAGGAGGCTTGGAACAGGAAGGTCTCCCCAAAGTTTTTTTTTGCAGTAATTCAGCCACAATAATCCAGGAACAGTAATCCAGTAGCTAGATTGGGATCATGAAATGGGGTGCCAAGAAGGGATGCTAGAGAGGTTAAGAAATATTGTCCCAACATGGTAACATCCTAGATCTGGGAAGGAAAGGGAAAATGGTGGCCAGGAGATTTTGCTGCAGTACACAATAAAGAAATGCTTATTAGAAAAATGAGATATGAAGACTGGTAGGGAGAGGTTGATTATTTTTATGTACCTTAACTTTGAAATCATAGACAATCAGGAGGATATTCTCAGTGAATATCTAAGTATGTGGCTAGCACACAGACTAGAAATGGGAACTATTGAATTGGAAGATAAATAAGGCCATTTATTCCTTTATGTAACACACATTCTCCCTCATGTAACAGACTGTATTAGTTGACAGTTATAAAATTTAAGAGTGTCTTTCCTGAAGGATTTCATCATTTAGCAGGAATGAAGTTGAATGAGTGGGTTCTTGGGATGGGTGATTTGTTGTTAAATGTTGGTGACGATGTTTAGTAATAAGGTCCAAGTTTGGTAGACTTCATGGAAGTTTTCCTATAACTTCCTTTCCTCCTCTTTGCTGTTTTTTCTATTCTTGTTTTACTTTAAACATTTTCTTAATTTTATAAGTAGGACAAAGTGTATAAGGTATTTTACTGGAGTTGTAGGGTTTAAGAGGCAGGGGAAGGTCAGCACTTGCATTTGGTCTATATGCTCGAGTTATAGGCATAGTTTCTGAGCTGACCTATAATCTGTGCAATCTGTGTGGGGGTGAGTGACAACCTTTTCTCCTCCTCCTCCTTCACTCTTCTCTGCCAATCTAATCTACCATTGTAGCTGCTGGGCCAACTGTGCTGCATGCAGTCAGTGTATGGAGACCAATTCTCTCTTATTCCATCACCTTTCTTTTGTTTTACCCCTGTGCTAGAAATGGAGGAAACTTGTTACTTTCTCAAAAAGATTGCTAATAACCTGAGCAGATTAGTGTATCTTCTGGTTCAAAATCCCCCCCCCCCCCCCCCCCCGCTATTTAAAGAGAAATAAACAAAACAAATTCAGCTAAGCAAAAAAAGTTCAATCTCAAACATTCCCAGTATTGGTAAATGTTTTTACATTTTCATTTATGACCAATTTTGAATTTTCAATGTGACATTAGGGTCTTTTGTTTTTCTGTTATTTATTATTGTCACTAAGGTGACAATATATATTCCTTTTATCCTGAAAGTGCTTTGGCAAACATAAAGGTTTAGCTTTTTTTTTTTTTTTTTTTAAATACATCAACAACCTACTTTGAATTTTTGAAAATATATGTGATGCATGGTGTTTTTAATAATCAGTAATAAACATTACAATTTTTTTTTAAATTTGGTAGCATAATAGGGTCATTCAGTTATACCACAAGAAAGGAAAATTCATAATGGACTCCATCTGTTTACTCTTACAACTTCCTGAGTCAAGTGTTCTGCACCATGTAATGGTGATCCATTAGTGATGCAAGATCTTTGGGATCTTTCAAGTACCCTCTTTGTAGAAAGTATCTGAAGGGAGATTAATCTGGTAGCTTCAAGCTTATAACACCATGACTTATAAATAGACTGGTTCAAGTTATGCTCGGTCCAGTTTGGAAATGCAACTTAGATGCATATCCTGTGTGATATAACCAATTCCTCTAGGTTATTCTTATATCTGAAAGAGATCATTCAGTAGGAGATGCTATTTTTCTTCCTGGGTATATAAAATGATTATCTTGGTCCTTGAAGGATATGAACACAGGAATACAATCATTGTTAGCAAAGTACTTGTCAATTTTTCAGGAACCTTGAATACCATGCAATAATTTCATGAATGTTAGATACACTTTATCAAATATAATTTGTAATATTATACCTTCAGCAGGAGGCAAAATGAGTAGTTGACAGAAATGTAAAAAAGGGAACAATTTCATACCAAGGAATGGCTTTTGTTATGGATTATAATTTGGCTTCCTCAGATATACTTTCCTGACTTGTTTGAAATGGCAAGATTTGTAGTCCTTGCTCTGGATTCCTGTAGGAAGTTGTACATACCTTTGTGCTAGTATCTTCCATTACTATATTGGTTTTATTTTCATATATACCTTATGTGGGTGGAGCATATTTAAACCGGCATATGAATGAGTAAATTTCTGTGGTTTCCACCCCGGTTTTCCCTGTACTTTCTGGACCACATGCAGTTACCATATAGTATCATCTACGACTTTTCTGTCTTGTACACCCACTTGTCAATGTCTGTAGCTCCTGAAGGCATTTGGGGGAGACTCAAAATGTCACTGCCTATGCTGGTACAGGTGCCAGGCAGACAGAACCAGAGACTCACTTCTGAGGCTTCCTGGGTTGCTAATATCAAGGCCATGCTGGCTTCCATGCAGAGATAGAAATACTGGTACCTCCTAAGCTCTAGGCTGCATGTTGATCATGTGAAGGAATACTGCTTGGATTTCTTCACAAGCGTGTCCTCAACCACCTCATTCAGCTGCAGTTCTTCATCCTTCTTCCAACTTCTGGAACTGAAATCCAGTCCAAGAGACTGGCTAACCTCATATGCCAACTGTCTTGTCTTCTTTTTGATCTTAGGATTCTACCTTGCAAACTCCTTTCTTCATTCCTGGTTAACAGGGTAATGTGGAGAAGGGGTTATTTCTATCACAAACTTTTGAAGTTCAGCTAGTAGGATTCAGATAACTATTAAGTGGATAATTGTGTTCCTTATTAGATTCTGAATTCTGCAAGAATTAGAACTATCTTTATCTTTGCTCTCTGGCACTTAACACAATGTTAAAGGAGTGAAAGTTAATTGGAAGCATTATTGCAGTGTCTCTGTCAGACTTAAGAGTTTCCCCCACTCTATTCAAACTAGAATGGCTCCTGTTGGTACCCTCTGCTTCTAATGCATTAAAGAATAGTAAATACATAAATGTACTTACTCTTGATGCTCAAGTTCTATTTCAGTATTTATTTTAGTGGAAAAAAATGTTTGGCATGTCTTTTAATTTCCCTCGAGTCATCATTGTTCTTGGGAAACATTGTGATAAATGTTGTCTTGCAGATACTTCACAATGTTAAGAGTTTTGTGGTAGATAATGCTTCCTGAGCCTCCAGATTTGTGGCAAATTTAAAATGATGATTCTCATGGGCTATTTTTTCTTTCTATTTTAGGTGTGGAATGTTTGAGTATAGGGTGCCCTAGCTGCTAATTTTGTATGGCCATAAGAATTTTCTTTTGAAAGTATTACTTTGAATATTGCCACCATATTTGATAACAACCACTTATGTTAAAAACTAACGATAAATAGAATCTTTGCTTCTCACAGCAATTCTTCGAAATTTATCTCTGCAAATGATCAAAAGAAATTTTTTAGGCTTTATGGATCCTATCTCTATAGTAACTCCTCAATTCTGCTGTCATAGTGCAAAAGCAGCTATGGACAGTACGTGAAAGAATAAGTATGACTATATTCTGATAATATTTTACTTTAAAAAACATGGTGGGCCAGATTTGGCTGGTGGATCATAGTTTTCGGAACCCTGCTGCAGAGGATCTTTATTTTTTTGGCGGGGGGGGGGGGAAACTAAGACAATCCAAGATCATCTTGCTCCAGGATTTGAACTAATTCCATTATGTTATGATTAAAATAAAACAAAAAGAAAAAATAAAATCTCAGTAGCAAGATACTTGTATTTGCTCACTGTTATGAGTGTCTGTTACCAGCAAGATGCTATACAATGTGCAATACAGGTCATATTAACATCCTACAGCTCAGAGGGTGAGACTGTCAATAAAAAGCATTTATCTTTACCTGTCCAAGTTATGATGACAAAGTCTCAGTGTGTTCAGATGACAAATATTCTTGTAACTGGCAAAATCTGCAAATAGAGAACATAACTTTTGAGCACTGGAAAAATGCATTTCTAAATCTCATACCTAGGATTCGGGCAGGCTGGTCTAGCAGGCATAGACAGTGTGATGGCCATAAGATGCATGTGGAGGCCTGCTTCTGGAACACTTCAGGAATGATAAACACACTTCAGAGAATGGAAAGATGGAAGAGGGTGCTGGTCTGCAACACACAGTCCACTGTCCAAATTCCCCACACAGAAGACTCTCTTCCCCTTCTTGGAAAAGAATTGTGAGATGGAGAGATTAGAAATAATATTATGTGCACAGAAGTACCCCAAGAGGAAGGAAATACCAGGAGGAGGAGTAAGTGCCCTTCCTTTTGTACAACATAGAGCAAATGGCACAAGGTAGGCAGGCAATTAAGTTGTTTTGGAATTCACAATGAGAAATTACTTCTAGAATTAGAGCAACAGAAACCCCTGATGGAGATAATGGCTTTTGGGTGTGTTCTTGAATGATTTTCATTTGACTGTGTGAGATTATGAATATGTATAGTTCAGGGAAAATAGGAAAATACATAATATGATATAGTAAGTGTGAAGTGTGGTAAAGTATTAACATTTGAAGAATCTGGATCGAGAGTATACAAGAATTATTTGTATAATGTTTAACTAGTCTGTAACTCTAGTTTCTCTACTGCGAAACTTAAGGAAAACACACTGTTGAACATATTCATCTTCTAAATAGTGAACCTCATTATCTAAGAAATTTCAGAGGTTGACTTCATGAGTTACTTAAATTCCAGGAAATATCGAAGCAAGGTAGAGATCTGGATAGTTGGGAAAAAATAGTAACAGTTTTGTATAATTACTTTGTGTTAAATACTATAGTTTCTTCTAGGTAATTATTATATTATTTTGAAATGAATTGTTTGGTAATGCTTCTCTTTCCTAAACATGGATTGTGTTGTTTAAATTTTTACTGTGAAATAATTTCAGGCTTACAGACTAGTTAAACATTGTACAAATAATTCTTGTATACATGCGATCCAGATTCCTCAAATGTTAATACTTTACTACACTTCACACTTAACTATTATATTATGTATTTTCCTATTTTACTTGAACTAGAAAACACTTTGGTGATATGATGTTCTTTGTCTCTAGAAACATCCACATGTATTTTCTACAAAACAAAAACAAAAACAAAAACAAAAAACACCCTTCTCCTAACTTTAATGCATTTTTGAAAATAAGGAAATTAAATCTGATATAATACTATTATCCACAGAACTAATTCAAATTTTGACAACTATCCCACTAATAATTATTTGTAAGAAAAAAAGAAACCCAACAAGTCATTTCAGATCATACATTGTATTTAGGTGTGATGTTTATTCTCTTTGGACCAGTTGGCCCAATTCTTGAGCCATTCTTAGTCTTTCATGACCCTGAAATTTGAAGAAGACTGGTCTGTTTCTCTACAGTAGTCCTCGATTTGGCTGATGTTTCTCATGATTAGAATGAAGTTCTGAGTTTTGCTAGTCATAGGAAGATTTGTGTTCTCTACAGTGCTGTATCAGGAAGCACATGATGCTGTTTTGTTCCATTTCTGGTTATTAACTTTGATTACTACATAAGGTTTCTTGTCTGTAAAGTTAGTACATTTCCCTCTGAGATTAGTATCTTATGGGAGATATGTTGATACTACATGAAATCTTGTTTCTCAGTACGTTTATTCAGTAGTTTCAGGTAGTGCCTGAAACAGCTATTACCATGGCCATTTCTAAGCAGTAATTTTATAGTTAATTTATTCCATATTCATTGATTGAAATTCTATAAGGAAAAATGTTCCCTTCTCCCTGATTTGTTTATTCATTTACTTATTTATAGAGGTAGAGATTCATGGTTTATTCTATGGATTATAATTTTTACTGTCATTTATTTTGCTGCTCAAATTGTTCCAGATTGGACCAGAAATTCTGGGAGCTTCTTAAAGTTTGGCTTTTTTTTTTTTTTTTTTGTCATCTTTGCAGAATTCTTGAGCACTTTTCTGCTTTCTGGCATAAGATGTCTCAGGCTGATTTTGTATTTCTTCTGACCCAGCCTATGAGTTAGTCTTTCCCCAAGGGGTTTCTTTTACTTGAGAAGGGTACTTAGAAAACAAACCCTGGATGCTAGATGTGCTCAATACCATCAGACATTCTCAGCAAACAAAACCAAGACGTGTGTGCATGTGTGTACTCATGTATACATATTTACATAGATTTGCTACTGTTTGTATTTCATTTGGGTTTTCTCTTCCAAATCCTGTTAAAATCTATTGTATTGAGTATGTCAAATATTAACATGATTGTGACAAAACCATGAGAAGTTCTTATTTCCCATACTCCATTCCTTTTACACTGTTCACATTTCCCTCTTTTATTCCATCTCTACCTGTTGTAGGTAACCAGTCTCTAGTTTGGGGTTTATTCCTGTTATATATCTTTTTGCCCAACTGAGTAGATGTGTAGTTTGTTTCCCTTTTGTTTTGATATCAAAGTTTAACATTCACTAGATTATCTTTTGTAACTTTGCTTTTTTAAAATAGTCAAAAAAATAAAATAAAAAAACCTTAGCAATATATACTGAAAATAAGTTCATATCAGTTTAGGATTCTTCATTTTTTTGTATGGCTGTATTGTACTCTGTTGGCTGGATGTATCATATACCAATTACTCTCCTGTATAAGGGCATTTGGTTTGATTCTTATATTTCCATTCATAAATCGAAATAATTTTTCTGGAAAGAAAAACTTTGTTGCAAATGTATTTCCAGGTTAATATAGTTTTCACTTCGCTGAAGCAACTTAACCCAACTTTTTTTTCCAAGTTGTCTTTGATGGAGAGAATTTTGGAGTTTGTGTTAACTTTCTTCCTTTGAAAGTGTATTCAACATATAAAAATCGTTACCTTCTTCTGCTTTCAAACACAGAAACATACCATATTGGGACTACATACCATGAAATTTCAGTAATTTAATTCATGTTTAATGTGTGGTCAAAAGAGCCCTTATGCTTCCTGGCTTTTTATTATCTTAGGTAATCTGAGTAGCTTCTAACGAGAGGTTCTAAAAGAATTTGGGTAGCTGGTTTTATAGCCGTAATTGAGACACAACTCTGCATAACTCCTTCCATCCACCGCTTCCTCCTCCCTATACAGGGCAGAGGCCTTACAGATCACAGCATGGCCATGTGGTTTCCCAAATGAATAGCTGTTCTTTTATTATCTGTAGTCTTAGAGACTACTACTTTTATTATTAGTAGGCTTAGAGGCTTAGTGTTTTCTAAACACTTAGTTATCTCATCTCTGTTACCTGTAATCATAACAGAATGTCCTATCAAATAGAACTACATATTGTGGCTTTACAAATAAAGATGTTTGAAGGGTCACCCTGCAATACCTTTAGTGTTATTACTTCTGTCCAACTGACACCACCTAAGAGGAAGCCAGTCCTAATTTTATTTGTACATCCTTTCTCTTAAGAAACCAGCAGAATGTGAACACTTAACTTTTAAATCTAAAATCAAAGCATATCATTTTAGTTCAGATGCCATGTGTTGTGTTTTTATCTGATCCTCATGCACTTGAACTCGGGTTTCCTTGACAAAGACCCCCTTGTTTCTGGGCTGATTGACTTTAACCAGAAGCTGGTGCTTTCTAAGCTTCACTTTCAAATGGGCTCAGGGGGCAAAGTGGCGTGATCCTCGGGGTGCTTAAATGCTATGACATTTTTCTCAATTCTGAATTTCCTGCTTTGACTAAAACTAATATAATTTTATTCCCTTGTAGTACAAAGAAGAGGAGTTTTCTTTCTGAAGAGAAAATTCATTAGTAATATGAAGGCTAAGGGAGTTTACTTTGAAAATATGACTATTAAGTTACTTAATTATAAAGAATTACTCTGCCCACCCTGCCCCTTTTCAGCTTCCCTGTCCTCTCATTTTGTTTGGTTATGTGTATAATATACAAATATATTCTTACTGTATAGAGGAAAAAGCAAAAGGCACATCTCATGCCCCTTTAATTGCCCTTCTCCAGGTGCAACTATTTGTCATTTTTTAAGCTGATTTTTATTGCATATATTTGAGGTGTTCAGCCTCAAATGATGCTTTGATGTACATACATATACCTGGTGAAATGATCACTACAGTTGAACAAACTTCCATTTCTATTACCTTCCATAATTACATGTGTGTGTGTTAAGAGCACCCTAAATCACTTCTGATTTTCTGTGTGTTTATACCCAACTTCCCCACATGAACTCTGTGTCTGGGGCTTGGGTGTGAAGGAGAAATGCTTTTTATCCCAAAGGGTGGGGACATCAAGGAAATGTTCCAAACTTTGACGCTACTGACAGGAAGAGGAAAATAGCTTTTCCTTTCATTCTTGGAAATATGTTTAGACTTTCGACTGTTGCTGTTTCTCTCAGCTATATGAAAAGGGTTTTGCAAGGCAGAGACTTTTTCTGCAAATGGAGCCTGCATGGTTTACTACAGGGTGCATAAGAATGGGGGTTATGGTTGGATAAGACCTGGTACAGACATGGCTAGCTTAACATGGGTCCTAGATAGAAGGGGAATACTGCCCACTGAGTGACAGCTGGAAGATGTGGTGAGGTGGTTGTTAATGGGATCCCAAAGCCTGGAGACATAGGCTTGGGTATAGTAGCCGCCTCCCCCCCCCCCTTGAGAGAATTCCTATAGATGATGAAGATGGATAGAGCGATCACTTTACCTTCCTGAGCCCACCTTCAATGATGCCATTAAGGCCAACTGAAGAGGGGCTGAAACCTTTAAGTAGAGGATGTGCTCCTTTCTTATAGCACACTGGAGAAGGTACCCAACCCTCCAGTGCTCATGTTCCAGGTTCTTGAGAATTAGACATCTTCTACTGGCCTTGCAGGGAGGGGATAAGAGGTTTATGTTTGATATAAGGTGACATTTTAAGCTGAAAAGTAATATGCAAGAACTGTAATAAATTCCTCCTTGTTTTCATTTATGGAATCTTCTCCCTGTATCTGATGCCCAATTGGAAATTGGTGATTTGTGGTAGAAGAAGGGGAAAGTTCTAAGGAGAAAAAAATAAAATAACTTAATTGTATAACCTAGTGAATCAAACTGTTAGTAAATTAGTTAATGATTTGTTTGGCCAAAGGGATACAATTTATTCGCCTTTTAAATTGATGTGTACAGCATTGTCATAAGGCTTTGTCTCAACCATTTTAAACAATCTTAAGGGTACTTTTTCCTATTAATATTGTACCACGTTTTTCATGTTATGCCTACAAGTATTATTAGACTGTTTCTGAAGATCAGGAACATTTTTATTTTCTAAGGAGCCAAGAAAAAGAAGTATGTGCTAGAATGTAATAGAAAATCACTCCTTTTAGTAATACATTCTTGCACACTATCCATTGCCAATACTGGATGCCAAGCTCTGAGGTGAACTCGGAGTACATCAAAATGTACAGGAGGTGATACCTGCTTTGGAAGCTTACCCTCCACTGGGGAGGACACAAACAGCTGTGTTTGTGATAAATGTGACAATAGAGGAATTCCAGCATACCTCACAGGGACACCATATGACCATTAGCCCTAGAAAGCGGTAAAGGTATCAGAAGTCTTCCTGGAGGACAACCCATGTTTCTTGTTAAGTTTGAAAATTGTATGTCATTTTTCAACTATAATGCACCAATGAAAATGTGGAAAGAGAAAAATCCCTGAATTGAAAGGAATTAAAATGAAATTAATAAAAGGAACATTCACTGAAATTTTAAAAATCACCTTTTACTAACATACTTTGAAACACTCTCCCTTTTACTCATCATGTTCCTCTTGTGGGATATAGTGAATAATCAGAAGTGTAGATGAATGAATGAAAGAAAGGGAACCTGACATGAATCTTGAATATGAACAATGAGTGAATACACAAATAAGAACCTTGGAGGTAGAGGAGATTAGGGAGGGAAGGTGAAGAGCCAAAGAAATTCAAGAGTTTGTGGTAGTGTTTTGTATAGGGATCAGATACAATTTAGAAATGAGACAAAGTACTATTTTTTAAGTGTAGACCATATTATCAAATGGGGAAAGTGATAGGATTCTTAATTTTAAATAAATCCCTGTAACATTTTATTGGAGGATACATAGATAGATATAACAGTTGGGAGCCTGGAAATGTGCAGTTGGGGGAGTAGTCCAAGTTCTGGGATGAGGGAGATGGTGACTGAGTCCTCAGGTTTTTCTCTATATGAAATCATGTCCTTTCAAATTTGGATGCTTTCCCTTTCTGTTGTCTAATTGCTCTTGAAGCTGTTTCACTTTGGGCATACATCCAAAGGGAATGAAATCATCATAGATAGCAGCAGCCTTATGTTTATTGCAGCACTATTCACAATAGTCGAGACAGGGAATCAACCAGGGTGCCCATTGACTGATGAATGGTTAAAGAAAATGTGTTTGAATAATATTCCATTTTTATATCTATCATCAAAAGAAATGAAATTGTCATTTGAGGCAACACGAATGGAGTTGGAAGATATTGTGCTAAGTGAAATAAGCCAGGCACAAAAGACAAATACCATGTGGTCTCATTTGTGTAAGGTAAAAAGCCTCAATCTCATAGAAGAAAATATCAAATTATTGTGTTGTGCCCCATAAATATGTACAGTTATTTTATATCAGTAAAAAAATAGAATTAAAGGAAATAGAAATGCAGAAGAATGGAGTGAAACTCATGCTTTGAAGTATGCAGGAGGGAAGAATTGGTAACTGAGGGGATAGATCTAGGATGGATGTAAGGTTTTTAGTTGCTGAGTTGTAAGCAGAAGTCTCATAGACTGGGCTTCTGGAAAAACTATTGCTTTCTCTTAAGACTTAACTTGTAGATACCAAGTCACTGTCTAGAGTGATGTGTAACAAATACCTCCTAACTGCCAGGGTGTCTGAGCAATTAGTGATTTAGTCAAAGCATATTGTTCCCTTTGAAGAGAGACAATTGGGGTCCTGAAATAGTATAGGTAATTAGGAGTTACATGATAGGTTACCTGTTGGTCTTACTACCAAGATAATTTAAATTGCATGAAGTTTATTCTTTTAAAGAACATTTTGAGAAAAATGTTATACACCCATCAAGGACTATTACATTTGCAAGAAAAGTCTGGCTGTCATATATTTCACAAACACTCAGTCTGCAGGTGCTTTGGTGTTTTCTAAAGCCATTATTTTCATCAACGTGGAATTAAAGGAAAGTAGGTAATTGTGTTTTCTTTTTCACCAGTTTGATTTGAGTGAAAAGTATGTGTAAAAAAAAAAAAAAAAAACCCATCAAAGGAAAGTTTAAAGGCAGCATATAAACATGTGACTGACAATTGGCTCAGACTAAAAGGCTAAGGGAAGCCCACAAAGCTGAAAGCCTATCATGGAGTGTTCAGCTTTACAGAAGATCAGATAAAGATATAAATAGGAAAGGGCTGTATGGATTGTACTTTTTTTCTTCCTTAACAAGAATCAGTGTTGGATAGTTCACTGAGTTTTGAGTTGAATTCATTTTGTAAACTTGAATATATTAAAGACTGTGATGTTCACAGACGAGAAATAAAAAAATCTTCTCCAATCTATGTTTTATATTTCTATTTAAAATATATTGTGTTGCCTACCCTTAAATATTACTGCTATAGGTCAGATTTTTAAAACTATTTCAAGGACACATGCAATAACATGTGGTTTTTGGGTTGGCATACAGTCTGTTTGCTTAACATATGAATCATTAAGTATGAAAACCAAATTCTCTAAAAAGCTTATGAACACATGAATTTCAGAGGATTGGCACCTTCAGATTTTGAGTATTTTAAAGAAAAATAAAACCTTAGCCCTTGGTGATATATGCTTTTATTATCATTGCTTTACCTGGATTTTCTATCATGTCCCTACCTTTCCATTCTTATTTAAGACTTTGAGACGTTTGGCAAAGAGGAACAAAGAGTTTTAATTCCTACTGACTATGAAACGAATATGAAACTCCTAAGGCTTGAATAATGTCTGTATTTTTGCTAAGTCTGGAAAGATATAAGTTTTAGCCAACACTGGAATGGCTTAAACTGCTGAAATCATACATGTATTGTTTTGTCTCCTATGTAGGAATGCACTTCTGTGTGGCCTGGTTTTACTTGATGTGGTCCAGGTTAAGCTGATTGGCAGCTTGAGGTCTGTCATGTTGATTTAAGGGATGTTTGGGAGATATCAGTTAATATACCACAGTGTGAGAAAGCTTTATTACAAATGACCTGAATAGTTAATATACACAATCTTCCCTTGTAAACCTAATGCTTTGCTTAAGAATGTCTCAAGATAGCTTGAATTAATTCCCTGAGTAACACAAGAACCATTCTCCTTTCCTGCCAAAAAAAAAAAAAAAAAAGGCTCACCTTAGAATGAGGTGAGTAGTGTATCTCTCAAAATTCTGATCTTTGTTTTCTGCCAAGGTGTGAATGAAGTCCCCTTATAGTAAGGAAACATACAAATTAATTAAGGGTATCATTTTGTCCACAGTTAAATATGTGACATGCCAAATAATGTTTTTTCTTTATATCAAACAAATGATTCAGTTCAGTGAATGCAAGACTATAGAATGAGACTTCAGATTTGAATTGCTACTCATGGATAACAATTAGAAAAAAAAATCTAGGAATCAGAAGAGTATGATATTAACTGCTGACAGCCCACAGAATATTACATTCATCTGTATATTTCTCTCCCTTTAGTTTTGTGGGTTCCATGTAATTGAATCTTTAGAATTTCTTTAATCCTGCAAAATTGGAATTTTCTGAAGTATAGATAAATCATTCATTACTAGTATTACAAGGAAATACTACATCCTTTGTTTAAAAATTTTGTTTATATTGGTTACACACATACACAAAGAGCCCAGTAGTTCCTTGAGGCTTATTATCCCCCTGATGCCCTCCTGCTACCACGCCTTTACTTTCATCCGTTTTAGAACATTGGACTTTTTATGTTCCTAACACTTCATCACATTATTTTATTCTGCACTTTTTAGTTTGGGGCACTATCTACTGAATTTCCACTATGGAGGGTAAGGATTTAGCTTACTTTCACTATTCCTCTTCCTCACTCCACAAGAGCATGTTTCTTTCCCATCCTCTTGGTAAGTTATATATATTAGAGGTATGAACAGCTGGCATTTATGTTTTGTAACCAGACATCTGAGCCACATGGTGTATGCATGTTTTTTGTATTTATTATCCTGTATAATATAGTTTCTCTGGATGTGGTTTTTCCTGTATATGTGCATCCCTAATTTGACCATAAACTCTTCGGTTTGCCTAAATCTTTTCCAAGTATGTTAGAGTCTATTAACTACTTGATCCTTTGGAGGAAATATCTTTCAGAGTCTTTGATCTTCAGTGGTCTGGACCTGTTGCTTTATAGTCTGCTTCACAGGTGTCATCTTGGGGTGTCCCAAACACTTTAAGGATCACCTTGGGGATTCCTTCTGCTTCTCACTTGTGTTGGACACTATGTTGCTTGGATTCTTTTATTTTGGGGGGTTTACTCCTCTCTTTTTGTGGAGCATACCCTTCAGCAACTTAGAAAAGATACATTAGATATACTTTTTTGAGGCCATACATGTCAGAAAATGTCTTCATTCTGCTTTACCATTGAGTAGTTTGGATGGTTATGGATACTTTGGAGGTTTTCTACAGCCATCTCCTCACTTTCAGGTTGCAACTTCAAGATGGGCCCTTCTATAGAATCTACTACAACAAACTCTCCATTTCCTCTCCAGATCTTTTCCAGTACCCAAGTAGGTGTTGGGAGTTAGGAACTTGTGCTCTTAGAATAGACCTTTTCTTTCTTGGAGCTCTCTCAACCTCATCTTCAAAAGTTCTCAGAGGGGCTGATAGTTGATAGTTTTATTTTTCTTTGTGGTTGTCAAAGAAAATCAGAGCTGAATATGCAATAGTGAAAACAGGTTTGATTCAGAAAGTGTTAAAATCAAAGAAACCTTGGTATGGAACTTGGATAAATTCTGAATTCAACAAGAAAAAGGATTTATAACCAAGGAGTGGGATGGGGGGTGGGCAGGGGTGTCAGTAGAAGGAAAATCACTAATAGGAGACATCAAGAGTGTGGGATTCTTTTTAAATGGATCTTGTTGATGGCAAGCCAGGATGATCACATGTTGAGGGTTGGGAAGGAGGAATCTGATCAGGGCAGACGATTTTCTCTAAACTCACTTACCAGGATTCTTCCTACAACTCGCTATGCGGGTCCAGTAAGGTCAGGGGCCAGAGTTGAGGTCTACTGGGGAGGGAGGGCTCGGAGGAGATGGGGAGAGTGTGTCACATTGGTCAAGTTCTTGTGACTGTACCATACTTGTGACTAGGGTCCAGCAAGGTCAGGGGCCAGAGTTGAGACCTACGAGGGAGGAGGGCTCAGAGGAGACAGGGAGAAAGTGTCACATGATTCAAGTTCTTGTGACTACCATACTTGTGATTATACTATACCAGGTCAGGTGTTAGGTAAATGACTACTTTGAACATTTTTTTTCTCTATTTGGGGTATGTGACATTGCTAGAATGCAACATAAAGGGTGGACCTTTCGCTGGGGAAGATAATGATGTGGATTTGTTTTCTAAGGATAGTAGTGCCCAATGATTAGTGCCATTGACAAATTTAATCTAGGTGTGTGTGTACTATGAGAAAGTGATACAACTTTGTCTGAAATCAATTTGTCACTATGGAATTGGAAGGTGCACTTTTGCTCCTCCCATTATGGTTGACAAAGAAACCTGGGAGCCACTGCTGTAATATGCAAGGGAAATATGTAGAAAGCATGGACTCTTAAAATGGATTAGTCTTAATTTGCTGTTTTGAAAGTGTGCACACGTACTACTTTGGCTATGAATATTAATCTCTGCCAGGTAGTAGAAGCCTATTCCAATGGGGGGGAAACTGGGACAAGCCTCTGAGCTGTGCAGAAGCACAAAGAGGCAGACAAATTTATGGTAACAGTAGTGGACCAGTGTAGGGACAACGGCAAAGAGCAAACCATGAAAACAAAGCATGTCATAAATATGAGAAATTAAGCTTCTAATTTATGTTGAAGTTACTAGTTTCGATGAGGGAGGGCGTACAGACTTCCTGAGGATTTTGAGGACTTGAATCATCAGGAAATGAATTTTGAAATCAAGTAGAGAATATTCTCTTCAAACAAATTAGCAGTATAACCACTCCTTTTAATAGACTGATATCCTCTGCCAAACAATAAAAAGTACAGAGAAGCAGGAGGAATCTATAGAGGCACACATGCTATGAGGAGATATGACCACTTTTTAAACTTTTTGATGTCATGGATATTTATAGTATTGATAGTCAGAACACTGCCTTCTGCCAAGATCTGGTGAGCATGAGACGAGAAAATATCACCTTGCCCAATAAGTCATAAACTTATGGAACCAATTACTCTAAGAGGAAGTAGGGGTGGAAAAATATAAATAACCTCAAAAATGATTTAACTAAAATTTGTGGATGACAGATCCATAATGGGTTGTTACAGGGAACTAGGATGTTTTGGGTACTCTCCTAACCTTTGAGGTTGACATCAAAGAACAGCCATTTTCCCCACAGCATGTTCCTTGGTGCCATCATCAGAATCCAGGGCAGGATTGTGAGTCTGATCCAGTATGGCAAGACCCATTAGACTCTCGTTTGTGCCAGATTTGTGTGGGTAGTAAATTTAGAGTAAATTCCAATAGAAGAGTTGTAAATTTTGATGAATGAAAACTTGAAAATCTTTTATATTTCCTAATCTCTAATTCTCCTTCATATAGTACAGTTAAAAGACTCATTTTTAAAACTTTTTGGAAGACATTTTTATTTTGTACCCTGTACTTGGTTATGATAGTACTTTGTGACCTAGTAGTTTTCCATAGTGTAGGTTGAATAGGGCCAACTATTGACTTTGGGAAATAGAGCCTCACCTTTGAATTTCTCTGGAATGTCACATTTTAATTTCATAGTTTGAGATTATAAAATTTCTACCTCAATTATTGAGTATATGATATTTGAAAATTTCCTTTGAATTTTTTTTTAATTTACATATAGAGAAATGCTAGGGTAATTTTAGGGATTTTCAGGTACAAAAATTTGTTTTCTTTATTAAATTGTTTTTGAAGAGTAGGGCAAATTCAAAACTTTGATATGAGTGCCTTAAGCAATGTGTAGGAATCTACTGGGGATCTTGTTTAAATGCAGAATTAGATTCAGCAGATGTGGGAACAGGGCTGAGATGCTCTAATTCACCAGGCAAGACCCAAGATGCAGCTTCCAGGTGATGCTGATGCTGCAGGTCTTAGGGCCAGTTTTGCATGGCAAGGGTTTCGAGTATTCTTGCCAATGTAACACAACAGTTTTATAAAGCCAATCTTTGTTTCAGCTTTTTCCACTGAATGTTTTCAGAAAGGCAAATAAATGATGAAAACAAATTACTCAAATGAATATCCAAATGTTATATTTATTTGAATATTAAACTAATCTGAACATTTTTTCCCCACCTATCTGGATTCTTTACCCCTCTTTTTTTTCCTTTCTATTTTCATTATATTGAAAAATGAAGACCTAAATGACACAAATGTTTCTCGATTCTATTAAATTTAAACACGCTCTTTCAGCTCTGTGTACTTTGCCTAATTACTGGCAATAAAACTCAGTAAAGGGATTTAAGGTTTATGAATGTTCTACTTGGAGGAAATTGTAATTAAGGTTATTAAAGCCTTTGGGTTCCTGTGTGTATTTTAAGCAAATTAGGATTTTATGTGTTTTAAAGAGACAGTAACTCTTCTCTGCCCAATTATTCTCTCTGCATGGATGAGCATGTGTGTTCAGGGTCGGTGGTTCAAACAGTGCATGCCTTACTTTGTTCTTTTACATAAATTACAGATTTAAGATAAGGCCTTTTTTTCTTTCTTAGTTCTATGTATGAAACTCTGAATAACTTAAAGCAAAAACTAAGAAATACATTCCATGTACTTTGATACCAAAATTATTTCATTTAAAACTAAATTATTTTTAAGTAATTTCTTTAAAATATTTTAAGATCAGATAATTGTTATTTACCTTTTATTTGAAAAATAGCTATGTTCTTATTTAAAGAAATTATGAGTTCATTGCAAGGTGTTTATGAAGCACCAAATACAATAAAGAAAAAATCCAATTCAATCTATGGCCTTTCAGTAACCATTGCTAACATGTTTTTGCAAGATGGTTTTTCCATGCATATGTAAAAGGTAGAAATTTCCTAACACATGCTCAGGGTGCAATAAAGTCATTTTGGTTTCCAAACTTTAGTTTCTATCTTGACGACCTCATTCCTCTTAGTAGAAAATTAATTCGGGTAAATTCATGTATTCTGTCCATTAAATGTTTTTCCAATTTCATCCCTGGATGAACTCTAACAACTCCCTCTTCCACCTGTTCATCAATAATTGCCTCAAGCTCCTCAGGAGGAAAAGCCATGGAGGTCCTGTGTCATCCCCATGCTACTTTCTACTTCTGTGTGCCATCATTGCTGATCTGTACTCTTCCATATCTAGTGGGCATCATCCCTCATGTGTTCATGAGGGCTCTGTTCCTCTGTCCAGGATGTTTCTGTCCTGACCGCAAGGCCATCTCCACTTTTTCCTGTCTCTGAGCCATTTCTCAACTCTGAGGGTATAAGATAGTTCAGATAGCCTTCTGTATGACTTTGGGCTTTGGAGGATATTTCAGTTTTCTCTGCCCAGACTGTCTTGCTACTATGTCTCCCCAGCTGTCACTCTAAGCACTCAGAGTGGAGGAACACCCCCAAATACTATCACTGCTTTAGGGTTCACAGATATTTTCTGGTCTTGGGTTCCCAAACACACGAAGGCAGCACATGGCTTATCTTCTGTTCTGCCATTCCCCTAATGTTAGGGCACATGTCCCTTGGTAGAGACCCATCCAATCTCTACCTTCTCCCCAACTCATAGGGTCTTGATCTTGGTCAGTAGGTTATTGACTTTGATCGATTATAACCTTCTATGCTTATGCACAACATTGTTTTTTTTCTGAGTTTTTTTGCATTTCTGAATTTTGGTACTCAAAATTAAGTGTCTTCTAATGCAATAAAGTTAAAGGAAAGACAGATTTTTATTTCTTCTAGGAGTTTAAAAAGTCTGGGAACTCAAAATTTGAGCTTTTGTATTACTTTGAGAAAACTTCCCCTTGAGCCTGTGAATTCCATTTGTATATCTGAGTGGAAAAAAAGCTAAAGGCTCAAAATGAATTTTAAAAAACTCTGCTAATATTTCAAAATATTATCCTATCATACATAATTGTATAATTTTAATAATATAAAATAGATGTTATGCTAATTTATAATCTCCTGTTCTTATATACATTCAATATAGAAAGAGCCTGTTATATACATTATACTGCTATGTATAATTAATCTTAATCAATATTTTATACCTAATAAAGTTATTCAGAATTTTATTGATGGACATCTAGGCTGTTTACCATCTTTTAACTATTAAAATAAGTGCAGTGATGTAAAATATATGTACTTTTTCACTTACGCAATTAATTCTTTTAGATAGATTCCTAGAGATGACATTACTGGGTCAAAGGAGAACTGCAATATTTCCAAATTTTATTCTATAAGATTTATACCAGTTTATATTACCAGAAGCAGTATGTGAGACACCCATTTCTTTTTTTTAAAATTTTTTTAGTTATAGTTGGACATAATACCTTTATTTTATTTATTTTTTGTGTGGTGCTGAGGATTGAACTCGGTACCTTGCATGTGCTACTGCTGAGCTATAACACCAACCCCGAGATGACCATTTCTTAAATGCTTATCAATATTTTTTATACCTTTGTTTTATTTATTTATTTTTATGTGGTGCTGAGGATCGAACCCAGGGCCTCACATGTGCTAAGCGAGTGCTCTACCACTGAGCCACAATCCCAGACCCTGCTTATCAATATTTTTAAAATCAACATTCTAAATCTTAATATAGGGTGGGGTGACTTCTTATTTTGATTTGCACTGTATTTGTCACTAGTGAGATTGAATATATTTTCATGTCTTTTCCAGAGGTACATTTTTTTTTTAAATTTTTTTTTAGTTGCTCAAAACATTACAATGATCTTGACATACATTTGATTCAAATGGTGACATTTCTTATTGATTTGCAAGTGTTCTTTATACCAAAAAAAAAAAAATTACCCTTTGTAATGTTGCAATAATTTTTTTCCAGTTGGTTTCTTGGCTTATTGCGTCCTTTGCCACAAAGAAGTTTGTTTTCATTAAATTAACCTTTTATTTTTTCTTCAATTTTTGACTATCACATATCCTTTCAGGAAATCCCTTTTGGTTACTCTCTGAACATAGGCTTGAAAATGTGCAAACCACCATACGTAGTTTATTCATATGATACAGCTGTTAAATTAGGGTACATTTTACATGTTTTTGTAATCTGTGAATCTAATTTTGTTTTTTGTTAATATTACTTATGAGCTAATATTCGTATTATGCCAACACTACTAGACTATAGTTAAAAAATTTGTCATCTCATGATGAATAATTCATAATGGGAAAGTTTGCCATGGTTTGTAAGAAGATCAAGCCTCCCAGTGAATGAGTGAGTTGGATGTCCTTTAAAGGTTCTTAGACATTGTGAACTTGGGTCTCTTGTCTCCTTTGTGGAGGGTGATTATAAGAGGCCAGGCCACTTGCTTCTGAGTGAGGAGGGCCAAAAGATAGATAACAGCCAGTGATGAAGTCTGTATTAAATAGATGAACTCTAATATGGGGACAGCTGCTACTCAGACCTGGTCATTGGTTATTAGACAGAAATATAGGCATGCCCTCTAATTATTTGAGAAAAAGCAAGAAACCTGAATAATTAGATAACTGTAGATAAAATAGAGCTGTGTAGTGCATGATTATATGTGGTAGTCTTAGGAATGCTGATGTACCATGATGACAGATTGACATTCCCAGAAAACAGCTGATTTTCCCCTTTCACTTTCCTCTTATGGGTGCACGTGTGTGCAAAAGTGCCTGCCTATGAATGTGACCCTAGTGATTTTTGTCTTCCACTGAGCAGAAACTAACCTTCTTGCAATGTTTATTTACTGGCTCTTTCTTTTCCCCTCTTGCTACACTCCTTTTTGGAATACATTGTTGTCAAGGTACTGCAAATAAAAATGAGAAGAATAATGAGGAGGAAACGAGTTTCTGCAGGGTCAATTTCTGCTTGTCTGAAAATGGTAGGCTTGGTGATTACAAAGTAATTGCAGGAATGTGTGTGTTGGCCAGGTTTCTCTGCAGATGTGCAGCCTCACTGTACCACACTGGGAGGCACGTGATGCATTTTATCCCATTTTTTGATAAGGTTGATCTCTTGTGAAACGTGGCTTTGGCCAAATCTCTCCAGTACAAAGGCCACTTTCCCTTTTGTAAGCTCTTGGGTGATACGTTTTTTCCCAGGTAAACTTTCACTCAATCCTGTGAGGATCATCATGGTCCTTGCCTAAATGAAGTTATTTTATTTTGTTAAGGAGATTCACCATTTTGCTATCATTATGTGGCCATAGTCATTCAAATGCAGATGAAAGGGCACTTTACAAGACAACTGACCTGAACTCAAAACATCTCAATGTCTACATAAGAAATGGTGGAGGAACTGTTCAAAATTCAAGGAGATTAAAGAAAGGAACCCAAAGCAATGTGTGGTCCTTAGTGAGTTTCTTGATAGGTGGAAAATCATATTTTGGTGACAACTGAGGACATAAGAATATAGACAACAATATAACATTATTTTATCTGTGTTAAATTTCTGAGGTCTGACAATGGCATTGTGGCTATGGAAGACAATACCTTCTCAGAGATGCGTGCTGAAGAATAGGGTGAATATTGTGATGTCTACAACTTAATTTTAAATAATTTACCAAAAAACCACATGTATTTCTTTTTATCTTTAGATCTGTGTGCTTCTAGACAGACATAGATATTAATAAAAGGGAGACAAACCAGGATAAGTTGTATCAAAAATAATCTTAAAAAATAATTTATTCTTAATGACTATAAACACAAGATTTGGTGTTTCATAATAATTTTAAATTATAAGTGCTTTCAACCCTGGTGTAAGGCCTAAGGTCTCTCCTAGAGTTTAATAGTTTGCAAAGTTCACTTTTCCTGATACATTGAAAAACTAGATATTTATTCATCTTCCTTCTTTGAATTCCTTTCATGTTTTTCAGGAATTTCTCAATATTTAAAAAATCTATAAAGATGTAACTCATTAGGCTCTTGATTTTTCTCTTTGTATGTCAGAGGTCTTTAGTCACTGAATCAACTAATTTTTCTTATTTTTATCTCTTTCATGTAATATTACCTTGTGTCTTAATAGTTGGCCTTAAACTTTTCTTTTTGTTAAATGTGCTCTAAAAAGAATCGTCTGTAAAACAGAAACTTCAGCTTTTTTCATGTTTATTTTGAGATTATTTGCTCCTGAACATATCTTTTTGTACATGCTGCTTAGGATTCTTGAATTCAGCAGTGAACTTCCTATCGAACTGTACTGAATTCTGTAGAACATCATTCATTTTTTTCTTAAGGATCAAGTAAATAATTTCTCATTTTGTAAATAACCTTATTCCTGCTCTAATTGAGAAATTTTGGCCTCCAACCCAACTCTGTTTTCTTAAAATTTCAAATTAAATGTTAATATCTGGAGTTGTGTTTCAAGGGTTACAGTGTCTGTATTTCTATATTTGATTTTTTTTTTTTTTAGGTACCAGGGATGGAATCCAGGGGTACTCTGGCAGGGTATCCCTAAGTTGCTTAGGCCTCTTTAAGTTGATCAGGCTGGCCTTCAATTTGGCAATCCTCCTCCTCCAGTTTCCCGACCGTTGGGATTACAGGTGTGAGCCACTGCACCCAGCTCTATATTTGATTCCTAAAAGCCCATGGCAATACTATAGTTTCTGTATTAACCATTTTTTTTTGTGTCAAAGTTAACAACTCCTTTTGTTTTTGCTAGTTATTTGAAAAATCTGAAAGATAAATCTTGGTCTATGTTATTGACCATTTGTCAAACATACTGAACTCTTTCACCCGAATTCCCCAATCCTGTGCATAAAACTGTATATTTATGCACAGGCTGTTCCTTCTATCTGGGAGTCCTATTCCAAATGACACCTTCCTCCTTTCTCTTTGAGACCCACATCCTTTCTCCTCACCCTAAAGCACGGGAAATGGTTTAAAAACCACAGCACCTTGAAGGGCTCTTTCTGAACAAATTTAGGATAATGGTAATGTTATAGACAGTAACAGATTTTAATCTATTGAATGAAATCCACAAGTCCTTATGAAGAGGGACAAACATAAAAATTGGAGAGAAGGAAGAACTCTTAACACTGGAATGCCTGCTAATAGAGAAGGAATGTTAAAAAATCACCATCGACAAGCTTCACAATCATGATTGACATAGGTAAAAATCATCAATGGATGCCAAAACTAGCAAGGGGAACGTTAAAGAACAGGAGTTTTATACAGTGTTACTATAGTTCCTCACCAAATACTTTCAGAGGAAAAAAAATTGATTTTATGATTTTATGATATTAGGGCAGACACACCTTATAGTGATTAAATTTATTATCACTACTAATGCCTCCAAATTCATCATATGTGTCACAGCAAAACACAGGAAAGGATGTAATATCACTTCATACATTACACCAAAAAGACATGACCAGTTGTGAGAACCCATCAAATAGACACATTGCAAATAACTTTTCTAAAATGCAAAGCTCATACAGAAGGACCCATTTCAGATTAGAGATTTAAAGAGATGAAAACCTAATGCCATGTGTGACCTTGGATTAGATTCTAATCTAAGAAAAAAATAATTGAATAAGGGGACAATGGATTAGAAAAAAATGTTAATATCAGATATTTTTGATGTAAAACAATGTCTTTTTGGATGTACATACTGAGCACTGAAATTTTAGAGATAAATGGGCTTAATGTGAATAAATTATACTCAAATAATTAAAAAAGCACATGACTACCTCACACATTATACATGTATGTGTGTCTATCTCTACACATCTGTATACACATTTGCATGCAGTTTTGCTGCTTTTTGAGAGCAATCAAATTGTGTGTTCAGGGGCTGGGGTTGTGGCTCAGCGGTAGAGCTTTGGCATCAATGGATGCTAAAACTAGCAAGGGGAACTTTAAAGACTTAGACGTTTGCCTTGCACTTGCAAGGCCCAGGTTCAATTCTTGGCACCACATAAAACAAAATAAATATTTTTTGTTATTGTTGTAGTTTTATTTATTTAAAAAAAATTGTGTTCAGTTTTCCATGAATGTATATGCAGAAGGCTTTTAGCTTTCAAGGATTGACAGGAATAGAGGAGAATCGGGGTCAGCAAGCAGTGGCAAATCCATTTCCAAATCTGTTCAGTCCACACTTCCCACTTCAGCGCATCTTTAAAGTCCAGTTTTGATGATTTGAAGGGTGTTCTGAGGCTTTCTAATTACATAGGTATGCTTTCTGTTACTTCAAAGGCCCCTTAGCCAGGACAGGATCTGTCTTCAAAGACAGCAAAGAGAGTGGCCCATTTGCAGGAAATTGCATGGTTTGGGTGATTTTTGTTTTCTTTGAACTTGTCAAATAGGGAACCCTATTTAAAAAGTACTGGCCTATTGCTATGTGCCCAAGCAGTTAAAAACTTTCTACTTATAATCCTGAAGATTTCTCTTTAACTTCTGCCATAGGAAATGTGTAACTCAGTTTACCCCATTCTCCTTTTCGATATATCAGCAGTTTTGTTTTGAAGGGTTTTGTGGGTGACATCTTAATGGTGTTTGTTTATAGGACTTACACAGTTCTAGTTTTGTTAGGAAGGAATTAATGTAGTACTTAGTGGCTAATCATCAAAAGAAATGGAGTATTTTGCTGTAGCTGAAAACAGGAGAGGGGTAGCAAGCAAATTATGAGGATAAGGCATACTTAAAATAAATTTCCACAATTTTAGCCATGATTTAGTGCATTTCCTCCCTAGGTGCTGTACTTATATTGCTTAGTGGGGAAATAAATGGCATGGCTCTTGAAGTCAAAGGTCAGAGCTGGATTGAAACTGCAAGGAAAGTTTTCTTAAACTCTGATCTATTAGTTCACTTGATAGATTGAAATTAGGAGTAGTAAGAATTATTTTCAGAAAGTGTGAAAGCATTCATCCTGTAAAGCACTATTCATGATGTTGTTTTATTTTGTTTCCCCATTTTGATGCTCCTATTTTTCATTTTTTGGGGTTCTGAATTGACAGAACCTTCTTCAAACAATAAACAGATTTCTTCCTGGTTAAGGTATGGATTGCTATTATTAGCAAACCAACAAAGCAGGACAAAATGAACTCTTCATGTTGAACACACACCATTAGTTTAAAAAATTGAGAACAAAATTGCATGTAAGTCTGGAGAAGCAGTAGCAAGTCGTCAGATTTTTGTTAATATATGGGATTTTTACAACAGTGACCTACATTGACGATAATATAATTTTCAATTTTTTTGTATAGTAGTGTATTCCTGTGTGATTATTGTGTGATGTTTTTCAACCTTCAGTGTTTGTGTGTTTTCCATTAAGACAAGTGAAAAAGTTATTATCTCCTGTTTTTTTTAAAAAAAAAAAAAAAAAAAAAACTTTTTGCTCGAACAATGGAACTACCAGGAGTGTTTGTTCTTAATTTTAAAACACAGCAGTAAGACCAGTGAAAGTTTCCACATCTAAAACACATGGAGTCTTTAATCTTCTTAGTTAAGATTCTGATTCTTCTTGGGGCCTGTGTTTATGACACTAAATAAGCCATCAAGTTTATTTTCCATTTATTGTTTTTAAAAAATTAAGACAGTGATGTAGGCAGGAGTTAGCAACTAGTTTGTATTCCAGGAAGCAGGTGGCACAGGAGGGATAGTTGGACAACTTATACATGATGAGAATATGCATTGCATTGACTCCATGCTAACCTTTTCTCCCCTTTTAAATAATTGGTCTAGCCCAGTGTGGTGGCACATGCCTGTAATTCCAGTCACTGGGAAGGCTAAGGCAGGAGGATCGCAAGTTCAAGACAGCCTCAGAAATTTAGCAAGACTCTCAGTGACTTAATGAGACCCTGTCTCAAATAGAAAATAAAAAGACTGGGATGTGGCTCAGGGGTAAAGTGCCCTGAATTAAATCCTCAGTCCAAAAAAAAAAAAAAAAGAAAAGAAAAAAAGAAAATCAATCTTTAATCTTTAGATAAGTAGGAGGGAAGAAGATTTTTTTCCCCCCATGGGCAGTTACAGGTCAGACACTGTGGCACTGTGTTATGGTACTTAGGAAGTATGCAAAACTGTTTTTGAAATAATGTTAGCATAACAAGTATTTAAGTACTTTATGAAGCAAAAATCTGGCTCTGTGAGCAGTTTTTTTTTCCTCTTTAAATAATTGGATTATCTCCTTGTGTAAACATGGAACCATGTGAGAGGTGGTTTCACAATCTTTATAAATGTATATATTTAGCTCTGATCATGTTGGGGTTACCATTAGCACCAGCAGTCTGTCAACATTTCCACGGGTCTTTTAAAAAATTGTTGTGAAAGCTTAAGCCAAGTTTAAGGATGAGACATCTGTATTCCACAATAGTTTCTAGCCGTGGTTTATGGGGTTGTATGTACTCTAAGCTTTTTTTTTTTTTTTTTTTGTCATGAGAACAATTTCATGGAATAATTTCTTTTCTCTCATGAATTCAAACAGGTGGCTTATTTTATAGAATGTAGGATATGATTATGTCAAAAGATTGTATCTCTGGAAAAATGAGCAATACTCAACCATCTATATATTTTTCTAGCTTCATCAATAGTTAACATTTTAGTGTTGACAGCTGAAAAGCTTTTTATTCTAGTGGAATGTTTTGCCCACTTTAACAGTTTAGGCTTGTGATAAATGTGTTCTGATCCTTAATCAGACATTTTTCATTGCCTGTAGGAATTAGTATTAGGATAGGGATAGGCAGTGAGATGTTGTGTCTGGGCTGGGGGTGTAGCTCAGTGGTGGAGTGCTTGCCTAGCATGTGCAAGGCCTTGGGTTTGATCTGTAGCACCAAGTGGAAAAATAATGGGTCAACGAGTTTGTAGGGTAGGGGCCAAAGAAGAATAATTCTTACAAGAAGACTTCCCAAAGTGAGTGTTCATTATAGGAAATGCTTTTATCATTTGGGGAACTGTGTGTGTGTGGAGTTGAGAGCTAATGATTTTCCTTTCTTGTTGTGATCTATATATAGCTACCTTTCCCCCTGGATCTTGTCTTTTTACTTGACTTCAAGTATCAACAACTGCTTGGGAAATATGTTTCTGGATAATTTCTAAATCCCACTTATTTCATTTGGGTTATTATGTTCTACTTCTCATTCTGGCATTTATTTTGCAACCTTATCTTGGTTCATCGAGTTTCCTGGAATTTAACTGGATCTCAGTTGATCACTGCATGAATATTGCATGTTTAAGTCGTAGTTTTAGCTTTCCTTGAGTCTCTCTCTGTTGTGAGCCCAGAGAATCAGAACCTTATGGTTAGTTTTGGGCCCCAAATTTGCCCTTCATTATTATGATTAAAAATGTTTTTCTAGATTAAATTCATGTTACATTAATTTATCTTCTCTAAAATATTAATGGACATTTAGAAACTGATCTCTAAATTTTGAATTTTAACGTTTTCTATCTAGAGCATGAAGATATAATGGTGGACACCTAGCATTAAAACTTGGCTTCTTAGTAACAATCAGATCACATGTTTTATGATGTAAAAATTAAGCTAAGTATCCTAAGATGGGCATTTCTCATTTTGGTCAATTCTCGTGTAGATCATTAACTGATGACTTTGATTGCTTATTTGAATTTGTGTGTAATAGTATATGTGTTTTAAGATTTTTATACTAATGTTGCCAAGTTCTATTGGGGAAGATCTGGTCCTAACTTGGTCTGTATAGGATCCTACACACAAGTTTCTTGTTACTTGTGCCAACCCTTTGTTTTTAACAAATATGTCTTGAATTTGGGATTAGGCAGAGACATTTTAGCAATTTTATGATAAGTTTGATTGAAGTGAATACTAATTGTTGATTTAAAAAACAAAACAAAACTCTTGAACTTACAACACTATTTAACCAGCAAAGATGGAGGGGAGGCTACGATGCCAAAGGTGCATTGTTCAGTCACATTATTTTCAGAACTAGAAATGTGTACCTTTGTCAGAAATGGATGCCTTCACCTAGAAGGAATTTAGATTTCTTCTTGCTTGGCAAGGTCTAAATCTAGCAATAGGAGAACACTTAAAAAAACGTGTCAAGTGTATATTGGAAACAGATGGCCATTCAACACCTACCTAAAATGCTCTGTGAGATAGAAATGCAGATAACTGGACTGATTTAAAGGATCAAGTTTTAAATATCAGGATTCATTTTAAGGGAACACAAATCAAATAATTAGAAGAATAATGAGTTCTAATTGTTTATCTCATGATAGAGGTGGTGTTGTTCCCTTATTCTGCCTCATGATTTTTGTTTTCAAATGCATGCATGCATTCTTTGTTTCCTTTTTGCAAGGGGATATGTGGGTGTTTGTGCTATAATCACTGTCTATCACAGGATTTTTAGTGTTTTGTGTGACATACTTCATCTTTAGAATTTCGGGTGGGTCTAGATTTAGAAACATGTTTTGGTTGGAAGGATGAGGCTCTGGATCTCAGCAGGCTTCAGGGTTGGAAGGGTTGAAACTCGCAGAGAAAGCAAATAAACATGGTCATCAAAGCTGGGAATTAATATCTGTTTGTTCACCTGCACATTTGAATTAAATCTTACAGCAATAGACAGAGCCATTAGACTTATTAAGATCCCGATAAAATAGTTGTGTTGAAATGTCAATCTTCCCTGTGTTTTGCACAGATTCACATAGTTACTAGGTGGTAGAGGAGGCTCTTGTTGAATTGCTACTAATCTATTAAGAGGGGGCCACAGAGTTGATGATGTACAATGGTAATTAAACTGAAAAGTAATTGAGATGTGGGACAAGAAGATTCAAAGTGCAAAGATCACTTGTGCTCTTGACCCTCAGCAGTGAGTGGTATAACAAATGACTGAGGATTGGAGGAGGCCAAGAGAGAGCACTTACGGTGGGTGTGGCTCTCATCAATGTGCTTTAAGAGACATCCTTGTGTATAGGGTTATAAAGATACCTGAGATATGGACTCCAGTAAGTGTTCCCTAATTCATTTTCATTGTTTAACTCTGTCAAGGTTCAAGTACATAAAGCAATGCTTTTAATGGTTTTAAGAATACCTTTTTAAAAATAAATGTAGGGCACAATTTGTTGACTCTGAAATCCTTGTGGTCAGGATGAAAGTTGATGTCTGATACATAAATACAAAACAAAAAAGCCTTTAATTTGTGTTGATTCCCTTGGTTCTGTAATTGTCTTTGCTCTATACTCCTTAGTATGGAGCGTGATTTATGGTGATACAGGGCTCTTGGCTTAACCTTTAAACTAAAAGTAAGTATAGCTTCAACTTAGTTTGTGATGACTGTGGGCCACAGAACCTTCTCCTTAAACCATTCTGCTCTGTATATAAACCTTTCAAGTTCTCTTCTCACTTCAAAGCTAGGTCTGGGATTTGAATAACCTTGCTGCTACTTTTTTTCAAATCTGTAATTATGTTTAAGAGTAAGAGGTAAGCAGTGACTCCTCACACATGTTGCAGAGGGCTCTGTAGTGTGGCTTTGATGTAGCTCTAGCCTGCAACTGACTTTGCTGTAGTTTCCCAACTGCTCACATTTAAGGGACATCTCTTTCATAAAATAGTTATATATTGCTTTTTAAAATACCATGCCATAGGATCTTTGTGCCTTTATTCCTCGGAACATTCCAGTTTTCTGTACCCTACCAACCCCTCCAATTTTTCCCTTTCTTGAAACTTGAAATCCCAGTTTTGGGAAACTCACTTCCTTATACTCTGTTCATGATACCCAGAATAATACCAGAATAAAACCTCTCCAGAAGACAGCTGGGAAATGATAGGTAGTGTAGGATTATCTGGTAAAAGCTAGGTGAAAGTGCTTTATCCATCATAATTATCTGGTCTGGGTAAAGTGTAGGAAATACGAAGGACGATTGATTTCAGCAATAGACTGCTGAGAAAAGAGGCAGGTGGGCCTGGGGTCAGACTTCACAACTGTACAAGTGAGAAGTAATAAAGGTCTGAGATTTGAGCAGATTAGTGGAAACCACAAGAGTGAGGTTTGGAGTAAAGTCTTTAGGAAGTATTATTATGATGAGGACTAGCAGAAGAAGAAACTTGGAGCAATCTTAGCTTCTGAAGGTGTGAGGACTGGAAATTGAGAATGAGATCTTGAATTGAGGATAAGAAAACTGGTTGCAGTCTTCAAAAATGTGGTCTTAGAGATCATTGAGTGGGGGTAGTGGTAAGTAGAGGCAGTAAGTGAAACTACCACTTTCAGGAAATACAAAAGTCACATTGGTCTGGACCATTGCTATGGAAACATGATTTATAGCTTGATTGAGCAAGTTCTGACCTTTCTACAGTATGATTGCATTTATTAAAAATGCAAATTACATATTGTGTATATGCACATGAATATAAAGGGATATCCTATAATTGCATTTGTGAAGGGGTGATTTTCCATCTGACTTAGTTCTCAAGTCTGCCTCCTGCAATTGCAGGTTTACTGAATTAAGATATTAAATCAGAAATATGTGAAAATATAGAAAAAATATCTGTAGCACTTACTGATCATGTATAACTATTACTTCATTTTTTTCTTACATACTTTTTATTTTTATCTTGTTTTTTGGTACAGGTCTGTGTTTTCTGGTTACACCACTCTTTTAGTCTGCCATTCAACTTGTGCACAATTTTTTAATTGGGTTTAGAATTTTTATTCATTGTAATTTTCATATTATTGCTTTTTACCTGTTATTTTTAGTCCTTTATATATTGTATAGATAATCCAAAGATGTTGGTTTAAAAGTCTCTTCTCAGAATGACTCTTTGAGTATGAATTTTCATTTTTGTAGAGATGGATTCTCTCTCAGAGCAAGTGGATCTGGACAAGTTTTTATGTGACCTTCTTGATTTTAGGGATCCTATCTTCTGTGATAATTTGGCTCTCACACCTGGATGTCTTGCAGGCTCTGGGTTTCTGCTTGTCATGGGTTCTCTCTCTCCTGTGCTCCTGTCCTCCTCCCTGAGTTGGAATTCATTTCTCTGTACACTTGGATCGGGCTACAGTTGTAGTGCCTGTCATGGACAAACAGCTCTTAACTCCTTTGTGCAGTCTGGTTGTGTTTCCAAGTATAGTTGTATTTTAATCTTTTAAAGATTATCTTGCAAGGGGGAGAATATCTTGTTTAGTACTTGTATGGAGTAGAGCAGAAGGACAAGACTTTTGTCCTTTGACCATGATGTTCTGACCAGAAGTCTGAGCATATTCATGTTTCAACATGTTTTCTTTTTGTTTTTCTTTTACAGCTAGTTATGTATCAAATCCCATTTGCAAGGGGTGTTTGTCTTGTTCAAAGGACAATGGGTGCAGCCGATGTCAACAGAAGTTGTTCTTCTTCCTTCGGAGAGAAGGGATGCGCCAATATGGAGAGTGCCTGCATTCCTGCCCATCAGGGTACTACGGACACCGAGCCCCAGATATGAACAGATGTGCAAGTGAGCATTTGACTTTTGAACATTCTGTTTAACTGGATATATGCAACTTAGAGGATGAGCTCAATTGAAAACTTTGACTTAAAAAATGTACATTTGTAATAGGCTAGAGAAATAGTCTTTTAAGCTCAAATTTAAAAAAAATTAGTGGGGGTGTGGGATAAGAGAACTTTTACTTTATATTTTGTATAGAAATCTATTACAGGGCCACCTGCTTTTTCTTTATTTAGTTTAACGGTATTTTTTATCATGAAGTTCTCGGACACATGCTGGTTAATCTTAGGAGTACATACTCACTGCTTATAAACAAAACAAAAAAACAAAATATACCACTCACCCCCCCACACCCCACAAAGGAATTTACATACTTTATACTGAGAACATTCTCTTTGGTTGAGTTTCTACAGCTCTTTCTATCCTTTTATCTGAGTTTATAACACCTGCATTAGTCTTATCTGCAACTAAATATAAGCATTTTGGGTTTCTGTGAAACACCATTAATGATAAAACATTTAGTATAGGTTAAAATATTTGGAGTTCTAAGTTGAACCACTATAAAAATGGTTGCTAATTACATAAGAATGAGGACACAGCTGTTCATATTTTAATCTAAAACTCACTTCTAGAATGATCTTCTAGATCAACAGCTAAAATTGGAATTTTAAATAAAATACCAAAGGAACAACCCTTTCTCAGATTTTGGGGGGAGGAAGAGATGGGAAAAGAGAGACTAGGGATTGAAATGACAAATGAGTAAGCATTAAATTATAATTTACTCCATTAAGTGCTATTAAATTATTTTCCTATCTCTCTCCTATCAACACCATGTGGTGGCCTTATCCAAGCACAATTATTTTGGAAAGAGGCATATCTAGAGCGGGGTGATTAAGTAAATCTTAAAAAAGGAACTACCTACATTCAAAAATAATGTGTTTGAGGATCAAGTCTCATCTGCCATGCTATTTGGCATGTTGGCACAGCAGTTCTGTGTCATAGGACTGGTCTTACATCAGTGAACATATAGTGTCCTTTGTTGCTGCCTATTAAATATCCTTTGTATCTCAAATCATAGTGACAAGCAAAAATGTCTGAAACATTTCCAAACACCCTGGGGTAGGAGAGCAGTACTATCCTGGGATAAGAACCACTGAACAGCATGTGCTTAGCACAGGTGTAGTTAGGACTGGGGAGGAAATGGAGACCTGAGTACAGCTGATAAAGGCTTTGAGTGCTAGCCTCCGGACTCTGGACCTTACACTGGGCACTGAGCTGGCGATAGAATGGAGATGGCTTTATTTGAAATAACTGTAGGGGAAGTGAGGAAGATGAATTGGAGAAAGACAAAAAGTAGAGTAAGGCTATGGTAGCAATCAGATTATAAATCTTATTGTGAAAAGTTTGTAGATGATGAGTTCTAGGGGAAATATAATCAGTGGGATTTACCAGTCCCATGCCCGGTGGGAAGAGGGAGAATCAAATTTTATCCTAAGGTGTCTAGCTAAGTTGACTGGGTGAAAAGTAGCAGAAATATTTAGGCTTACAGATAATTTAGATTTATCTTCATTCATGGAATTATTTGGATTGTTGGAGGGACACTAATCCCAGGAAGCATCAATAGATTGTCCAATTTTTGCAAATATGTACTTTGTTCTTAAGGCATATGATTGGGACCAACTGACCATGGGGCCACCTTGAAATAGTTTTTTTTTAATATTGTTTTAGACCACGTATGGGGGGATTGAGTCCATGAATGTGCAGTTTTCACTCCAGGCCATCAGTGCACAAGGAGGAAGAGGCAAGGCTGTAGATGGGTTGAGATGTTTATCCTGGATTCTGGAACTCATATGTACTAGATATGGGTAACACATGAGCCATACAATGTCTTACTCAGCTAGGGCCATTGGAGAATGAAAGGAGCTGTGGTTACTGACTTTATAGGGGCATACAGCATAAAGCAGGACTGTCCTGGGCAAGCTGGTGTAAATGTCACTTCAGCAACACTTTTTGTACATCATCAGAGTCTCTCTTAGAGAAATAATCTAGTGGGTTAATATGCACATATTGACTAAGTTGATCCCTTGTCTCAGAAATGGAAAAGAGAGTCGTGACTATAAATCAGCTTTGGAAAGAATCTACATGTGAGAGTGGGCTTCTGTGGTTAAACTTAATGCACGTGAATGCAATCAGGGCTAGAGTTTACTGACCTAGAGGAAGTCATTACCTATCTGGCACAACCAGGAAGTGCTTATTAGCAAGACTCCTGTGAAGCAAAGTGAAAATCCAAAGTTATTTCTTAATTCTCAGTGTATGACTCTAAACAGTATGGAAAAACCATAGTCATTCAATTTTTTTCATATTTTACATATTTTGCAGATATTTGTATCCTATTTAGAGGACAAAAAAGATTTAAGTTGGAAAAATGGTCATACACTTAGAATTTGAATTCTTTTTGTTTTCTCAAAGAAAAAAATAGATATTGCTCAACAGTAGAAGAGAAATTATACTGTAAGCAACAGTAGCTTAGAAAATTCTACAAAGAAACTTGCTCATCTGTTTCCTAATCAATGCATTAAGATTCCAACCATACAGTATTTGTCTTTTGAGGCTGAGGATGGATATAGCTCAGTTGGTAGAGTGCTTGCCTTGCATGTATTGTATAAGGCCCTGGGTTCTATCCCCAGCACCCAAAAAAAAAAAAAAAAAAAAAAACAAAACTTTTTTCTAAAGGAACACCTGCTCTGTGAAATACTGGTTGAGATTGGCTTCTTTGTACATATAGTATGAAGCTTATAAAATTCAAACCTGTTAGTAAAAAACAATCCAGCATCTGTTGAGGCATGCTGTGACATACTGATAGACACTACTATTGTCCCTGTTACTATGTTAGGTGATTTCTCATATTTTCTCTTCTTCATTGGTTGGTGAACTCATTGACATAAAAAGTCTTATTTTTTTGAATTGTTATACAGGTACCTTGTATAAAATTCAGTGTATAAACCTTAATAAAAAGCAAACACAAAAATGAGGTACTCTTAAAAATAACAAATTTAACATCTGGGCTTTGTCCTTGTCCTTTTGTTTCTATGTGTCTTTATGTCCCCCTCCCCCTAAATGTCATTGTGTTATGTAGTGGTTTAAGGTCTATTGAAGTGATTCTCAAACAGAGCTGACTTAGTAATTTTTAGCTGCATTTAGTAATATTTGGGAACATTTAGTAATGTTTGGAGACATTTTCACTTATATTAAAACTGGAGGGATGCTACTGGTATGTAGTGGGTAGAGGCCACACAGATGCTGCTAGACATTTACAGTGCACAGTACAGCCCCTTGAAACAAACTTAAAATGTTTGTAGTATCAAAGGTGAGAAACTTTGGTCTAGTGGAAAAGACAGATAATCCATTTGACATAGCATGTCCTAAATGTTGTTATTTAGCTTTTGTTCAGTGCCAACATTTCTGTTAGATGTACTTTTTCTCACATTTTTTTAAACATATGTGCAAAACAGGTTATGCATTTCTATTTCCTGGATGAAATTACCTAAACTGGGTAAAAATACACTTTCTAACGGTTGGGGTAGTTTGTGGCAGAGAAGGGGATGGCATGAATGGTATGTGGGTGTTTACAGCATTATTAGGATGAAATCTTATCAGTAGAAGAAAAAAGTGTGAATGCATGGAGAAGTAGAACACCATCTGTTGCTAAATAGAAAGCAAGTGGTTGAGTACAACTTCACTGTTTTGCCCCAGATGATACTCAGTCAGTTGGGTAGAGGCTAGCGCATAACAGGTGTTATGTGATAAATTTAAGCAATTGGAGCACCTTCCTGAAAGCTGCAGGTAGTCAGTGAAGGATTTTAAGTAAGGTAATGGCAAAGTTACAGTCTTTAGAGGCATTTTATTTGGGAAGTATCAAGGAGGAGTTAAAGGAGAGCCAACCACATAGGCAGTAAGATCAAAAATATAGGTTAAAAAAGAAAGAAAGAAAAGAACAGCTGTCTCCTCAGAGCTACCTGGCTAATTCACCTGAAACTGTAATCTTCTCTATTCCAATATTTCATTTCTTCCTTTCCCTATTTGCCCATTCTTCCTGTTCCCTTCTCTCCTTCACTTACTCTTCTCTTCTCCTTGCTTTTTAGTCTTGTCAATTGATGAATATGTTATGTGTTTGACTTGATTATATATTGCATAACTCTCCCCTTAGGCTTTAGTCTTTTTATCTTTAATCAGGTTCTTCTTAGGCACATTAATGTCTGGCATGTAGAAGATGCTTCATAAACACGTATTGAATGAATACATAGAGTGGGAGATACACATGAGGGAATGGATAGAGAGACTGAGGAAGTATTGATAGGACTTGATCAACTGGAGGATGATGAATAAAATTAAAGGGGGATGTTAAGATTACTCCAGGTTTGGGAGTGACAGAGTGGGTTTTATCAAGGCACAGAATGAAGAAGAGTGGACTTCTGGAGACAATGGTGGAGAATATTTGATTTGGGACCTATTGAGATAAGCTAAGAAGCCCTCCTGGTGACACTCTCCAAAGGACAGTTAGATGTAAGAATCTGGAGCCTTCAGAGGGGATCTGAACCGAGTCATTGGTACAGTGAACAGAAAATCAACTGGGGTGGGGAAGATTCTGAGGATTAAACCCTAAGAATGCTGACATTGAACTTTCTTGAGGAAGACAGTATATTTAAAAAAAAAAAACTATTTGTAAACAAGAAATTACAGAAGTATATTTCATATTCTGGATTCAGAATACTTTTAACTATTTCTGGAATATTTTATGATTCTGCCCTTATAATATGTTTAGCTAGGATAGTTCAAAATTCTTTTTTTTTAAATGAAATGACAGATTTAAAAATTAGTAATTTTGAACATATAAGCAAACCCACAGTTAAATATAACCATCCTTTAATTTTTGAACTTTGAACCAGCATTCGGGTGTTTTTGGAGAATTACTATGTGTCAGTTTAAGTGCTTTCAGAAATACCTGTCATTCTTGAATGATGCATTTGAATCATCCATTTGAAAAAAAATTAACAGACGTATGTTTAAAATGTTTTTAATAAAATCTGGGCAACTAACTGCTGACTATAGATAACAAATATTATGAATACCATAAGTTCTATATAATTCTATATTCTTTACAATATAATCTATTAGAGGTCTGTAAAGATGCATATTTATAACAAATACACCAATATAACCCCAGCATTTTCAGGATTACAGAAGTGAAGTTTAAGTAAAGGAATTTTTTAGATACCTGTAAATGGACTGAAAAATCATCAGGTTGTATGTAAAATGGATACAGAATTAGCTAACAGTATTGCACAGCACCATTACATAAAGAGCTGTGAAAGCACAACAGATAGGGTTGGTAGGTTACAAAACTATTAAAGGTCAGAGAGGGGAGAAGTTAGTGGTTAGGATAGAATGGCCTAAACAATTGTGGATTTGGTTGTATTCTTTCCTCTCCTCACTACTGAGCCTAGGTGGCTAACTGGGAAAAGTTTAGGGGCAATCTAGGATCAAAGGAGATGGATTAGCTTTAGGAGCCAATGGGCCATTACTGAGTCATTGATAGGAAACTAAAGTGATATGTTACTGATGTGCCAAATTAAGATAATAGATTTCAAGTTAAAGTACTGTATTCTGATTACACTTTGACAAGAAGCATAGATCATGAATTGCTTTAGTGATTTTATTTTCAGTTTTGCTCTTTAGAAAATGTTTGAGGAGATGGGTTCAAGTCTCAGTGCCACATATAAATAAATAATAAAGATCCATTGACAGCTAAAAATAATTTTTTAAAAAATGGATTAGGACTACAATCTAGGAACCCATAGTCTTTATTTTGGATTATAGGTAGGGTTAGAATTAAGGGTGCCTAATGGAGAAGAGTACTTATGCAGCTTTCCCTACAAGTTCAGCAGGTATTTATTCTGTGAGGAAAAGGGCGGGGGGATTTTCTAGGCTGCTTAATAAAGCTTGTACACTGAGCAAACATTTACTGTTATTTACATGCCAGGAAAAGGCAGTGTTTGTTTCAAGGAAAAGGGAATCCAATATGATAAGAATATGATGCAGATCCATTAGGGGTATTCAGGGAACTTCTAGGGGTCAGCAGACCTGCACTTGGGAGTGAGTGCATCTTCAGGTCACCTGAAACAACCTTGAAGGAGGAGGATGGTAGATAAGAGCATGAGGGAAAGGGCATTCAGAGCAAACTCAGCTGTAGGTTGGAACATAAAGTTTCAAAAGTGGAAATTTGGAAGATGAGGATAGAGGATCCCCAACCTAAACTGCGAAGACAATTAGCTTTCTTGTTTTAGAATCTCCCCAGCTGGCAGCAGAGAGAGAGTTGGTGTGGAAAGTGAGTAGGAGTGTGTTTCTCTAAACCCAGGGCAAGAATGAAAACTTCAACTGAAGCAGTGGCACTGGAGATGGAGGGGTGGGGGAAGAGATGAGATGAGATAGAATTAACAGAAGTTGGTGATTTCATTGGAAATGGACATGCCAGGGAAGAGACCATGTAGGTTTTTGCTTTTAAGGAGTGTACAAATACTAGAGATATTCACTGAGAGGGAATACATCTCTGATGAGGGTTAGGCTTATTTGATGTTATCAATTTTTGGTTCTGATTGACAGTGAAAGTAGTTCAAGTTTAGAAACACCTAGTTCAACATGACACACTTGTGTAGAAATGTGAATTGGAGAGTTGGACACCCAAATCTTTTAGATAGAACTCAGTAATGGTCTCCTTATTATCTTGTCCTATCTCCTGTTAATACTGATGGTGGATGCAGATAGTACCAGGAGTATTTATTATACTTAGATGCTTATCAGGATACTCTTATGTGGTTAAACTGATTCTGGTGGGAATAAAATTGCCATGTCATACAGCTGTGGCACATTAGTTAATCTTTCAAGAGTGCTTTAGGTAGAGAAACATATGTTGGGAAAACTATTTCCCCATCCAAGCAATGCCAAACAGAACCACCCTGCAGTTTGATACTTGCATTAGGAAACTCTTCTGCCAAACATTTGTTCTGCTGTATTTCTTATTGGTTATAACCTTTCTTCCTCACTGCTGGACTCGGCAGTCTTATCTTTCATCTAATTTTTATCATTCCCAGAGATAGGGATTGGCTCATTATAGACACATAAAACTTGAAACCTTTTCATGCTAGAGTGAGGTATTTCTCAAAGTGAAGTATCAAAGTTACTTATGAAAATGCCATTTGGGGATCCCACTCCTAGAGTTTCTGACTGAGTAAATCTGAGATGGAATCCAAGTATTTGCATTTTTAACAAGTTTTCAGGTGATGCTGACAATGGCTGGCTCAGTCTGCACTTTGAGAATTTCTGCTATAGTTTAGTTATGTTAACATTGCCCATCACTAGTGTTGGAGTAGAAGACTTTGTATTTAGATTATGGTATGTTTTGGTAACCTCTAAGTACATGAAGATACTGTGAGGAGATGTGGATTCTTCCCCACCTTTCTCATGATATCAATATCTGCTTAGAGAATCTGAGTTGATCAAGATAGAATGCTCTAGAATGACTTTCAGAACAGAACTTTTCTGTTCCTGTCTGTCCCCTCCTCACTTCTTTTAGACTCCCCACTCTCTCATAATGTTTCCTTCCTACTCCCTTAAGATTCCTGCCATTTTATGTGTTCTGATACATATAAGATTCTAATTTATAGAATCAAATCCATTTGATGTTTGTCAATAATGGTTCTAACAGAAGACTATGATTGAAATACAGCTTCCTTGTGAATAGAATTACAAACCTCTAGTTTGGGCCATCCTTTGAAAGGAAGAAGAGCTCAATGTTGGTGGGCAGGGGTTGGGGAATATGGTGGACTGTTGGTCATAGTGTGTCCTGGTAGCTCATCCACAGCTGGCTTCTGTGTTAGAGATTGGCTAGGGGTCCTAACTTAACTCTTTGACAGTGGGGGAAGTATATAGTCTGAATCCCAGTGTGTTCATTCCTATAAACTAGGGAAAAACCATGAGATTGTTGCTCTAATATTCAGTGGCTCTATTAGTACTGCCAGAAGTTACCACCAGTACTGCCAGAAGTTACTGCCAGAAGTTACCACCTCTTAATTCTCAATTAACCTCTTAATTCTCAAGTTACCACCTTAATTCTCAATTAACCTTCCCAGACTTTGGGTGGAAATGACTATTTCAGTATTCTCTTAACCCTATGATATAGGTAACCATTTACATTTTA
Organism: Marmota monax; assembly: GCF_021218885.2. Lineage (NCBI taxonomy): Eukaryota > Metazoa > Chordata > Mammalia > Rodentia > Sciuridae > Marmota > Marmota monax. The sequence goes on along the minus strand of NW_026694084.1, from coordinate 15,252,387 downwards.
CCATGGAAAAGACAAACTCTCTGAGAGGTACAGAAAGCTACCCAAAAGGACACAATATGAAACAGAGCCAAGAATGGAGTCCAGGATTCTCTGACTTGAATGCCTATACTTCCTTAACCACACCATAAAGCTTCTCTCAGGGAAATGACAAAAAGCGTATCACTGGATAAATTTTACTATAAATTTTTTTTATATATAAACTATAGCAGAAATTCTCAATGTACATTTATCTCCCTGTGCTCACTTCTAGTTGGTACATGTTGGAAGAGCATTCTCTTGTGCCGATGTCTTTCCCAAATGGGACCTTGTCCTGCAGGCCAACCTGTGCTGGGTTCATGGGCTCCTGGCAGCTGGAGAAAGCTCACTGCTGTGAAATGGCTTTACATTACTATGTAAGAGCTGTGACTAGCTGGTTAAGACCTTGGTCATAACTTAGGTTAAGGGATAATTCCTTGGAGGGAGTAGAGGATTATTCCATCCCCTTATTAGAAGAGAATTGAGATGCCATCACCTTCTGAGTCTCTTGATGATTTTATGCTTTCTTCTTCTGAAGAAAACTCATCTCTGGAAGATAGCTTGCTACATTTGATATACCAATGCTTGGGAGAAAACATTTGTCAATTGATTTTAGTTTTAAGGGATTGTACCAAAATGCTTGGTTTCACCAGAGCCACAGTTTAATTGACTGAGGTCAGCCAGTCAAGGGTTTGGCATCTTGCAGACACTCAATACATATTGAATTATTGTGGTGTCCCAGGTGTTTTGGGGTCTCAGAATGCAGAAGGGAGAACTCAGTAATGTTAGCTGCTCTTCTGGATCAGATACTATGTACTTACTGCTAATAATGAATGCTTAACTGGCACCTTTATGGGGACTAAATTCTTTTTAACAGCTTATGTGGTAGTTATATGAGTGTTAAGGGCAAGTACACTGATGTCTAGAGAAGCTAAATAGCTTACTCAAAGTCTCTAACTGGTATGTAGTAGATGATACTCAAATGTATATCTGATGAAATCTGATGTTCTTTGATATTGGAGTTTGTTTTCTGGAATTTTTTTTTTTTTTTTTGTATAGGGATTGAACCCAGGGGTGCTTTACCACTGAGCTACACCCCCTACAAGCGTCCCCAGCCCCCCCCTTTTTTTTTTTACTTTGAGACAGGGTCTCACTAAGTTGCTGAGGCTGGCCTTGAACTTGCAATCCTTCTGTCTCAGCCTCCTGAATCACTGGGATTACAGGCCTGTACCACCATACTCAGCTTTAGTTTTGTTCTAAAAAGGGATTGCCTTATAAAGATGTGGAACAGATCAGGTATAAATTATTATTTTTGTTTTGTTTTGTTTTTTGTTAGGTTGGTGCATGTTAATTGTACAGAGTGGTGACCTTCATTTTGGCATATTGGTACATGCATATAACAAATTATTTTTATATTTAATGAAGACATTCCTATTTTACAACTTAATGTAAGAATGAATCAATTTTTGGATACGCTGTTGAGTACTCTCTGTATAGGAGCAGTATAGTAGATCATACTAGTGGGACACAATTTGTCATATGTGAGCCCTTTTCAATGTCTTCTTCCAATGAGCCAGCAGGGACAGTGATAACAAGGTGATCTTTTTCCCCTCCTATTTAATAGGAAATGCTTCACAATATACCAAAACTCTATTCTGTTGATTAAGTTCAGATGAACAGTTCATATTGCATTGTGCTGGGAAAAAAATAAGCAATAACAGTGTATTTCAAATAGTTCTTAAAGGAGAGAAGTTTTGTCCAGTTAATAAACACTTCCACTGAATGTGTGTGCTTCACAGCCCTGCATGGCCTCTGTTGGGCACAGGCAAGTTTAACTAAAATTCATAAATATAGATCTGGAAGAGAATTGATTGTTTTCTCCTCTTCTTCCTACTCTCCCTTTTCTTTGTCTTCCTGCCTGTTTCTCTCTTCTCCCCTCCACTCCAATAAATGTGGGTGCTGAGGTTTGTGGAGGAAATATTTCTCCAAACTCCACCATGAGCAGCAGGGTGACCTAATGTTTGAGAACACTGATTCCAATGGAATATTCTTTTCATTGTATGGTTTCTTTAAAAATGAACCATATGATATAGAATTATAAATCAGAGTATTAGAAAATTCTCCAAATTTCTTTACCTATTTTTTTTTCTTTAATGGTCAGTTTAAGTGTTTCAAATTGCACTAAGGATTTGAAGACACACAGTTTATCTTCTAAAGGGAGAAACCAATTTATGGTAAATCACATCTATAAAAGCATGTTCTATTAGGTTGCTGAGCTCTGATTTGAGCTCTGACAGTACCTCGCTTTTCAGGCTTAGACAAATTACATAACCCACTTTGGAATAATAGACTCATGATAGTTCTATGCAGACTATCTATAAAAAACATTTCAGTAAAAGAGTAAAATCTCTGGTTGGCAGTTCCTTTGTTAAATATTGATCTCATCTGATTTTTGTATGCATTTTAAGTCCAGTTTCCTCAGTATCCAATCTGTCTCTCCAGTCCTCCTCTCTATGTGGTTTACATGCATAAATAAGGCATAAGAGTTTTATTGTAGTATATAATCAGTACCTAATTTGAAAATAACTTATAATCTAAAGTAATTTTTGCTGGTAGCAAAATTGTTATTGTAAGTATATGAAGTGGATTGTTTCAGTGTTTAGCCTAAAATGACAGAAGTTTAATATTAAATGCATTAGTCATTCAGACACATCTGTCATCCTCTGCCAGGTAAGGCATCCTTGCTAGCCCTGTGAAGACAGATTAGCCTGCTCTATAGTATTCATGGGGCCCATCATTTCAGGGAGGGGATTATGGACCATAGGTGGTAACCAGTATAAAGAAGAAGGATAGCCATAGCTATCTGGGTGGGTATGGGGTGCTTTGAGGAAACACCAGACATGTAGCTCAGAATGACGAGGGTAAAAGGTGTATGTGAGAGGAGGCTGGAGAAGCAGATAGGTTTGTCCAGCAGGAGGGATCTTGGGTTTTAAGAGCAAAAGGTTTGAGCTAGATTCTGGATGTGTAGAGGAACCTTTGAAGGATTTAATTTTTAAGTGGTTGCATAAAATTGTACATATTTATGGGGTGCTATGTGATGTTTTAATACATATATAAATTTGTATAATGTTCAAATCAGGGTGAGTACATCTGTCTCCTTAAACGTTTATCATTTTATTGTGGTAAAAACATTTAAAATCTTCTAGATTTTTGAAATATACAGTACATTATCATGTAAAACAGGGAAATGACACGACAACTATGTAGTTTTGAAAGATCACAATGGTCATCCTTCCAGCTGCAGAAAACAAATCTTAGTTCCATCATTGTGATTGGCACCAGTAGGGCTAAAACATCAAGGACTTAGTAGGTCAAGTAGTTAACAATGGCTATTCACCTGTGCACTGGCATGCCTAACGTGCTGGTCCATGGAGCAATGCAGTAACTGCCTATTGAGAAATATACCTTATTTTACTTCTATTACATGATTCTCTATAGAAAACTCTAAAGTCACTCTCCCTATTTGACCTTGAAGATAGAGGATCAAATATCTTAGGAACTAGAATTAATGATTTTCTCTGTGACAAATATGACTATGATTTTCAATGCTTTTCACAAGACATTTTTTTTTTTAATGGTATTAATGGTTGCAAAGGGAAAGACCTGACCTGCTGTTTAATAAAGGGGATCATATTTTTCAAGCTTATGCTTTAGTTTCTTGTTGATTTTGTAGTTCTCTTGAATGATCCCATTATTTCCATATAGAACCAACTTAAGCAGCCTCATTCTATTTTAAAGGCATGTACTTACCTTGTGCTCACTTTTCCTTTGTACAAGTAAGGCATCTACTCAGCACTTTAGTATCTATGGTAGTTTTACCCACATCTTTTCATCTGATAATCCTAGGGAGGCAACAGTAACATCTCATGGACAGAGCAGGTAGTGGACATTCTGAGAAGACCACTGATGGGCCTGAGGGTTGGCTGCTGCTACATGTACACAGACACTGTATCTACTTGTGTCAAACTGGAGAGGTAGACATCTTCACAAACAATCCATAGTACTAGGCATATGTTTTACTGGTTTCAGTTCAAACGCATTGTTTTATAAAATTCTTTTTTCCCCCCAATCACCTCCTTTATTCACAAATCAGTACCACAGCAAGCAAGAAATAAGAAGTTTATTAAAGTAGGCTGGAATTTTGATCTGTTGGTAACTGATCCCAAGTCATCTTTCTTGATTTATCAATGTAGTGTGAAAGATGTTGAAGTAAAAACATTCCCATGTTGAGATAATTAAATTCCGGCAACTTCATGCTGGTACTTGTCTTATGTACATAGCAAGATTGTGAATGTATTACATCACTGTGTCTCCCCAAGCTTAAAGACTACCACTGGTGTGTACAAAATGAAACCCTTTTCTTTTTGCTAAGTGTACATAGATTTCAATCATCCTCTGCCTTTGGGGTCAGCAGTCTGTAGCCCAATGGCCAAATCTGGCCTGCCATTTGTGTGTGTGTGTTTGTGTGTGTAGGGCCCTTGGGGTAAGAACAACTTTTAGATTTTTTAAATGTTTGGGGAAAAAATGGAGAATATTTTGTGATACATGAAAATCTTTTAAACTTGCAATTTTAGTGTTAAATAAGGTTTTATTGGAAAATAGCTATGTTTCATTATGTATGTATTGTCTTTGACTGCTTTTGTGCTACCACAGAGTTGAGTAGATTTCGACAGAGACTGTATGGTCTACAAAGCCTGAAATATTTACTATCTGGCCCTTAACAGGAAAAGTTTTCTGACCCCCTGCTCTGTTTGGAGTGTGAAGGGATTAAGGGATTCTTCGTGTTTTCTTTCTATGGGGGTTGAGTGGAGG